>NW_028283579.1:267500-607500 GCF_059441095.1 Idiotropiscis lumnitzeri | reverse complement strand
ATCTACCTTACATTTGCTCGGATGAGTGTTTAGGCCTTGAGGATGTCACAATACGAAAGTCTTTCGCCTTCTTCAGAGTGTCACATGATGGTGTCTTGTGGCCCGTCTTTATCAACTGATGTTCCATGAGGGCGTGACTTACCTGTCACAAGAATGAAGGCAAGTCACGCCCCCCGCTGTCCGTTCACTCCGCCAAAATGCTGCTCCAGGTGGTAGAGAGGATGAAGGCTCCCTTGTCTCTGTTCATGGTTTTTATGCCTCGCTTGCAGATCTCAATGGCCTCTCTGATCCAGCGCTGTTGTTTGTTCTCTTCGGTGCGGATGACCCTGCCCTTCTCCCGGTCCATGATGTGGTTTTCCCTTTTGCAGTGGTCAGTGATTGCTGATTTGTAATGTTCATGTTGTGCTTGTTCTTTGACTGCTCTGATTTTTCATTTTTTTGACAGGTAAGTCACACCCTCATGGAACATCAGCTGATAAAGACGGGTCTCAAGACACCATCATGCGACACTCTGAAGAAGGCGAAAGACTCGCCGAAACATGTCAGGTAAAAAATTAACCTAAAACATAATTGTCTGCTTTTAATGAATCAGTCAAATATCAATAATAAGAAGACAAAATGAACCTAATACAAATAAATGAATGCTTAATAACTCCCCTGCACATGCTCCTAAAAATCCAAACCTTCACCTGTAAATAAAACGTCCCGACCTGAAGACATCTTAATGTTATTATTTTGTTATACACACAGTGCCGCCAAGTGGAATCAAAAATTTGTTTTTATTTTAATTTTCACGTACTGCACGGTGCCCTTTTGACGAATCCGACTGAAAATTAGTCAGAAAAGACTCAAGACAATGATCTTACTCTCTGCCGAATTTTGTGACGTTTTGGCAAAAGGCGTGGCTATTAAGGTGCTGAAAAGTCCGATTGTACTCTGTGGCAACAAAAGCTCCGGCAACATGACTCAGATGATCCTATCTTCTCGAAGTTGTACACATTTGAGGATACTTCAGCCCTGAAGACATCTACCAACTTATTTTACATCGTAGTAGTAGCGCCACCAACTGGTAAAAGCTAATACAAGTTATTTTCTTGGATGTTTTTCTCCGTGCAACTCAACAAGGTCGCCCTCATATATGCTCGGATGACTGTTTCGGCCATGAGGATGTCACAATACGAAATTCGTGATTTTTCGTGAAAAGTTGTGGGAGTGGCATTGCACTGTTCGGCAATAAAACAAAGCTGATTATGAGGTTCTAAATATGAACGACAACTCGTAAAACTTTACACACACATCAGGCCGAGCAAATTTATCAATATTTTATACGTTAGTTGTGCAGCTTTTTTTAAATGGCTCGCCATGGCCCTCGAGAAATGTTAAAAAAAAGCAGCTCTGGTTGAGTGTTTCACCTCGCTTTTTGTAAATTTTATGGAGTACAGTGAACCCTCGGTTATCGCGGTTAATGGGGACCGAGACCACCCGCGAAAACTGAAAATCCGCGAAGTAGCGGCGCACCTTCAAAAATGCTTAAAAAAAATATACAATATATATAATGAATATATATATATATATATATATATATATATATATATATATATATATATATAATATATACGGGGAGAGAGAGAGTGAAATTCATGTTATAACAAAAAAAACAAATTATTATTAAAACGTATTATTTTTTTATTCCCCAGCCATTCTTTTTGTATTTATTTAATTACTCCGACTTTTACCTGCTGGTACGCCGTCCGGTGTGCCCTGTGAAATGAAAGGTGGCATTCTTTATTTATTTATTCATTTATTCATTCATAACTGACAGCCTCGCGCTCCGCTCGTGCCCGGGCAGAAGAGGTGCTCCAATTTGGCTTAACTGTGACACACGCCCGTCCTCCTCCGTCCGGAGCTTCCATTCGGTTAAACTTAGGGGCCGCTTGGCACCGCCCGTGCCCGGGGAAGGTGCTCCTCTTCGGCTTACTGTGACGCGAGCATGCCCTCCTCCTCCGGAGCTTCCATTCGGTTAAACTTAGGGGCCGCTTGGAACCGCCCGTGCCCGGGGAAGGTGCTCCTCTTCGGCTTACTGTGACGCGAGCATGCCCTCCTCCTCCGGAGCTTCCATTCGGTTAAACTTAGGGGCCGCTTGGCACCGCCCGTGCCCGGGGAAGGTGCTCCTCTACGGCTTAACTGCCACGCACGCTGGCCGGAGCTCTGGTACGGTCCGAACCGCGCGAAACGTCGCCACCGATCGTGTCCGGGGGAACGTGCTCTTCTTCGTCCACTCTCCTCTTCGCCCACGCTCTTCTTCGGCGCACGCCGGCCGTCTAACCGCTCCAGCGCCCCGTCGTGCCGCTCGGCGAAACTACAATGCCCCCGAATATTTTTTAGACCCGCGAAGCACTGAACCTGCGAAAGGTGAACCGCGAAGTAGCGAGGGTTCACTGTATGTATAAGACCAAGACCTACAAAAAAGTCTCTTGGAGCAATGAGCTAGGTTTTACAGGAAGTCGGCCATTTTGAATTTACTTAAAAGGGGGCGGGTCACCACAATGGACTTTGTGTAGAAATTATTATTGGGGCCCGAGCAGCGACCGCGGCGAGGTCCCTATTGTTTTTGTAGAAAATATTATTACTTTTATTATTATTATTATTATTATTATTAGGGCCTGAGCAGCGACCGCTGCGAAGTCCCTATTGTTTTTGTAGAAATTATTATTATTATTTTTCCGATTGTTCGATCGCATTTTTGACCCCCGAAACATGCACAAAAACTCACCAAACCTGGCAGTCTCATCGGGCATGGCGAAAAATTTGATATTTTAACGTCTAATATGAACAGGAAGTGAGTTATGAATTTTTGAAAGTCCGACTTTTGCCCTTTTTTGCATGTTTACAGGGGTCATTCTTTTGCACCCTGATCCTAAAGGCTTCATCTGATTGCCTTAAAATTCTGTCTGTAGCATCTGAAGACCTGGGACAAACACTGGGGCTAAAATTTTTTGTTTCCGAAATACTATATGACGGGGGCGGGGCATCAAAGTTTTCACTTAAGATTTCCTTCGCCGCAATGGACAAAATGCTTAATAACTCTCCTGCACATGCTGCTAAAAATCCAAAACTTCACATGTACATAAAGAGTCTGTACCTGAAGACATCTATATGTTTATATTCAGTTATACACCTTGCGCCAATCAATATCATTTTATACATTTTGACGTACTGCACGGTGCCCTTTTAACGAATCTGATTGAAAATTGGCTAGAAAAGACTCAAGACATTGATCTTACTCTATCCCTATTTTTGTGACTTTCCTTCGAAGGGCGTGGCTATTACGGTGCCGCAGAGTCTGATTATTCTCCGTGGCAACAAAAGTTCCTGCAAAATGATTCAGATGATCCATCTTCTCGAAATTTTTCACATTTGAGGATATTCAGGCCCTGAAGACGGCTGCCAACTTATTTTTGATCGCAGTGGTAGCGCCACCAACTGGTTAAAACAAATATAAATTATTTTCGTTGATGTTTTTCTCCGGGCATGTTAACAAAATCTACCTTATATTTGCTCGGATGAGTGTTTAGGCCTTGAGCATGTCACAATACGAAAGTCTTTCGCCTTCTTCAGAGTGTCACATGATGGTGTCTTGTGACCCGCCTTTATCAGCTGATGTTCCATGAGGGCGTGACTTACCTGTCACAAGAATGAAGGCAAGTCACGCCCCCCGCTGTCCGTTCACTCCGCCAAGATGCTGGTCCAGGTGGTAGAGAGGATGAAGGCTCCCTTGTCTCTGTTCATGGTTTTTATGCCTCGCTTGCAGATCTCAATGGCCTCTCTGATCCAGCGCTGTTGTTTGTTCTCTTCTGTGCGGATGACCCTGCCCTTCTCCCGGTCCATGATGTGGTTTTCCCTTTTGCAGTGGTCAGTGATTGCTGATTTGTAATGTTCATGTTGTGCTTGTTCTTTTACTGCTCTGATTTTTTTCATTTTTTTGACAGGTAAGTCACACCCTCATGGAACATCAGCTCAAGACACCATCATGCGACACTCTGAAGTAGGCGAAAGACTCGCCGAAACATGTCAGGTAAAAAATTAACCTAAAACATAATTGTCTGCTTTTAATGAATCAGTCAAATATCAATAATAAGAAGACAAAATGAACCTAATACAAATAAATGAATGCTTAATAACTCCCCTGCACATGCTCCTAAAAATCCAAACCTTCACCTGTAAATAAAACGTCCCGACCTGAAGACATCTTAATGTTATTATTTTGTTATACACACAGTGCCGCCAAGTGGAATCAAAAATTTGTTTTTATTTTAATTTTCACGTACTGCACGGTGCCCTTTCGACGAATCCGACTGAAAATTAGTCAGAAAAGACTCAAGACAATGATCTTACTCTCTGCCGAATTTTGTGACGTTTTGGCAAAAGGCGTGGCTATTACGGTGCTGAAAAGTCCGATTGTACTCTGTGGCAACAAAAGCTCCAGCAACATGACTCAGATGATCCTATCTTCTCGAAGTTGCACACATTTGAGGATACTTCAGCCCTGAAGACATCTACCAACTTATTTTTCATCGTAGTAGTAGCGCCCCCAACTGGTAAAAGCTAATACAAGTTATTTTCTTGGATGTTTTTCTCCGTGCAACTCAACAAGGTCGCCCTCATATATGCTCGGATGACTGTTTCGGCCATGAGGATGTCACAATACGAAATTCGTCCTTTTTCATGAAAAGTTGTGGGAGTGGCATTGCACTGTTCGGCAATAAAACAAAGCTGATTATGAGGTTCTAAATATGAACGACAACTCGTGAAACTTTACACACACATCAGGCCGAGCAAATTTATCAATATTTTATACGTTAGTTGTGCAGCTTTTTTGAAATGGCTCGCCATGGCCCTCGAGAAATGTTCAAAAAAGCAGCCCTGGTTGAGTGTTTCACCTCGCTTTTTGTAAATTTTATGGAGTACAGTGAACCCTCGGTTATCGCGGTTAATGGGGACCGAGACCACCCGCGAAAACTGAAAATCCGCGAAGTAGCGGCGCACCTTCAAAAATGCTTAAAAAAAATATACAATATATATAATAAATATATAAATATATATATATATATATATATATATATATATATATATATATATATATATATACGGGGGGAGAGAGAGAGAGAGAGAGTGAAATTCATGTTATAACAAAAAAAACAAATTATTATTAAAACTTATTATTTTTTTTATTCCCCAACCATTCTTTTTGTATTTACTTAATTACTCCGACTTTTACCTGCTGGTACGCCGTCCGGTGTGCCCTGTGAAATGAAAGGTGGCATTCTTTATTTATTTATTCATTTATTCATTCATAACTGACAGCCTCGCGCTCCGCTTGTGCCCGGCAGAAGAGGTGCTCCAATTCGGCTTAACTGTGACACACGCCCGCCCTCCTCCCCCGGAGCTTCCATTCGGTTAAACTTAGGGGCCGCTTGGCACCGCCCGTGCCCGGGGAAGGTGCTCCTCTTCGGCTTACTGTGACGCGAGCATGCCCTCCTCCTCCGGAGCTTCCATTCGGTTAAACTTAGGGGCCGCTTGGAACCGCCCGTGCCCGGGGAAGGTGCTCCTCTTCGGCTTACTGTGACGCGAGCATGCCCTCCTCCTCCGGAGCTTCCATTCGGTTAAACTCAGGGGCCGCTTGGAACCGCCCGTGCCCGGGGAAGGTGCTCCTCTACGGCTTAACTGCCACGCACGCCGGCCGGAGCTCTGGTACGGTCCGAACCGCGCGAAACGTCGCCACCGATCGTGTCCGGGGGAACGTGCTCTTCTTCGTCCACTCTCCTCTTCGCCCACGCTCTTCTTCGGCGCACGCCGGCCGTCTAACCGCTCCAGCGCCCCGTCGTGCCGCTCGGCGAAACTACAATGCCCCCGAATATTTTTTAGACCCGCGAAGCACTGAACCCGCGAAAGGTGAACCTCGAAGTAGCGAGGGTTCACTGTATGTATAAGACCAAGACCTACAAAAAAGTCTCTTGGAGCAATGAGCTAGGTTTTACAGGAAGTCGGCCATTTTGAATTTACTTAAAAGGGGGCGGGTCTCCACAATGGACTTTGTGTAGAAATTATTATTGGGGCCCGAGCAGCGACCGCGGCGAGGTCCCTATTGTTTTTGTAGAAAATATTATTACTTTTATTATTATCATTATTATTATTATTATTAGGGCCTGAGCAGCGACCGCTGCGAAGTCCCTATTGTTTTTGTAGAAATTATTATTATTATTATTTTTCCGATTGTTCGATCGCATTTTTGACCCCCGAAACATGCACAAAAACTCACCAAACTTGGCAGTCTCATCGGGCATGGCGAAAAATTTGATATTTTTTAACGTCTAATATGAACAGGAAGTGAGTTATGAATTTTTGAAAGTCCGACTTTTGCCCTTTTTTGCATGTTTACAGGGGTCATTCTTTTGCACCCTGATCCTAAAGGCTTCATCTGATTGCCTTAAAGTTCTGTCTGGAGCATCTTAAGACCTGGGACAAACACTGGGGCTAAAATTTTTTGTTTCCGAAATACTATATGACGGGGGCGGGGCTTCAAAGTTTTCACTTAAGATTTCCTTCGCCGCAATGGACAAAATGCTTAATAACTCTCCTGCACGTGCTGCTAAAAATCCAAAACTTCACATGTACATAAAGAGTCGGTACCTGAAGACATCTATATGTTTATATTCAGTTATACACCTTGCGCCAATCAATATAAATGTTTACATTTTGACGTACTGCACGGTGCCCTTTTAACGAATCCGACTGAAAATTGGCTAGAAAAGACTCAAGACATTGATCTTACTCTATCCCTATTTTTATGACTTTCCTTCAAAGGGCGTGGCTATTACGGTGCCGCAGAGTCTGATTATTCTCCGTGGCAACAAAAGTTCCTGCAAAATGATTCAGACTATCCATCTTCTGGAAATCTTTCACATTTGAGGATATTCAGGCCCTGAAGACGGCTGCCAACTTATTTTTGATCGCAGTGGTAGCGCCACCAACTGGTTAAAACAAATACAAATTATTTTCGTTGATGTTTTTCTCCGGGCAGGTTAACAAAATCTACCTTATATTTGCTCGGATGAGTGTTTAGGCCTTGAGCATGTCACAATACGAAAGTCTTTCGCCTTCTTCAGAGTGTCACATGATGGTGTCTTGTGACCCGTCTTTATCAGCTGATGTTCCATGAGGGCGTGACTTACCTGTCACAAGAATGAAGGCAAGTCACGCCCCCCGCTGTCCGTTCACTCCGCCAAGATGCTGGTCCAGGTGGTAGAGAGGATGAAGGCTCCCTTGTCTCTGTTCATGGTTTTTATGCCTCGCTTGCAGATCTCAATGGCCTCTCTGATCCAGCGCTGTTGTTTGTTCTCTTCTGTGCGGATGACCCTGCCCTTCTCCCGGTCCATGATGTGGTTTTCCCTTTTGCAGTGGTCAGTGATTGCTGATTTGTAATGTTCATGTTGTGCTTGTTCTTTTACTGCTCTGATTTTTTCATTTTTTTGACAGGTAAGTCACACCCTCATGGAACATCAGCTCAAGACACCATCATGCGACACTCTGAAGAAGGCGAAAGACTCGCCGAAACATGTCAGGTAAAAAATTAACCTAAAACATAATTGTCTGCTTTTAATGAATCAGTCAAATATCAATAATAAGAAGACAAAATGAACCTAATACAAATAAATGAATGCTTAATAACTCCCCTGCACATGCTCCTAAAAATCCAAACCTTCACCTGTAAATAAAACGTCCCGACCTGAAGACATCTTAATGTTATTATTTTGTTATACACACAGTGCCGCCAAGTGGAATCAAAAATTTGTTTTTATTTTAATTTTCACGTACTGCATGGTGCCCTTTTGACGAATCCGACTGAAAATTAGTCAGAAAAGACTTAAGACAATGATCTTACTCTCTGCCGAATTTTGTGACGTTTTGGCAAAAGGCGTGGCTATTAAGGTGCTGAAAAGTCCGATTGTACTCTGTGGCAACAAAAGCTCCGGCAACATGACTCAGATGATCCTATCTTCTCGAAGTTGTACACATTTGAGGATACTTCAGCCCTGAAGACATCTACCAACTTATTTTACATCGTAGTAGTAGCGCCACCAACTGGTAAAAGCTAATACAAGTTATTTTCTTGGATGTTTTTCTCCGTGCAACTCAACAAGGTCGCCCTCATATATGCTCGGATGACTGTTTCGGCCATGAGGATGTCACAATACGAAATTCGTGATTTTTCGTGAAAAGTTGTGGGAGTGGCATTGCACTGTTCAGCAATAAAACAAAGCTGATTATGAGGTTCTAAAAATGAACGACAACTCGTAAAACTTTACACACACATCAGGCCGAGCAAATTTATCAATATTTTATACGTTAGTTGTGCAGCTTTTTTGAAATGGCTCGCCATGGCCCTCGAGAAATGTTAAAAAAAAGCAGCTCTGGTTGAGTGTTTCACCTCGCTTTTTGAAAATTTTATGGAGTACAGTGAACCCTTGGTTATCGCGGTTAATGGGGACCGAGACCACCCGCGAAAACTGAAAATCCGCGAAGTAGCGGCGCACCTTCAAAAATGCTTAAAAAAAATATACAATATATATAATAAATATATAAATATATATATATATATATATATATATATATATATATATATATATATATATATATATATACGGGGAGAGAGAGAGTGAAATTCATGTTATAACAAAAAAAACAAATTATTATTAAAACGTATTATTTTTTTATTCCCCAGCCATTCTTTTTGTATTTATTTAATTACTCCGACTTTTACCTGCTGGTACGCCGTCCGGTGTGCCCTGTGAAATGAAAGGTGGCATTCTTTATTTATTTATTCATTTATTCATTCATAACTGACAGCCTCGCGCTCCGCTCGTGTCCGGGCAGAAGAGGTGCTCCAATTTGGCTTAACTGTGACACACGCCCGTCCTCCTCCCCCGGAGCTTCCATTCGGTTAAACTTAGGGGCCGCTTGGCACCGCCCGTGCCCGGGGAAGGTGCTCCTCTTCGGCTTACTGTGACGCGAGCATGCCCTCCTCCTCCGGAGCTTCCATTCGGTTAAACTTAGGGGCCGCTTGGAACCGCCCGTGCCCGGGGAAGGTGCTCCTCTTCGGCTTACTGTGACGCGAGCATGCCCTCCTCCTCCGGAGCTTCCATTCGGTTAAACTTAGGGGCCGCTTGGCACCGCCCGTGCCCGGGGAAGGTGCTCCTCTACGGCTTAACTGCCACGCACGCTGGCCGGAGCTCTGGTACGGTCCGAACCGCGCGAAACGTCGCCACTGATCGTGTCCGGGGGAATGTGCTCTTCTTCGTCCACTCTCCTCTTCGCCCACGCTCTTCTTCGGCGCACGCCGGCCGTCTAACCGCTCCAGCGCCCCGTCGTGCCGCTCGGCGAAACTACAATGCCCCCGAATATTTTTTAGACCCGCGAAGCACTGAACCCGCGAAAGGTGAACCGCGAAGTAGCGAGGGTTCACTGTATGTATAAGACCAAGACCTACAAAAAAGTCTCTTGGAGCAATGAGCTAGGTTTTACAGGAAGTCGGCCATTTTGAATTTACTTAAAAGGGGGCGGGTCACCACAATGGACTTTGTGTAGAAATTATTATTGGGGCCCGAGCAGCGACCGCGGCGAGGTCCCTGTTGTTTTTGTAGAAAATATTATTACTTTTATTATTATTATTATTATTATTATTAGGGCCTGAGCAGCGACCGCTGCGAAGTCCCTATTGTTTTTGTCGAAATTATTATTATTATTATTTTTCCGATTGTTCGATCGCATTTTTGACCCCTGAAACATGCACAAAAACTCACCAAACTTGGCAGTCTCATCGGGCATGGCGAAAAATTTGATATTTTAACGTCTAATATGAACAGGAAGTGAGTTATGAATTTTTGAAAGTCCGACTTTTGCCCTTTTTTGCATGTTTACAGGGGTCATTCTTTTGCACCCTGATCCTAAAGGCTTCATCTGATTGCCTTAAAATTCTGTCTGTAGCATCTGAAGACCTGGCACAAACACTGGGGCTAAAATTTTTTGTTTCCGAAATACTATATGACGGGGGCGGGGCATCAAAGTTTTCACTTAAGATTTCCTTCGCCGCAATGGACAAAATGCTTAATAACTCTCCTGCACATGCTGCTAAAAATCCAAAACTTCACATGTACATAAAGAGTCTGTACCTGAAGACATCTATATGTTTATATTCAGTTATACACCTTGCGCCAATCAATATCATTTTTTACATTTTGACGTACTGCACGGTGCCCTTTTAACGAATCTGATTGAAAATTGGCTAGAAAAGACTCAAGACATTGATCTTACTCTATCCCTATTTTTGTGACTTTCCTTCGAAGGGCGTGGCTATTACGGTGCCGCAGAGTCTGATTATTCTCCGTGGCAACAAAAGTTCCTGCAAAATGATTCAGATGATCCATCTTCTCGAAATTTTTCACTTTGAGGATATTCAGGCCCTGAAGACGGCTGCCAACTTATTTTTGATCGCAGTGGTAGCGCCACCAACTGGTTAAAACAAATACAAATCATTTTCATTGATTTTTTTATCCGGGCAGGTTAACAAAATCTACCTTACATTTGCTCGGATGAGTGTTTAGGCCTTGAGGATGTCACAATACGAAAGTCTTTCGCCTTCTTCAGAGTGTCACATGATGGTGTCTTGTGGCCCGTCTTTA
Organism: Idiotropiscis lumnitzeri; assembly: GCF_059441095.1. Classification (NCBI taxonomy): domain Eukaryota; kingdom Metazoa; phylum Chordata; class Actinopteri; order Syngnathiformes; family Syngnathidae; genus Idiotropiscis; species Idiotropiscis lumnitzeri. Next base: position 596,761 of record NW_028283579.1, on the reverse strand, counting down.
TCAGCTGATGTTCCATGAGGGCGTGACTTGCCTGTCACAAGAATGAAGGCAAGTCACGCCCCCCGCTGTCCGTTCACTCCGCCAAAATGCTGCTCCAGGTGGTAGAGAGGATGAAGGCTCCCTTGTCTCTGTTCATGGTTTTTATGCCTCGCTTGCAGATCTCAATGGCCTCTCTGATCCAGCGCTGTTGTTTGTTCTCTTCGGTGCGGATGACCCTGCCCTTCTCCCGGTCCATGATGTGGTTTTCCCTTTTGCAGTGGTCAGTGATTGCTGATTTGTAATGTTCATGTTGTGCTTGTTCTTTTACTGCTCTGATTTTTCATTTTTTTGACAGGTAAGTCACACCCTCATGGAACATCAGCTGATAAAGACGGGTCTCAAGACACCATCATGCGACACTCTGAAGAAGGCGAAAGACTCGCCGAAACATGTCAGGTAAAAAATTAACCTAAAACATAATTGTCTGCTTTTAATGAATCAGTCAAATATCAATAATAAGAAGACAAAATGAACCTAATACAAATAAATGAATGCTTAATAACTCCCCTGCACATGCTCCTAAAAATCCAAACCTTCACCTGTAAATAAAACGTCCCGACCTGAAGACATCTTAATGTTATTATTTTGTTATACACACAGTGCCGCCAAGTGGAATCAAAAATTTGTTTTTATTTTAATTTTCACGTACTGCACGGTGCCCTTTCGACGAATCCGACTGAAAATTAGTCAGAAAAGACTCAAGACAATGATCTTACTCTCTGCCGAATTTTGTGACGTTTTGGCAAAAGGCGTGGCTATTACGGTGCTGAAAAGTCCGATTGTACTCTGTGGCAACAAAAGCTCCAACAACATGACTCAGGTGATCCTATCTTCTCGAAGTTGCACACATTTGAGGATACTTAAGCCCTGAAGACATCTACCAACTTATTTTTCATCGTAGTAGTAGCGCCACCAACTGGTAAAAGCTAATACAAGTTATTTTCTTGGATGTTTTTCTCCGTGCAACTCAACAAGGTCGCCCTCATATATGCTCGGATGACTGTTTCGGCCATGAGGATGTCACAATACGAAATTCGTCCTTTTTCATGAAAAGTTGTGGGAGTGGCATTGCACTGTTCGGCAATAAAACAAAGCTGATTATGAGGTTCTAAATATGAACGACAACTCGTGAAACTTTACACACACATCAGGCCGAGCAAATTTATCAATATTTTATACGTTAGTTGTGCAGCTTTTTTGAAATGGCTCGCCATGGCCCTCGAGAAATGTTCAAAAAAGCAGCCCTGGTTGAGTGTTTCACCTCGCTTTTTGTAAATTTTATGGAGTACAGTGAACCCTCGGTTATCGCGGTTAATGGGGACCGAGACCACCCGCAAAAACTGAAAATCCGCGAAGTAGCGGCGCACCTTCAAAAATGCTTAAAAAAAATATACAATATATATAATAAATATATAATATATATATATATATATATATATATATATATATATATATATATATATATATATATATACGGGGGGAGAGAGAGAGACAGAGAGTGAAATTCATGTTATAACAAAAAAAACAAATTATTATTAAAACTTATTATTTTTTTATTCCCCAACCATTCTTTTTGTATTTATTTAATTACTCCGACTTTTACCTGCTGGTACGCCGTCCGGTGTGCCCTGTGAAATGAAAGGTGGCATTCTTTATTTATTTATTCATTTATTCATTCATAACTGACAGCCTCGCGCTCCGCTCGTGCCCGGGCAGAAGAGGTGCTCCAATTCGGCTTCACTGTGACACACGCCCGCCCTCCTCCCCCGGAGCTTCCATTCGGTTAAACTTAGGGGCCGCTTGGCACCGCCCGTGCCCGGGGAAGGTGCTCCTCTTCGGCTTACTGTGACGCGAGCATGCCCTCCTCCTGCGGAGCTTCCATTCGGTTAAACTTAGGGGCCGCTTGGAACCGCCCGTGCCCGGGGAAGGTGCTCCTCTTCGGCTTACTGTGACGCGAGCATGCCCTCCTCCTCCGGAGCTTCCATTCGGTTAAACTTAGGGGCCGCTTGGCACCGCCCGTGCCCGGGGAAGGTGCTCCTCTACGGCTTAACTGCCACGCACGCCGGCCGGAGCTCTGGTACGGTCCGAACCGCGCGAAACGTCGCCACCGATCGTGTCCGGGGGAACGTGCTCTTCTTCGTCCACTCTCCTCTTCGCCCACGCTCTTCTTCGGCGCACGCCGGCCGTCTAACTGCTCCAGCGCCCCGTCGTGCCGCTCGGCGAAACTACAATGCCCCCGAATATTTTTTAGACCCGCGAAGCACTGAACCCGCGAAAGGTGAACCGCGAAGTAGCGAGGGTTCACTGTATGTATAAGACCAAGACCTACAAAAAAGTCTCTTGGAGCAATGAGCTAGGTTTTACAGGAAGTCGGCCATTTTGAATTTACTTAAAAGGGGGCGGGTCACCACAATGGACTTTGTGTAGAAATTATTATTGGGGCCCGAGCAGCGACCGCGGCGAGGTCCCTATTGTTTTTGTAGAAATTATTATTATTATTATTTTTCCGATTGTTCGATCGCATTTTTGACCCCCGAAACATGCACAAAAACTCACCAAACTTGGCAGTCTCATCGGGCATGGCGAAAAATTTGATATTTTAACGTCTAATATGAACAGGAAGTGAGTTATGAATTTTTGAAAGTCCGATTTTTGCCCTTTTTTGCATGTTTACAGGGGTCATTCTTTTGCACCCTGATCCTAAAGGCTTCATCTGATTGCCTTAAAATTCTGTCTGTAGCATCTTAAGACCTGGGACAAACACTGGGGCTAAAAATTTTTGTTTCCGAAATACTATATGACGGGGGCGGGGCTTCAAAGTTTTCACTTAAGATTTCCTTCGCCGCAATGGACAAAATGCTTAATAACTCTCCTGCACGTGCTGCTAAAAATCCAAAACTTCACATGTACATAAAGAGTCGGTACCTGAAGACATCTATATGTTTATATTCAGTTATACACCTTGCGCCAATCAATATCATTTTTTACATTTTGACGTACTGCACGGTGCCCTTTTAACGAATCTGATTGAAAATTGGCTAGAAAAGACTCAAGACATTGATCTTACTCTATCCCTATTTTTGTGACTTTCCTTCGAAGGGCGTGGCTATTACGGTGCCGCAGAGTCTGATTATTCTCCGTGGCAACAAAAGTTCCTGCAAAATGATTCAGATGATCCATCTTCTCGAAATTTTTCACATTTGAGGATATTCAGGCCCTGAAGACGGCTGCCAACTTATTTTTGATCGCAGTGGTAGCGCCACCAACTGGTTAAAACAAATACAAATTATTTTCGTTGATGTTTTTCTCCGGGCAGGTTAACAAAATCTACCTTATATTTGCTCGGATGAGTGTTTAGGCCTTGAGGATGTCACAATACGAAAGTCTTTCGCCTTCTTCAGAGTGTCACATGATGGTGTCTTGTGACCCGTCTTTATCAGCTGATGTTCCATGAGGGCGTGACTTACCTGTCACGAGAATGAAGGCAAGTCACGCCCCCCGCTGTCCGTTCACTCCGCCAAGATGCTGGTCCAGGTGGTAGAGAGGATGAAGGCTCCCTTGTCTCTGTTCATGGTTTTTATGCCTCGCTTGCAGATCTCAATGGCCTCTCTGATCCAGCGCTGTTGTTTGTTCTCTTCTGTGCGGATGACCCTGCCCTTCTCCCGGTCCATGATGTGGTTTTCCCTTTTGCAGTGGTCAGTGATTGCTGATTTGTAATGTTCATGTTGTGCTTGTTCTTTTACTGCTCTGATTTTTTTCATTTTTTTGACAGGTAAGTCACACCCTCATGGAACATCAGCTCAAGACACCATCATGCGACACTCTGAAGAAGGCGAAAGACTCGCCGAAACATGTCAGTGAAAAAATTAACCTAAAACATAATTGTCTGCTTTTAATGAATCAGTCAAATATCAATAATAAGAAGACAAAATGAACCTAATACAAATAAATGAATGCTTAATAACTCCCCTGCACATGCTCCTAAAAATCCAAACCTTCACCTGTAAATAAAACGTCCCGACCTGAAGACATCTTAATGTTATTATTTTGTTATACACACAGCGCCGCCAAGTGGAATCAAAAATTTGTTTTTATTTTAATTTTCACGTACTGCACGGTGCCCTTTTGTCGAATCCGACTGAAAATTAGTCAGAAAAGACTCAAGACAATGATCTTACTCTCTGCCGAATTTTGTGACGTTTTGGCAAAAGCCGTGGCTATTACGGTGCTGAAAAGTCCGATTGTACTCTGTGGCAACAAAAGCTCCGGCAACATGACTCAGATGATCCTATCTTCTCGAATTGTACACATTTGAGGATACTTCAGCCCTGAAGACATCTACCAACTTATTTTACATCGTAGTAGTAGCGCCACCAACTGGTAAAAGCTAATACAAGTTATTTTCTTGGATGTTTTTCTCCGTGCAACTCAACAAGGTCGCCCTCATATATGCTCGGATGACTGTTTCGGCCATGAGGATGTCACAATACGAAATTCGTCCTTTTTCGTGAAAAGTTGTGGGAGTGGCATTGCACTGTTCGGCAATAAAACAAAGCTGATTATGAGGTTCTAAATATGAACGACAACTCGTAAAACTTTACACACACCAGGCCGAGCAAATTTATCAATATTTTATACGTTAGTTGTGCAGCTTTTTTGAAATGGCTCGCCATGGCCCTCGAGAAATGTTAAAAAAAGCAGCTCTGGTTGAGTGTTTCACCTCGCTTTTTGTAAATTTTATGGAGTACAGTGAACCCTCGGTTATCGCGGTTAATGGGGACCGAGACCACCCGCGAAAACTGAAAATCCGCGAAGTAGCGGTGCACCTTCAAAAATGCTTAAAAAAAATATACAATATATATAATAAATATATATATATATATATATATACGGGGAGAGAGAGAGTGAAATTCATGTTATAACAAAAAAACCAAATTATTATTAAAACGTATTATTTTTTTATTCCCCAGCCATTCTTTTTGTATTTATTTAATTACTCCGACTTTTACCTGCTGGTACGCCGTCCGGTGTGCCCTGTGAAATGAAAGGTGGCATTCTTTATTTATTTATTCATTTATTCATTCATAACTGACAGCCTCGCGCTCCGCTCGTGCCCGGGCAGAAGAGGTGCTCCAATTTGGCTTAACTGTGACACACGCCCGCCCTCCTCCCCCGGAGCTTCCATTCGGTTAAACTTAGGGGCCGCTTGGCACCGCCCGTGCCCGGGGAAGGTGCTCCTCTTCGGCTTACTGTGACGTGAGCATGCCCTCCTCCTCCGGAGCTTCCATTCGGTTAAACTTAGGGGCCGCTTGGAACCGCCCGTGCCCGGGGAAGGTGCTCCTCTACGGCTTAACTGCCACGCACGCCGGCCGGAGCTCTGGTACGGTCCGAACCGCGCGAAACGTCGGCACCGATCGTGTCCGGGGGAACGTGCTCTTCTTCGTCCACTCTCCTCTTCGCCCACGCTCTTCTTTGGCGCACGCCGGCCGTCTAATCTCTCCAGCGACCCGTCGTGCCGCTCGGCGAAACTACAATGCCCCCGAATATTTTTTAGACCCGCGAAGCACTGAACCCGCGAAAGGTGAACCGCGAAGTAGCGAGGGTTCACTGTATGTATAAGACCAAGACCTACAAAAAAGTCTCTTGGAGCAATGAGCTAGGTTTTACAGGAAGTCGGCCATTTTGAATTTACTTAAAAGGGGGCGGGTCACCACAATGGACTTTGTGTAGAAATTATTATTGGGGCCCGAGCAGCGACCGCGGCGAGGTCCCTATTGTTTTTGTAGAAAATATTATTACTTTTATTATTATTATTATTATTATTATTAGGGCCTGAGCAGCGACCGCTGCGAAGTCCCTATTGTTTTTGTAGAAATTATTATTATTATTATTTTTCCGATTGTTCGATCGCATTTTTGACCCCCGAAACATGCACAAAAACTCACCAAACTTGGCAGTCTCATCGGGCATGGCGAAAAATTTGATATTTTAATGTCTAATATGAACAGGAAGTGAGTTATGAATTTTTGAAAGTCCGACTTTTGCCCTTTTTTGCATGTTTACAGGGGTCATTCTTTTGCACCCTGATCCTAAAGGCTTCATCTGATTGCCTTAAAATTCTGTCTGTAGCATCTGAAGACCTGGGACAAACACTGGGGCTAAAATTTTTTGTTTCCGAAATACTATATGACGGGGGCGGGGCATCAAAGTTTTCACTTAAGATTTCCTTCGCCGCAATGGACAAAATGCTTAATAACTCTCCTGCACATGCTGCTACAAATCCAAAACTTCACATGTACATAAAGAGTCTGTACCTGAAGACATCTATATGTTTATATTCAGTTATACACCTTGCGCCAATCAATATCATTTTTTACATTTTGACGTACTGCACGGTGCCCTTTTAACGAATCTGATTGAAAATTGGCTAGAAAAGACTCAAGACATTGATCTTACTCTATCCCTATTTTTGTGACTTTCCTTCAAAGGGCGTGGCTATTACGGTGCCGCAGAGTCTGATTATTCTCCGTGGCAACAAAAGTTCCTGCAAAATGATTCAGATGATCCATCTTCTCGAAATTTTTCACATTTGAGGATATTCAGGCCCTGAAGACGGCTGCCAACTTATTTTTGATCGCAGTGGTAGCGCCACCAACTGGTTAAAACAAATACAAATTATTTTCGTTGATGTTTTTCTCCGGGCATGTTAACAAAATCTACCTTATATTTGCTCGGATGAGTGTTTAGGCCTTGAGCATGTCACAATACGAAAGTCTTTCGCCTTCTTCAGAGTGTCACATGATGGTGTCTTGTGACCCGTCTTTATCAGCTGATGTTCCATGAGGGCGTGACTTACCTGTCACAAGAATGAAGGCAAGTCACGCCCCCCGCTGTCCGTTCACTCCGCCAAGATGCTGGTCCAGGTGGTAGAGAGGATGAAGGCTCCCTTGTCTCTGTTCATGGTTTTTATGCCTCGCTTGCAGATCTCAATGGCCTCTCTGATCCAGCGCTGTTGTTTGTTCTCTTCTGTGCGGATGACCCTGCCCTTCTCCCGGTCCATGATGTGGTTTTCCCTTTTGCAGTGGTCAGTGATTGCTGATTTGTAATGTTCATGTTGTGCTTGTTCTTTTACTGCTCTGATTTTTTTAATTTTTTTGACTGGTAAGTCACACCCTCATGGAACATCAGCTCAAGACACCATCATGCGACACTCTGAAGAAGGCGAAAGACTCGCCGAAACATGTCAGGTAAAAAATTAACCTCAAACATAATTGTCTGCTTTTAATGAATCAGTCAAATATCAATAATAAGAAGACAAAATGAACCTAATACAAATAAATGAATGCTTAATAACTCCCCTGCACATGCTCCTAAAAATCCAAACCTTCACCTGTAAATAAAACGTCCCGACCTGAAGACATCTTAATGTTATTATTTTGTTATACACACAGTGCCGCCAAGTGGAATCAAAAATTTGTTTTTATTTTAATTTTCACGTACTGCACGGTGCCCTTTTGACGAATCCGACTGAAAATTAGTCAGAAAAGACTCAAGACAATGATCTTACTCTCTGCCGAATTTTGTGACGTTTTGGCAAAAGGCGTGGCTATTAAGGTGCTGAAAAGTCCGATTGTACTCTGTGGCAACAAAAGCTCCGGCAACATGACTCAGATGATCCTATCTTCTCGAAGTTGTACACATTTGAGGATACTTCAGCCCTGAAGACATCTACCAACTTATTTTACATCGTAGTAGTAGCGCCACCAACTGGTAAAAGCTAATACAAGTTATTTTCTTGGATGTTTTTCTCCGTGCAACTCAACAAGGTCGCCCTCATATATGCTCGGATGACTGTTTCGGCCATGAGGATGTCACAATACGAAATTCGTGATTTTTCGTGAAAAGTTGTGGGAGTGGCATTGCACTGTTCGGCAATAAAACAAAGCTGATTATGAGGTTCTAAATATGAACGACAACTCGTAAAACTTTACACACACATCAGGCCGAGCAAATTTATCAATATTTTATAAGTTAGTTGTGCAGCTTTTTTGAAATGGCTCGCCATGGCCCTCGAGAAATGTTAAAAAAAAGCAGCTCTGGTTGAGTGTTTCACCTCGCTTTTTGTAAATTTTATGGAGTACAGTGAACCCTCGGTTATCGCGGTTAATGGGGACCGAGACCACCCGCGAAAACTGAAAATCCGCGAAGTAGCGGCGCACCTTCAAAAATGCTTAAAAAAAATATACAATATATATAATAAATATATATATATATATATATATATATATATACGGGGAGAGAGAGAGTGAAATTCATTTTACAACAAAAAAACCAAATTATTATTAAAACGTATTATTTTTTTATTCCCCAGCCATTCTTTTAGTATTTATTTAATTACTCCGACTTTTACCTGCTGGTACGCCGTCCGGTGTGCCCTGTGAAATGAAAGGTGGCATTCTTTATTTATTTATTCATTTATTCATTCATAACTGACAGCCTCGCGCTCCGCTCGTGCCCGGGCGGAAGAGGTGCTCCAATTCGGCTTAACTGTGACACACGCCCGCCCTCCTCCCCCGGAACTTCCATTCGGTTAAACTTAGGGGCCGCTTGGCACCGCCCGTGCCCGGGGAAGGTGCTCCTCTTCGGCTTACTGTGACGCGAGCATGCCCTCCTCCTCCGGAGCTTCCATTCAGTTAAACTTAGGGGCCGCTTGGAACCGCCCGTGCCCGGGGAAGGTGCTCCTCTTCGGCTTACTGTGACGCGAGCATGCCCTCCTCCTCCGGAGCTTCCATTCGGTTAAACTTAGGGGCCGCTTGGCACCGCCCGTGCCCGGGGAAGGTGCTCCTCTACGGCTTAACTGCCACGCACGCCGGCCGGAGCTCTGGTACGGTCCGAACCGCGCGAAACGTCGCCACCGATCGTGTCCGGGAGAACGTGCTCTTCTTCGTCCACTCTCCTCTTCGCCCACGCTCTTCTTCGGCGCACGCCGGCCGTCTAACCGCTCCAGCGCCCCGTCGTGCCGCTCGGCGAAACTACAATGCCCCCGAATATTTTTTAGACCCGCGAAGCACTGAACCCGCGAAAGGTGAACCGCGAAGTAGCGAGGGTTCACTGTATGTATAAGACCAAGACCTACAAAAAAGTCTCTTGGAGCAATGAGCTAGGTTTTACAGGAAGTCGGCCATTTTGAATTTACTTAAAAGGGGGCGGGTCACCACAATGGACTTTGTGTAGAAATTATTATTGGGGCCCGAGCAGCGACGGCGGCGAGGTCCCTATTGTTTTTGTAGAAATTATTATTAGGGCCTGAGCAGCGACCGCTACGAGGTCCCCATTGTTTTTGTGGAAATTATTATTATTTTTATTATTATTATTATTAGGGCCCGAGCAGTGACCGCTGCGAGGTCCCTATTGTTTTTCTAGAAATTGTTATTAGGGCCCGAGCTGCGACGGCTGCGAGGTCCCTATTGTTTTTGTAGAAAATATTATTACTTTTATTATTATTAATATTATTATTATTATTATTAGGGCCTGAGCAGCGACCGCTGCGAAGTCCCTATTGTTTTTGTAGAAATTATTATTATTATTATTTTTCCGATTGTTCGATCGCATTTTTGACCCCCGAAACATGCACAAAAACTCACCAAACTTGGCAGTCTCATCGGGCATGGCGAAAAATTTGATATTTTAACGTCTAATATGAACAGGAAGTGAGTTATGAATTTTTGAAAGTCCGACTTTTGCCCTTTTTTGCATGTTTACAGGGGTCATTCTTTTGCACCCTGATCCTAAAGGCTTCATCTGATTGCCTTAAAATTCTGTCTGTAGCATCTGAAGACCTGGGACAAACACTGGGGCTAAAATTTTTTGTTTCCGAAATACTATATGACGGGGGCGGGGCTTCAAAGTTTTCACTTAAGATTTCCTTCGCCGCAATGGACAAAATGCTTAATAACTCTCCTGCACATGCTGCTAAAAATCCAAAACTTCACATGTACATAAAAAGTCTGTACCTGAAGACATCTATATGTTTATATTCAGTTATACACCTTGCGCCAATCAATATCATTTTTTACATTTTGACGTACTGCACGGTGCCCTTTTAACGAATCTGATTGAAAATTGGCTAGAAAAGACTCAAGACATTGATCTTACTCTATCCCTATTTTTGTGACTTTCCTTCGAAGGGCGTGGCTATTACGGTGCCGCAGAGTCTGATTATTCTCCGTGGCAACAAAAGTTCCTGCAAAATGATTCAGATGATCCATCTTCTCGAAATTTTTCACATTTGAGGATATTCAGGCCCTGAAGACGGCTGCCAACTTATTTTTGATCGCAGTGGTAGCGCCACCAACTGGTTAAAACAAATACAAATTATTTTCGTTGATGTTTTTCTCCGGGCAGGTGAACAAAATCTACCTTATATTTGCTCGGATGAGTGTTTAGGCCTTGAGCATGTCACAATACGAAAGTCTTTCGCCTTCTTCAGAGTGTCACATGATGCTGTCTTGTGACCCGTCTTTATCAGCTGATGTTCCATGAGGGCGTGACTTACCTGTCACAAGAATGAAGGCAAGTCACGCCCCCCGCTGTCCGTTCACTCCGCCAAGATGCTGGTCCAGGTGGTAGAGAGGATGAAGGCTCCCTTGTCTCTGTTCATGGTTTTTATGCCTCGCTTGCAGATCTCAATGGCCTCTCTGATCCAGCGCTGTTGTTTGTTCTCTTCTGTGCGGATGACCCTGCCCTTCTCCCGGTCCATGATGTGGTTTTCCCTTTTGCAGTGGTCAGTGATTGCTGATTTGTAATGTTCATGTTGTGCTTGTTCTTTTACTGCTCTGATTTTTTTCATTTTTTTGACAGGTAAGTCACACCCTCATGGAACATCAGCTCAAGACACCATCATGCGACACTCTGAAGAAGGCGAAAGACTCGCCGAAACATGTCAGGTAAAAAATTAACCTAAAACATAATTGTCTGCTTTTAATGAATCAGTCAAATATCAATAATAAGAAGACAAAATGAACCTAATACAAATAAATGAATGCTTAATAACTCCCCTGCACATGCTCCTAAAAATCCAAACCTTCACCTGTAAATAAAACGTCCCGACCTGAAGACATCGTAATGTTATTATTTTGTTATACACACAGTGCCGCCAAGTGGAATCAAAAATTTGTTTTTATTTTAATTTTCACGTACTGCACGGTGCCCTTTTGACGAATCCGACTGAAAATTAGTCAGAAAAGACTCAAGACAATGATCTTACTCTCTGCCGAATTTTGTGACGTTTTGGCAAAAGAATAGAAATAATAGAAATCCCTTTATTGTCATTGTACTCAAGTGTGCAACGAGATTAGAGGCGTGGCTATTAAGGTGCTGAAAAGTCCGATTGTACTCTGTGACAACAAAAGCTCCGGCAACATGACTCAGATGATCCTATCTTCTCGAAGTTGTACACATTTGAGGATACTTCAGCCCTGAAGACATCTACCAACTTATTTTACATCGTAGTAGTAGCGCCACCAACTGGTAAAAGCTAATACAAGTTATTTTCTTGGATGTTTTTCTCCGTGCAACTCAACAAGGTCGCCCTCATATATGCTCGGATGACTGTTTCGGCCATGAGGATGTCACAATACGAAATTCGTCCTTTTTCGTGAAAAGTTGTGGGAGTGGCATTGCACTGTTCGGCAATAAAACAAAGCTAATTATGAGGTTCTAAATATGAACGACAACTCGTAAAACTTTACACACACATCAGGCCGAGCAAATTTATCAATATTTTATACGTTAGTTGTGCAGCTTTTTTGAAATGGCTCGCCATGGCCCTCGAGAAATGTTAAAAAAAGCAGCTCTGGTTGAGTGTTTCACCTCGCTTTTTGTAAATTTTATGGAGTACAGTGAACCCTCGGTTATCGCGGTTAATGGGGACCGAGACCACCCGCGAAAACTGAAAATCCGCGAAGTAGCGGCGCACCTTCAAAAATGCTTAAAAAAAATATACAATATATATAATAAATATATATATATATATATATATATATAAATATATATATATATATATATACTGGGAGAGAGAGAGTGAAATTCATGTTATAACAAAAAAACCAAATTATTATTAAAACGTATTATTTTTTTATTCCCCAGCCATTCTTTTAGTATTTATTTAATTACTCCGACTTTTACCTGCTGGTACGCCGTCCGGTGTGCCCTGTGAAATGAAAGGTGGCATTCTTTATTTATTTATTTATTTATTCATTCATAACTGACAGCCTCGCGCTCCGCTCGTGCCCGGGCAGAAGAGGTGCTCCAATTTGGCTTAACTGTGACACACGCCCGCCCTCCTCCCCCGGAGCTTCCATTCGGTTAAACTTAGGGGCCGCTTGGCACCGCCCGTGCCCGGGGAAGGTGCTCCTCTTCGGCTTACTGTGACGCGAGCATGCCCTCCTCCTCCGGAGCTTCCATTCGGTTAAACTTAGGGGCCGCTTGGAACCGCCCGTGCCCGGGGAAGGTGCTCCTCTACGGCTTAACTGCCACGCACGCCGGCCGGAGCTCTGGTACGGTCCGAACCGCGCGAAACGTCACCACCGATCGTGTCCGGGGGAACGTGCTCTTCTTCGTCCACTCTCCTCTTCGCCCACGCTCTTCTTCGGCGCACGCCGGCCGTCTAACCGCTCCAGCGCCCCGTCGTGCCGCTCGGCGAAACTACAATGCCCCCGAATATTTTTTAGACCCGCGAAGCACTGAACCCGCGAAAGGTGAACCGCGAAGTAGCGAGGGTTCACTGTATGTATAAGACCAAGACCTACAAAAAAGTCTCTTGGAGCAATGAGCTAGGTTTTACAGGAAGTCGGCCATTTTGAATTTACTTAAAAGGGGGCGGGTCACCACAATGGACTTTGTGTAGAAATTATTATTGGGGCCCGAGCAGCGACCGCGGCGAGGTCCCTATTGTTTTTGTAGAAAACATTATTACTTTTATTATTATTATTATTATTATTATTAGGGCCTGAGCAGCGACCGCTGCGAAGTCCCTATTGTTTTTGTAGAAATTATTATTATTATTATTTTTCCGATTGCTCGATCGCATTTTTGACCCCCGAAACATGCACAAAAACTCACCAAACTTGGCAGTCTCATCGGGCATGGCGAAAAATTTGATATTTTAACGTCTAATATGAACAGGAAGTGAGTTATGAATTTTTGAAAGTCCGACTTTTGCCCTTTTTTGCATGTTTACAGGGGTCATTCTTTTGCACCCTGATCCTAAAGGCTTCATCTGATTGCCTTAAAATTCTGTCTGTAGCATCTGAAGACCTGGGACAAACACTGGGGCTAAAATTTTTTGTTTCCGAAATACTATATGACGGGGGCGGGGCTTCAAAGTTTTCACTTAAGATTTCCTTCGCCGCAATGGACAAAATGCTTAATAACTCTCCTGCACATGCTGCTAAAAATCCAAAACTTCACATGTACATAAAGAGTCTGTACCTGAAGACATCGATATGTTTATATTCAGTTATACACCTTGCGCCAATCAATATCATTTTTTACATTTTGACGTACTGCATGGTACCCTTTTAACGAATCCGATTGAAAATTGGCTAGAAAAGACTCAAGACATTGATCTTACTCTATCCCTATTTTTATGACTTTCCTTCAAAGGGCGTGGCTATTACGGTGCCGCAGAGTCTGATTATTCTCCGTGGCAACAAAAGTTCCTGCAAAATGATTCAGATGATCCATCTTCTGGAAATCTTTCACATTTGAGGATATTCAGGCCCTGAAGACGGCTGCCAACTTATTTTTGATCGCAGTGGTAGCGCCACCAACTGGTTAAAACAAATACAAATTATTTTCGTTGATGTTTTTCTCCGGGCAGGTGAACAAAATCTACCTTATATTTGCTCGGATGAGTGTTTAGGCCTTGAGCATGTCACAATACAAAAGTCTTTCGCCTTCTTCAGAGTGTCACATGATGCTGTCTTGTGACCCGTCTTTATCAGCTGATGTTCCATGAGGGCGTGACTTACCTGTCACAAGAATGAAGGCAAGTCACGCCCCCCGCTGTCCGTTCACTCCGCCAAGATGCTGGTCCAGGTGGTAGAAAGGATGAAGGCTCCCTTGTCTCTGTTCATGGTTTTTATGCCTCGCTTGCAGATCTCAATGGCCTCTCTGATCCAGCGCTGTTGTTTGTTCTCTTCTGTGCGGATGACCCTGCCCTTCTCCCGGTCCATGATGTGGTTTTCCCTTTTGCAGTGGTCAGTGATTGCTGATTTGTAATGTTCATGTTGTGCTTGTTCTTTTACTGCTCTGATTTTTTCATTTTTTTGACAGGTAAGTCACACCCTCATGGAACATCAGCTGATAAAGACGGGTCTCAAGACACCATCATGCGACACTCTGAAGAAGGCGAAAGACTCGCCGAAACATGTCAGGTAAAAAATTAACCTAAAACATAATTGTCTGCTTTTAATGAATCAGTCAAATATCAATAATAAGAAGACAAAATGAACCTAATACAAATAAATGAATGCTTAATAACTCCCCTGCACATGCTCCTAAAAATCCAAACCTTCACCTGTAAATAAAACGTCCCGACCTGAAGACATCGTAATGTTATTATTTTGTTATACACACAGTGCCGCCAAGTGGAATCAAAAATTTGTTTTTATTTTAATTTTCACGTACTGCACGGTGCCCTTTTGACGAATCCGACTGAAAATTAGTCAGAAAAGACTCAAGACAATGATCTTACTCTCTGCCGAATTTTGTGACGTTTTGGCAAAAGAATAGAAATAATAGAAATCCCTTTATTGTCATTGTACTCAAGTGTGCAACGAGATTAGAGGCGTGGCTATTAAGGTGCTGAAAAGTCCGATTGTACTCTGTGGCAACAAAAGCTCCGGCAACATGACTCAGATGATCCTATCTTCTCGAAGTTGTACACATTTGAGGATACTTCAGCCCTGAAGACATCTACCAACTTATTTTACATCATAGTAGTAGCGCCACCAACTGGTAAAAGCTAATACAAGTTATTTTCTTGGATGTTTTTCTCCGTGCAACTCAACAAGGTCGCCCTCATATATGCTCGGATGACTGTTTCGGCCATGAGGATGTCACAATACGAAATTAGTCCTTTTTCGTGAAAAGTTGTGGGAGTGGCATTGCACTGTTCGGCAATAAAACAACGCTGATTATGAGGTTCTAAATATGAACGACAACTCGTGAAACTTTACACACACATCAGGCCGAGCAAATTTATCAATATTTTATACGTTAGTTGTGCAGCTTTTTTGAAATGGCTCGCCATGGCCCTCGAGAAATGTTAAAAAAAAGCAGCTCTGGTTGAGTGTTTCACCTCGCTTTTTGTAAATTTTATGGAGTACAGTGAACCCTCGGTTATCGCGGTTAATGGGGACCGAGACCACCCGCGAAAACTGAAAATCCGCGAAGTAGCGGCGCACCTTCAAAAATGCTTAAAAAAAATATACAATATATATAATAATATATATATATATATATATATATATATATATATATATATATATATATACGGGAAGAGAGAGAGTGAAATTCATGTTATAACAAAAAAAACTAATTATTATTAAAACGTATTATTTTTTTATTCCCCAGCCATTCTTTTTGTATTTATTTAATTACTCCGACTTTTACCTGCTGGTACGCCGTCCGGTGTGCCCTGTGAAATGAAAGGTGGCATTCTTTATTTATTTATTCATTTATTCATTCATAACTGACAGCCTCGCGCTCCGCTCGTGCCCGGGCAGAAGAGGTGCTCCAATTTGGCTTAACTGTGACACACGCCCGCCCTCCTCCCCCGGAGCTTCCATTCGGTTAAACTTAGGGGCCGCTTGGCACCGCCCGTGCCCGGGGAAGGTGCTCCTCTTCGGCTTACTGTGACGCGAGCATGCCCTCCTCCTCCGGAGCTTCCATTCGGTTAAACTTAGGGGCCGCTTGGAACCGCCCGTGCCCGGGGAAGGTGCTCCTCTTCGGCTTACTGTGACGCGAGCATGCCCTCCTCCTCCGGAGCTTCCATTCGGTTAAACTTAGGGGCCGCTTGGCACCGCCCGTGCCCGGGGAAGGTGCTCCTCTACGGCTTAACTGCCACGCACGCTGGCCGGAGCTCTGGTACGGTCCGAACCGCGCGAAACGTCGCCACCGATCGTGTCCGGGGGAACGTGCTTTTCTTCGTCCACTCTCCTCTTCGCCCACGCTCTTCTTCGGCGCACGCCGGCCGTCTAACCGCTCCAGCGCCCCGTCGTGCCGCTCGGCGAAACTACAATGCCCCCGAATATTTTTTAGACCCGCGAAGCACTGAATCCGCGAAAGGTGAACCGCGAAGTAGCGAGGGTTCACTGTATGTATAAGACCAAGACCTACAAAAAAGTCTCTTGGAGCAATGAGCTAGGTTTTACATTTTGAATTTACTTAAAAGGGGGCGGGTCACCACAACGGACTTTGTGTAGAAATTATTATTGGGGCCCGAGCAGCGACCGCGGCGAGGTCCCTATTGTTTTTGTAGAAAATATTATTACTTTTATTATTATTATTATTATTATTATTTGGGCCTGAGCAGCGACCGCTGCGAAGTCCCTATTGTTTTTGTAGAAATTATTATTATTATTATTTTTCCGATTGTTCTATCGCATTTTTGACCCCCGAAACATGCACAAAAACTCACCAAACTTGGCAGTCTCATCGGGCATGGCGAAAAATTTGATATTTTAACGTCTAATATGAACAGGAAGTGAGTTATGAAATTTTGAAAGTCCGACTTTTGCCCTTTTTTGCATGTTTACAGGGGTCATTCTTTTGCACCCTGTTCCTAAAGGCTTCATCTGATTGCCTTAAAATTCTGTCTGTAGCATCTGAAGACCTGGCACAAACACTGGGGCTAAAATTTTTTGTTTCCGAAATACTATATGACGGGGGCGGGGCATCAAAGTTTTCACTTAAGATTTCCTTCGCCGCAATGGACAAAATGCTTAATAACTCTCCTGCACATGCTGCTAAAAATCCCAAACTTCACATGTACATAAAGAGTCTGTACCTGAAGACATCTATATGTTTATATTCAGTTATACACCTTGCGCCAATCAATATCATTTTTTACATTTTGACGTACTGCACGGTGCCCTTTTAACGAATCTGATTGAAAATTGGCTAGAAAAGACTCAAGACATTAATCTTACTCTATCCCTATTTTTGTGACTTTCCTTCGAAGGGCGTGGCTATTACGGTGCCGCAGAGTCTGATTATTCTCCGTGGCAACAAAAGTTCCTGCAAAATGATTCAGATGATCCATCTTCTCGAAATTTTTCACATTTGAGGATATTCAGGCCCTGAAGACGGCTGCCAACTTATTTTTGATCGCAGTGGTAGCGCCACCAACTGGTTAAAACAAATACAAATTATTTTCGTTGATTTTTTTCTCCGGGCAGGTTAACAAAATCTACCTTACATTTGCTCGGATGAGTGTTTAGGCCTTGAGGATGTCACAATACGAAAGTCTTTCGCCTTCTTCAGAGTGTCACATGATGGTGTCTTGTGGCCCGTCTTTATCAGCTGATGTTCCATGAGGGCGTGACTTACCTGTCACAAGAATGAAGGCAAGTCACGCCCCCCGCTGTCCGTTCACTCCGCCAAAATGCTGCTCCAGGTGGTAGAGAGGATGAAGGCTCCCTTGTCTCTGTTCATGGTTTTTATGCCTCGCTTGCAGATCTCAATGGCCTCTCTGATCCAGCGCTGTTGTTTGTTCTCTTCGGTGCGGATGACCCTGCCCTTCTCCCGGTCCATGATGTGGTTTTCCCTTTTGCAGTGGTCAGTGATTGCTGATTTGTAATGTTCATGTTGTGCTTGTTCTTTTACTGCTCTGATTTTTCATTTTTTTGACAGGTAAGTCACACCCTCATGGAACATCAGCTGATAAAGACGGGTCTCAAGACACCATCATGCGACACTCTGAAGAAGGCGAAAGACTCGCCGAAACATGTCAGGTAAAAAATTAACCTAAAACATAATTGTCTGCTTTTAATGAATCAGTCAAATATCAATAATAAGAAGACAAAATGAACCTAATACAAATAAATGAATGCTTAATAACTCCCCTGCACATGCTCCTAAAAATCCAAACCTTCACCTGTAAATAAAACGTCCCGACCTGAAGACATCTTAATGTTATTATTTTGTTATACACACAGTGCCGCCAAGTGGAATCAAAAATGTGTTTTTATTTTAATTTTCACGTACTGCACGGTGCCCTTTTGACGAATCCGACTGAAAATTAGTCAGAAAAGACTCAAGACAATGATCTTACTCTCTGCCGAATTTTGTGACGTTTTGGCAAAAGGCGTGGCTATTAAGGTGCTGAAAAGTCCGATTGTACTCTGTGGCAACAAAAGCTCCGGCAACATGACTCAGATGATCCTATCTTCTCGAAGTTGTACACATTTGAGGATACTTCAGCCCTGAAGACATCTACCAACTTATTTTACATCGTAGTAGTAGCGCCACCAACTGGTAAAAGCTAATACAAGTTATTTTCTTGGATGTTTTTCTCCGTGCAACTCAACAATATGCTCGGATGACTGTTTCGGCCATGAGGATGTCACAATACGAAATTCGTGATTTTTCGTGAAAAGTTGTGGGAGTGGCATTGCACTGTTCGGCAATAAAACAAAGCTGATTATGAGGTTCTAAATATGAACGACAACTCGTAAAACTTTACACACACATCAGGCCGAGCAAATTTATCAATATTTTATACGTTAGTTGTGCAGCTTTTTTGAAATGGCTCGCCATGGCCCTCGAGAAATGTTAAAAAAAAGCAGCTCTGGTTGAGTGTTTCACCTCGCTTTTTGTAAATTTTATGGAGTACAGTGAACCCTCGGTTATCGCGGTTAATGGGGACCGAGACCACCCGCGAAAACTGAAAATCCGCGAAGTAGCGGCGCACCTTCAAAAATGCTTAAAAAAAATATACAATATATATAATAAATATATAAATATATATATATATATATATATATATATATATATATATATATACGGGGAGAGAGAGAGTGAAATTCATGTTATAACAAAAAAACCAAATTATTATTAAAACGTATTATTTTTTTATTCCCCAGCCATTCTTTTTGTATTTATTTAATTACTCCGACTTTTACCTGCTGGTACGCCGTCCGGTGTGCCCTGTGAAATGAAAGGTGGCATTCTTTATTTATTTATTCATTCATAACTGACAGCCTCGCGCTCCGCTCGTGCCCGGGCAGAAGAGGTGCTCCAATTTGGCTTAACTATGACACACGCCCGTCCTCCTCCCCCGGAGATTCCATTCGGTTAAACTTAGGGGCCGCTTGGCACCGCCCGTGCCCGGGGAAGGTGCTCCTCTACGGCTTAACTGCCACGCACGCTGGCCGGAGCTCTGGTACGGTCCGAACCGCGCGAAACGTCGCCACCGATCGTGTCCGGGGGAACGTGCTCTTCTTCGTCCACTCTCCTCTTCGCCCACGCTCTTCTTCGGCGCACGCCGGCCGTCTAACCGCTCCAGCGCCCCGTCGTGCCGCTCGGCGAAACTACAATGCCCCCGAATATTTTTTAGACCCGCGAAGCACTGAACCCGCGAAAGGTGAACCGCGAAGTAGCGAGGGTTCACTGTATGTATAAGACCAAGACCTACAAAAAAGTCTCTTGGAGCAATGAGCTAGGTTTTACAGGAAGTCGGCCATTTTGAATTTACTTAAAAGGGGGCGGGTCACCACAATGGACTTTGTGTAGAAATTATTATTGGGGCCCGAGCAGCGACCGCGGCGAGGTCCCTATTGTTTTTGTAGAAAATATTATTACTTTTATTATTATTATTATTATTATTATTAGGGCCTGAGCAGCGACCGCTGCGAAGTCCCTATTGTTTTTGTAGAAATTATTATTATTATTATTTTTCCGATTGTTCGATCGCATTTTTGACCCCCGAAACATGCACAAAAACTCACCAAACTTGGCAGTCTCATCGGGCATGGCGAAAAATTTGATATTTTAACGTCTAATATGAACAGGAAGTGAGTTATGAATTTTTGAAAGTCCGACTTTTGCCCTTTTTTGCATGTTTACAGGGGTCATTCTTTTGCACCCTGATCCTAAAGGCTTCATCTGATTGCCTTAAAATTCTGTCTGTAGCATCTGAAGACCTGGGACAAACACTGGGGCTAAAATATTTTGTTTCCGAAATACTATATGACGGGGGCGGGGCATCAAAGTTTTCACTTAAGATTTCCTTCGCCGCAATGGACAAAATGCTTAATAACTCTCCTGCACATGCTGCTAAAAATCCAAAACTTCACATGTACATAAAGAGTCTGTACCTGAAGACATCTATATGTTTATATTCAGTTATACACCTTGCGCCAATCAATATCATTTTTTACATTTTGACGTACTGCACGGTGCCCTTTTAACGAATCTGATTGAAAATTGGCTAGAAAAGACTCAAGACATTGATCTTACTCTATCCCTATTTTTACGACTTTCCTTCAAAGGGCGTGGCTATTACGGTGCCGCAGAGTCTGATTATTCTCCGTGGCAACAAAAGTTCCTGCAAAATGATTCAGATGATCCATCTTCTGGAAATCTTTCACATTTGAGGATATTCAGGCCCTGAAGACGGCTGCCAACTTATTTTTGATCGCAGTGGTAGTGCCACCAACTGGTTAAAACAAATACAAATTATTTTCGTTGATGTTTTTCTCCGGGCAGGTGAACAAAATCTACCTTATATTTGCTCGGATGAGTGTTTAGGCCTTGAGCATGTCACAATACGAAAGTCTTTCGCCTTCTTCAGAGTGTCACATGATGCTGTCTTGTGACCCGTCTTTATCAGCTGATGTTCCATGAGGGCGTGACTTACCTGTCACAAGAATGAAGGCAAGTCACGCCCCCCGCTGTCCGTTCACTCCGCCAAGATGCTGCCCCAGGTGGTAGAGAGGATGAAGGCTCCCTTGTCTCTGTTCATGGTTTTTATGCCTCGCTTGCAGATCTCAATGGCCTCTCTGATCCAGCGCTGTTGTTTGTTCTCTTCTGTGCGGATGACCCTGCCCTTCTCCCGGTCCATGATGTGGTTTTCCCTTTTGCAGTGGTCAGTGATTGCTGATTTGTAATGTTCATGTTGTGCTTGTTCTTTTACTGCTCTGATTTTTTCATTTTTTTGACAGGTAAGTCACACCCTCATGGAACATCAGCTCAAGACACCATCATGCGACACTCTGAAGAAGGCAAAAGACTCGCCGAAACATGTCAGGTAAAAAATTAACCTAAAACATAATTGTCTGCTTTTAATGAATCAGTCAAATATCAATAATAAGAAGACAAAATGAACCTAATACAAATAAATGAATGCTTAATAACTCCCCTGCACATGCTCCTAAAAATCCAAACCTTCACCTGTAAATAAAACGTCCCGACCTGAAGACATCTTAATGTTATTATTTTGTTATACACACAGTGCCGCCAAGTGGAATCAAAAATTTGTTTTTATTTTAATTTTCACGTACTGCACGGTGCCCTTTTGACGAATCCGACTGAAAATGAGTCAGAAAAGATTCAAGACAATGATCTTACTCTCTGCCGAATTTTGTGACGTTTTGGCAAAAGGCGTGGCTATTAAGGTGCTGAAAAGTCCGATTGTACTCTGTGGCAACAAAAGCTCCGGCAACATGACTCAGATGATCCTATCTTCTCGAAGTTGTACACATTTGAGGATACTTCAGCCCTGAAGACATCTACCAACTTATTTTACATCGTAGTAGTAGCGCCACCAACTGGTAAAAGCTAATACAAGTTATTTTCTTGGATGTTTTTCTCCGTGCAACTCAACAAGGTCGCCCTCATATATGCTCGGATGACTGTTTCGGCCATGAGGATGTCACAATACGAAATTCGTCCTTTTTCATGAAAAGTTGTGGGAGTGGCATTGCACTGTTCGGCAATAAAACAAAGCTGATTATGAGGTTCTAAATATGAACGACAACTCGTAAAACTTTACACACACATCAGGCCGAGCAAATTTATCAATATTTTATACGTTAGTTGTGCAGCTTTTTTGAAATGGCTCGCCATGGCCCTCGAGAAATGTTAAAAAAAGCAGCTCTGGTTGAGTGTTTCACCTCGCTTTTTGTAAATTTTATGGAGTACAGTGAACCCTCGGTTATCGCGGTTAATGGGGACCGAGACCACCCGCGAAAACTGAAAATCCGCGAAGTAGCGGCGCACCTTCAAAAATGCTTAAAAAAAATAAACAATATATATAATAAATATATATATATATATATATATATATATATATATATATATATATATATACGGGGAGAGAGAGAGTGAAATTCATGTTATAACAAAAAAACCAAATTATTATTAAAACGTATTATTTTTTTATTCCCCAGCCATTCTTTTAGTATTTATTTAATTACTCCGACTTTTACCTGCTGGTACGCCGTCCGGTGTGCCCTGTGAAATGAAAGGTGGCATTCTTTATTTATTTATTCATTTATTCATTCATAACTGACAGCCTCGCGCTCCGCTCGTACCCGGGCAGAAGAGGTGCTCCAATTTGGCTTAACTGTGACACACGCCCGCCCTCCGCCCCCGGAGCTTCCATTCGGTTAAACTTAGGGGCCGCTTGGCACCGCCCGTGCCCGGGGAAGGTGCTCCTCTTCGGCTTACTGTGACGCGAGCATGCCCTCCTCCTCCGGAGCTTCCATTCGGTTAAACTTAGGGGCCGCTTGGAACCGCCCGTGCCCGGGGAAGGTGCTCCTCTACGGCTTAACTGCCACGCACGCCGGCCGGAGCTCTGGTACGGTCCGAACCGCGCGAAACGTCGCCACCGATCGTGTCCGGGGGAACGTGCTCTTCTTCGTCCACTCTCCTCTTCGCCCACGCTCTTCTTCGGCGCACGCCGGCCGTCTAACCGCTCCAGCGCCCCGTCGTGCCGCTCGGCGAAACTACAATGCCCCCGAATATTTTTTAGACCCGCGAAGCACTGAACCCGCGAAAGGTGAACCGCGAAGTAGCGAGGGTTCACTGTATGTATAAGACCAAGACCTACAAAAAAGTCTCTTGGAGCAATGAGCTAGGTTTTACAGGAAGTCGGCCATTTTGAATTTACTTAAAAGGGGGCGGGTCACCACAATGGACTTTGTGTAGAAATTATTATTGGGGCCCGAGCAGCGACCGCGGCCAGGTCCCTATTGTTTTTGTAGAAAACATTATTACTTTTATTATTATTATTATTATTATTATTAGGGCCTGAGCAGCGACCGCTGCGAAGTCCCTATTGTTTTTGTAGAAATTATTATTATTATTATTTTTCCGATTGTTCGATCGCATTTTTGACCCCCGAAACATGCACAAAAACTCACCAAACTTGGCAGTCTCATCGGGCATGGCGAAAAATTTGATATTTTAACGTCTAATATGAACAGGAAGTGAGTTATGAATTTTTGAAAGTCCGACTTTTGCCCTTTTTTGCATGTTTACAGGGGTCATTCTTTTGCACCCTGATCCTAAAGGCTTCATCTGATTACCTTAAAATTCTGTCTGTAGCATCTGAAGACCTGGGACAAACACTGGGGCTAAAATTTTTTGTTTCCGAAATACTATATGACGGGGGCGGGGCTTCAAAGTTTTCACTTAAGATTTCCTTCGCCGCAATGGACAAAATGCTTAATAACTATCCTGCACATGCTGCTAAAAATCCAAAACTTCACATGTACATAAAGAGTCTGTACCTGAAGACATCTATATGTTTATATTCAGTTATACACCTTGCGCCAATCAATATCATTTTTTACATTTTGACGTACTGCATGGTGCCCTTTTAACGAATCCGATTGAAAATTGGCTAGAAAAGACTCAAGACATTGATCTTACTCTATCCCTATTTTTATGACTTTCCTTCAAAGGGCGTGGCTATTACGGTGCCGCAGAGTCTGATTATTCTCCGTGGCAACAAAAGTTCCTGCAAAATGATTCAGATGATCCATCTTCTGGAAATCTTTCACATTTGAGGATATTCAGGCCCTGAAGACGGCTGCCAACTTATTTTTGATCGCAGTGGTAGCGCCACCAACTGGTTAAAACAAATACAAATTATTTTCGTTGATGTTTTTCTCCGGGCAGGTGAACAAAATCTACCTTATATTTGCTCGGATGAGTGTTTAGGCCTTGAGCATGTCACAATACAAAAGTCTTTCGCCTTCTTCAGAGTGTCACATGATGCTGTCTTGTGACCCGTCTTTATCAGCTGATGTTCCATGAGGGCGTGACTTACCTGTCACAAGAATGAAGGCAAGTCACGCCCCCCGCTGTCCGTTCACTCCGCCAAGATGCTGGTCCAGGTGGTAGAGAGGATGAAGGCTCCCTTGTCTCTGTTCATGGTTTTTATGCCTCGCTTGCAGATCTCAATGGCCTCTCTGATCCAGCGCTGTTGTTTGTTCTCTTCTGTGCGGATGACCCTGCCCTTCTCCCGGTCCATGATGTGGTTTTCCCTTTTGCAGTGGTCAGTGATTGCTGATTTGTAATGTTCATGTTGTGCTTGTTCTTTTACTGCTCTGATTTTTTTCATTTTTTTGACAGGTAAGTCACACCCTCATGAAACATCAGCTCAAGACACCATCATGCGACACTCTGAAGAAGGCGAAAGACTCGCCGAAACATGTCAGGTAAAAAATTAACCTAAAACATAATTGTCTGCTTTTAATGAATCAGTCAAATATCAATAATAAGAAGACAAAATGAACCTAATACAAATAAATGAATGCTTAATAACTCCCCTGCACATGCTCCTAAAAATCCAAACCTTCACCTGTAAATAAAACGTCCCGACCTGAAGACATCGTAATGTTATTATTTTGTTATACACACAGTGCCGCCAAGTGGAATCAAAAATTTGTTTTTATTTTAATTTTCACGTACTGCACGGTGCCCTTTTGACGAATCCGACTGAAAATTAGTCAGAAAAGACTCAAGACAATGATCTTACTCTCTGCCGAATTTTGTGACGTTTTGGCAAAAGGCGTGGCTATTAAGGTGCTGAAAAGTCCGATTGTACTCTGTGGCAACAAAAGCTCCGGCAACATGACTCAGATGATCCTATCTTCTCGAAGTTGTACACATTTGAGGATACTTCAGCCCTGAAGACATCTACCAACTTATTTTACATCGTAGTAGTAGCGCCACCAACTGGTAAAAGCTAATACAAGTTATTTTCTTGGATGTTTTTCTCCGTGCAACTCAACAAGGTCGCCCTCATATATGCTCGGATGACTGTTTCGGCCATGAGGATGTCACAATACGAAATTCGTCCTTTTTCGTGAAAAGTTGTGGGAGTGGCATTGCACTGTTCGGCAATAAAACAAAGCTGATTATGAGGTTCTAAATATGAACGACAACTCGTAAAACTTTACACACACATCAGGCCGAGCAAATTTATCAATATTTTATACGTTAGTTGTGCAGCTTTTTTGAAATGGCTCGCCATGGCCCTCGAGAAATGTTAAAAAAAGCAGCTCTGGTTGAGTGTTTCACCTCGCTTTTTGTAAATTTTATGGAGTACAGTGAACCCTCGGTTATCGCGGTTAATGGGGACCGAGACCACCCGCGAAAACTGAAAATCCGCGAAGTAGCGGCGCACCTTCAAAAATGCTTAAAAAAAATATACAATATATATTATATATATATATATATATATATATATATATATATATATATATACGGGGAGAGAGAGAGTGAAATTCATGTTATAACAAAAAAACCAAATTATTATTAAAACGTATTATTTTTTTATTCCCCAGCCATTCTTTTAGTATTTATTTAATTACTCCGACTTTTACCTGCTGGTACGCCGTCCGGTGTGCCCTGTGAAATGAAAGGTGGCATTCTTTATTTATTTATTCATTTATTCATTCATAACTGACAGCCTCGCGCTCCGCTCGTGCCCGGGTAGAAGAGGTGCTCCAATTTGGCTTAACTGTGACACACGCCCGCCCTCCTCCCCCGGAGCTTCCATTCGGTTAAACTTAGGGGCCGCTTGGCACCGCCCGTGCCCGGGGAAGGTGCTCCTCTTCGGCTTACTGTGACGCGAGCATGCCCTCCTCCTCCGGAGCTTCCATTCGGTTAAACTTAGGGGCCGCTTGGAACCGCCCGTGCCCGGGGAAGGTGCTCCTCTACGGCTTAACTGCCACGCACGCCGGCCGGAGCTCTGGTACGGTCCGAACCGCGCGAAACGTCGCCACCGATCGTGTCCGGGGGAACGTGCTCTTCTTCGTCCACTCTCCTCTTCGCCCACGCTCTTCTTCGGCGCACGCCGGCCGTCTAACCGCTCCAGCGCCCCGTCGTGCCGCTCGGCGAAACTACAATGACCCCCGAATATTTTTTAGACCCGCGAAGCACTGAACCCGCGAAAGGTGAACCGCGAAGTAGCGAGGGTTCACTGTATGTATAAGACCAAGACCTACAAAAAAGTCTCTTGGAGCAATGAGCTAGGTTTTACAGGAAGTCGGCCATTTTGAATTTACTTAAAAGGGGGCGGGTCACCACAATGGACTTTGTGTAGAAATTATTATTGGGGCCCGAGCAGCGACCGCGGCGAGGTCCCTATTGTTTTTGTAGAAATTATTATTATTATTATTTTTCCGATTGTTCGATCGCATTTTTGACCCCCGAAACATGCACAAAAACTCACCAAACTTGGCAGTCTCATCGGGCATGGCGAAAAATTTGATATTTTAACGTCTAATATGAACAGGAAGTGAGTTATGAATTTTTGAAAGTCCGACTTTTGCCCTTTTTTGCATGTTTACAGGGGTCATTCTTTTGCACCCTGATCCTAAAGGCTTCATCTGATTGCCTTAAAATTCTGTCTGTAGCATCTGAAGACCTGGGACAAACACTGGGGCTAAAATTTTTTGTTTCCGAAATACTATATGACGGGGGCGGGGCTTCAAAGTTTTCACTTAAGATTTCCTTCGCCGCAATGGAAAAAATGCTTAATAACTCTCCTGCACATGCTGCTAAAAATCCAAAACTTCACATGTACATAAAGAGTCTGTACCTGAAGACATCTATATGTTTATATTCAGTTATACACCTTGCGCCAATCAATATCATTTTTTACATTTTGACGTACTGCATGGTGCCCTTTTAACGAATCCGATTGAAAATTGGCTAGAAAAGACTCAAGACATTGATCTTACTCTATCCCTATTTTTATGACTTTCCTTCAAAGGGCGTGGCTATTACGGTGCCGCAGAGTCTGATTATTCTCCGTGGCAACAAAAGTTCCTGCAAAATGATTCAGATGATCCATCTTCTGGAAATCTTTCACATTTGAGGATATTCAGGCCCTGAAGACGGCTGCCAACTTATTTTTGATCGCAGTGGTAGCGCCACCAACTGGTTAAAACAAATACAAATTATTTTCGTTGATGTTTTTCTCCGGGCAGGTGAACAAAATCTACCTTATATTTGCTCGGATGAGTGTTTAGGCCTTGAGCATGTCACAATACAAAAGTCTTTCGCCTTCTTCAGAGTGTCACATGATGCTGTCTTGTGACCCGTCTTTATCAGCTGATGTTCCATGAGGGCGTGACTTACCTGTCACAAGAATGAAGGCAAGTCACGCCCCCCGCTGTCCGTTCACTCCGCCAAGATGCTGGTCCAGGTGGTAGAGAGGATGAAGGCTCCCTTGTCTCTGTTCATGGTTTTTATGCCTCGCTTGCAGATCTCAATGGCCTCTCTGATCCAGCGCTGTTGTTTGTTCTCTTCGGTGCGGATGACCCTGCCCTTCTCCCGGTCCATGATGTGGTTTTCCCTTTTGCAGTGGTCAGTGATTGCTGATTTGTAATGTTCATGTTGTGCTTGTTCTTTGACTGCTCTGATTTTTCATTTTTTTGACAGGTAAGTCACACCCTCATGGAACATCAGCTGATAAAGACGGGTCTCAAGACACCATCATGCGACACTCTGAAGAAGGCGAAAGACTCGCCGAAACATGTCAGGTAAAAAATTAACCTAAAACATAATTGTCTGCTTTTAATGAATCAGTCAAATATCAATAATAAGAAGACAAAATGAACCTAATACAAATAAATGAATGCTTAATAACTCCCCTGCACATGCTCCTAAAAATCCAAACCTTCACCTGTAAATAAAACGTCCCGACCTGAAGACATCTTAATGTTATTATTTTGTTATACACACAGTGCCGCCAAGTGGAATCAAAAATTTGTTTTTATTTTAATTTTCACGTACTGCACGGTGCCCTTTTGACAAATCCGACTGAAAATTAGTCAGAAAAGACTCAAGACAATGATCTTACTCTCTGCCGAATTTTGTGACGTTTTGGCAAAAGGCGTGGCTATTAAGGTGCTGAAAAGTCCGATTGTACTCTGTGGCAACAAAAGCTCCGGCAACATGACTCAGATGATCCTATCTTCTCGAAGTTGTACACATTTGAGGATACTTCAGCCCTGAAGACATCTACCAACTTATTTTACATCGTAGTAGTAGCGCCACCAACTGGTAAAAGCTAATACAAGTTATTTTCTTGGATGTTTTTCTCCGTGCAACTCAACAAGGTCGCCCTCATATATGCTCGGATGACTGTTTCGGCCATGAGGATGTCACAATACGAAATTCGTGATTTTTCGTGAAAAGTTGTGGGAGTGGCATTGCACTGTTCGGCAATAAAACAAAGCTGATTATGAGGTTCTAAATATGAACGACAACTCGTAAAACTTTACACACACATCAGGCCGAGCAAATTTATCAATATTTTATACGTTAGTTGTGCAGCTTTTTTGAAATGGCTCGCCATGGCCCTCGAGAAATGTTAAAAAAAAGCAGCTCTGGTTGAATGTTTCACCTCGCTTTTTGTAAATTTTATGGAGTACAGTGAACCCTCGGTTATCGCGGTTAATGGGGACCGAGACCATCCGCGAAAACTGAAAATCCGCGAAGTAGCGGCGCACCTTCAAAAATGCTTAAAAAAAATATACAATATATATAATAAATATATAAATATATATATATATATATATATACGGGGAGAGAGAGAGTGAAATTCATGTTATAACAAAAAAAACAAATTATTATTAAAACGTATTATTTTTTTATTCCCCAGCCATTCTTTTTGTATTTATTTAATTACTCCGACTTTTACCTGCTGGTACGCCGTCCGGTGTGCCCTGTGAAATGAAAGGTGGCATTCTTTATTTATTTATTCATTTATTCATTCATAACTGACAGCCTCGCGCTCCGCTCGTGCCCGGGCAGAAGAGGTGCTCCAATTTGGCTTAACTGTGACACACGCCCGTCCTCCTCCCCCGGAGCTTCCATTCGGTTAAACTTAGGGGCCGCTTGGCACCGCCCGTGCCCGGGGAAGGTGCTCCTCTTCGGCTTACTGTGACGCGAGCATGCCCTCCTCCTCCGGAGCTTCCATTCGGTTAAACTTAGGGGCCGCTTGGAACCGCCCGTGCCCGGGGAAGGTGCTCCTCTTCGGCTTACTGTGACGCGAGCATGCCCTCCTCCTCCGGAGCTTCCATTCGGTTAAACTTAGGGGCCGCTTGGCACCGCCCGTGCCCGGGGAAGGTGCTCCTCTACGGCTTAACTGCCACGCACGCTGGCCGGAGCTCTGGTACGGTCCGAACCGCGCGAAACGTCGCCACCGATCGTGTCCGGGGGAACGTGCTCTTCTTCGTCCACTCTCCTCTTCGCCCACGCTCTTCTTCGGCGCACGCCGGCCGTCTAACCGCTCCAGCGCCCCGTCGTGCCGCTCGGCGAAACTACAATGCCCCCGAATATTTTTTAGACCCGCGAAGCACTGAACCCGCGAAAGGTGAACCGCGAAGTAGCGAGGGTTCACTGTATGTATAAGACCAAGACCTACAAAAAAGTCTCTTGGAGCAATGAGCTAGGTTTTACAGGAAGTCGGCCATTTTGAATTTACTTAAAAGGGGGCGGGTCACCACAATGGACTTTGTGTAGAAATTATTATTGGGGCCCGAGCAGCGACCGCGGCGAGGTCCCTATTGTTTTTGTAGAAAATATTATTACTTTTATTATTATTATTATTATTATTATTAGGGCCTGAGCAGCGACCGCTGCGAAGTCCCTATTGTTTTTGTAGAAATTATTATTATTATTATTTTTCCGATTGTTCGATCGCATTTTTGACCCCCGAAACATGCACAAAAACTCACCAAACTTGGCAGTCTCATCGGGCATGGCGAAAATTTTGATATTTTAACGTCTAATATGAACAGGAAGTGAGTTATGAATTTTTGAAAGTCCGACTTTTGCCCTTTTTTGCATGTTTACAGGGGTCATTCTTTTGCACCCTGATCCTAAAGGCTTCATCTGATTGCCTTAAAATTATGTCTGTAGCATCTGAAGACCTGGCACAAACACTGGGGCTAAAATTTTTTGTTTCCGAAATACTATATGACGGGGGCGGGGCATCAAAGTTTTCACTTAAGATTTCCTTCGCCGCAATGGACAAAATGCTTAATAACTCTCCTGCACATGCTGCTAAAAATCCAAAACTTCACATGTACATAAAGAGTCTGTACCTGAAGACATCTATATGTTTATATTCAGTTATAGACCTTGCGCCAATCAATATCATTTTTTACATTTTGACGTACTGCACGGTGCCCTTTTAACGAATCTGATTGAAAATTGGCTAGAAAAGACTCAAGACATTGATCTTACTCTATCCCTATTTTTGTGACTTTCCTTCGAAGGGCGTGGCTATTACGGTGCCGCAGAGTCTGATTATTCTCCGTGGCAACAAAAGTTCCTGCAAAATGATTCAGATGATCCATCTTCTCGAAATTTTTCACATTTGAGGATATTCAGGCCCTGAAGACGGCTGCCAACTTATTTTTGATCGCAGTGGTAGCGCCACCAACTGGTTAAAACAAATACAAATTATTTTCGTTGATTTTTTTCTCCGGGCAGGTTAACAAAATCTACCTTACATTTGCTCGGATGAGTGTTTAGGCCTTGAGGATGTCACAATACGAAAGTCTTTCGCCTTCTTCAGAGTGTCACATGATGGTGTCTTGTGGCCCGTCTTTATCAGCTGATGTTCCATGAGGGCGTGACTTACCTGTCACAAGAATGAAGGCAAGTCACGCCCCCCGCTGTCCGTTCACTCCGCCAAAATGCTGCTCCAGGTGGTAGAGAGGATGAAGGCTCCCTTGTCTCTGTTCATGGTTTTTATGCCTCGCTTGCAGATCTCAATGGCCTCTCTGATCCAGCGCTGTTGTTTGTTCTCTTCGGTGCGGATGACCCTGCCCTTCTCCCGGTCCATGATGTGGTTTTCCCTTTTGCAGTGGTCAGTGATTGCTGATTTGTAATGTTCATGTTGTGCTTGTTCTTTTACTGCTCTGATTTTTCATTTTTTTGACAGGTAAGTCACACCCTCATGGAACATCAGCTGATAAAGACGGGTCTCAAGACACCATCATGCGACACTCTGAAGAAGGCAAAAGACTCGCCGAAACATGTCAGGTAAAAAATTAACCTAAAACATAATTGTCTGCTTTTAATGAATCAGTCAAATATCAATAATAAGAAGACAAAATGAACCTAATACAAATAAATGAATGCTTAATAACTCCCCTGCACATGCTCCTAAAAATCCAAACCTTCACCTGTAAATAAAACGTCCCGACCTGAAGACATCTTAATGTTATTATTTTGTTATACACACAGTGCCGCCAAGTGGAATCAAAAATTTGTTTTTATTTTAATTTTCACGTACTGCACGGTGCCCTTTTGACGAATCCGACTGAAAATTAGTCAGAAAAGACTCAAGACAATGATCTTACTCTCTGCCGAATTTTGTGACGTTTTGGCAAAAGGCGTGGCTATTAAGGTGCTGAAAAGTCCGATTGTACTCTGTGGCAACAAAAGCTCCGGCAACATGACTCAGATGATCCTATCTTCTCGAAGTTGTACACATTTGAGGATACTTCAGCCCTGAAGACATCTACCAACTTATTTTACATCGTAGTAGTAGCGCCACCAACTGGTAAAAGCTAATACAAGTTATTTTCTTGGATGTTTTTCTCCGTGCAACTCAACAAGGTCGCCCTCATATATGCTCGGATGACTGTTTTGGCCATGAGGATGTCACAATACGAAATTCGTGATTTTTCGTGAAAAGTTGTGGGAGTGGCATTGCACTGTTCGGCAATAAAACAAAGCTGATTATGAGGTTCTAAATATGAACGACAACTCGTAAAACTTTACACACACATGAGGCCGAGCAAATTTATCAATATTTTATACGTTAGTTGTGCAGCTTTTTTGAAATGGCTCGCCATGGCCCTCGAGAAATGTTAAAAAAAAGCAGCTCTGGTTGAGTGTTTCACCTCGCTTTTTGTAAATTTTATGGAGTACAGTGAACCCTCAGTTATCGCGGTTAATGGGGACCGAGACCATCCGCGAAAACTGAAAATCCGCGAAGTAGCGGCGCACCTTCAAAAATGCTTAAAAAAAATATACAATATATATAATAAATATATAAATATATATATATATATATATATATATATATATATACGGGGAGAGAGAGAGTGAAATTCATGTTATAACAAAAAAAACAAATTATTATTAAAACGTATTA
This sequence comes from Idiotropiscis lumnitzeri, assembly GCF_059441095.1. NCBI lineage: Eukaryota > Metazoa > Chordata > Actinopteri > Syngnathiformes > Syngnathidae > Idiotropiscis > Idiotropiscis lumnitzeri. Next base: position 564,015 of record NW_028283579.1, on the reverse strand, counting down.
TTTTTTTATTCCCCAGCCATTCTTTTTGTATTTATTTAATTACTCCGACTTTTACCTGCTGGTACGCCGTCCGGTGTGCCCTGTGAAATGAAAGGTGGCATTCTTTATTTATTTATTCATTTATTCATTCATAACTGACAGCCTCGCGCTCCGCTCGTGCCCGGGCAGAAGAGGTGCTCCAATTTGGCTTAACTGTGACACACGCCCGTCCTCCTCCGTCCGGAGCTTCCATTCGGTTAAACTTAGGGGCCGCTTGGCACCGCCCGTGCCCGGGGAAGGTGCTCCTCTTCGGCTTACTGTGACGCGAGCATGCCCTCCTCCTCCGGAGCTTCCATTCGGTTAAACTTAGGGGCCGCTTGGAACCGCCCGTGCCCGGGGAAGGTGCTCCTCTTCGGCTTACTGTGACGCGAGCATGCCCTCCTCCTCCGGAGCTTCCATTCGTTTAAACTTAGGGGCCGCTTGGCACCGCCCGTGCCCGGGGAAGGTGCTCCTCTACGGCTTAACTGCCACGCACGCCGGCCGGAGCTCTGGTACGGTCCGAACCGCGCGAAACGTCGCCACCGATCGTGTCCGGGGGAACGTGCTCTTCTTCGTCCACTCTCCTCTTCGCCCACGCTCTTCTTCGGCGCACGCCGGCCGTCTAACCGCTCCAGCGCCCCGTCGTGCCGCTCGGCGAAACTACAATGCCCCCGAATATTTTTTAGACCCGCGAAGCACTGAACCCGCGAAAGGTGAACCGCGAAGTAGCGAGGGTTCACTGTATGTATAAGACCAAGACCTACAAAAAAGTCTCTTGGAGCAATGAGCTAGGTTTTACAGGAAGTCGGCCATTTTGAATTTACTTAAAAGGGGGCGGGTCACCACAATGGACTTTGTGTAGAAATTATTATTGGGGCCCGAGCAGCGACCGCGGCCAGGTCCCTATTGTTTTTGTAGAAAACATTATTACTTTTATTATTATTATTATTATTATTATTAGGGCCTGAGCAGCGACCGCTGCGAAGTCCCTATTGTTTTTGTAGAAATTATTATTATTATTATTTTTCCGATTGTTCGATCGCATTTTTGACCCCCGAAACATGCACAAAAACTCACCAAACTTGGCAGTCTCATCGGGCATGGCGAAAAATGTGATATTTTAACGTCTAATATGAACAGGAAGTGAGTTATGAATTTTTGAAAGTCCGACTTTTGCCCTTTTTTGCATGTTTACAGGGGTCATTCTTTTGCACCCTGATCCTAAAGGCTTCATCTGATTGCCTTAAAATTCTGTCTGTAGCATCTGAAGACCTGGGACAAACACTGGGGCTAAAATTTTTTGTTTCCGAAATACTATATGACGGGGGCGGGGCTTCAAAGTTTTCACTTAAGATTTCCTTCGCCGCAATGGACAAAATGCTTAATAACTCTCCTGCACATGCTGCTAAAAATCCAAAACTTCACATGTACATAAAGAGTCTGTACCTGAAGACATCTATATGTTTATATTCAGTTATACACCTTGCGCCAATCAATATCATTTTTTACATTTTGACGTACTGCATGGTGCCCTTTTAACGAATCCGATTGAAAATTGGCTAGAAAAGACTCAAGACATTGATCTTACTCTATCCCTATTTTTATGACTTTCCTTCAAAGGGCGTGGCTATTACGGTGCCGCAGAGTCTGATTATTCTCCGTGGCAACAAAAGTTCCTGCAAAATGATTCAGATGATCCATCTTCTGGAAATCTTTCACATTTGAGGATATTCAGGCCCTGAAGACGGCTGCCAACTTATTTTTGATCGCAGTGGTAGCGCCACCAACTGGTTAAAACAAATACAAATTATTTTCGTTGATGTTTTTCTCCGGGCAGGTGAACAAAATCTACCTTATATTTGCTCGGATGAGTGTTTAGGCCTTGAGCATGTCACAATACAAAAGTCTTTCGCCTTCTTCAGAGTGTCACATGATGCTGTCTTGTGACCCGTCTTTATCAGCTGATGTTCCATGAGGGCGTGACTTACCTGTCACAAGAATGAAGGCAAGTCACGCCCCCCGCTGTCCGTTCACTCCGCCAAGATGCTGCTCCAGGTGGTAGAGAGGATGAAGGCTCCCTTGTCTCTGTTCATGGTTTTTATGCCTCGCTTGCAGATCTCAATGGCCTCTCTGATCCAGCGCTGTTGTTTGTTCTCTTCTGTGCGGATGACCCTGCCCTTCTCCCGGTCCATGATGTGGTTTTCCCTTTTGCAGTGGTCAGTGATTGCTGATTTGTAATGTTCATGCTGTGCTTGTTCTTTTACTGCTCTGATTTTTTAATTTTTTTGACAGGTAAGTCACACCCTCATGGAACATCAGCTCAAGACACCATCATGCGACACTCTGAAGAAGGCAAAAGACTCGCCGAAACATGTCAGGTAAAAAATTAACCTAAAACATAATTGTCTGCTTTTAATGAATCAGTCAAATATCAATAATAAGAAGACAAAATGAACCTAATACAAATAAATGAATGCTTAATAACTCCCCTGCACATGCTCCTAAAAATCCAAACCTTCACCTGTAAATAAAACGTCCCGACCTGAAGACATCTTAATGTTATTATTTTGTTATACACACAGTGCCGCCAAGTGGAATCAAAAATTTGTTTTTATTTTAATTTTCACGTACTGCACGGTGCCCTTTTGACGAATCCGACTGAAAATGAGTCAGAAAAGATTCAAGACAATGATCTTACTCTCTGCCGAATTTTGTGACGTTTTGGCAAAAGGCGTGGCTATTAAGGTGCTGAAAAGTCCGATTGTACTCTGTGGCAACAAAAGCTCCGGCAACATGACTCAGATGATCCTATCTTCTCGAAGTTGTACACATTTGAGGATACTTCAGCCCTGAAGACATCTACCAACTTATTTTCCATCGTAGTAGTAGCGCCACCAACTGGTAAAAGCTAATACAAGTTATTTTCTTGGATGTTTTTCTCCGTGCAACTCAACAAGGTCGCCCTCATATATGCTCGGATGACTGTTTCGGCCATGAGGATGTCACAATACGAAATTCGTCCTTTTTCATGAAAAGTTGTGGGAGTGGCATTGCACTGTTCGGCAATAAAACAAAGCTGATTATGAGGTTCTAAATATGAACGACAACTCGTAAAACTTTACACACACATCAGGCCGAGCAAATTTATCAATATTTTCTACGTTAGTTGTGCAGCTTTTTTTAAATGGCTCGCCATGGCCCTCGAGAAATGTTAAAAAAAGCAGCTCTGGTTGAGTGTTTCACCTCGCTTTTTGTAAATTTTATGGAGTACAGTGAACCCTCGGTTATCGCGGTTAACGGGGACCGAGACCACCCGCGAAAACTGAAAATCCGCGAAGTAGCGGCGCACCTTCAAAAATGCTTAAAAAAAATAAACAATATATATAATAAATAATATATATATATATATATATATATATATATATATATATATACGGGGAGAGAGAGAGTGAAATTCATGTTATAACAAAAAAACCAAATTATTATTAAAACGTATTATTTTTTTATTCCCCAGCCATTCTTTTAGTATTTATTTAATTACTCCGACTTTTACCTGCTGGTACGCCGTCCGGTGTGCCCTGTGAAATGAAAGGTGGCATTCTTTATTTATTTATTCATTTATTCATTCATAACTGACAGCCTCGCGCTCCGCTCGTGCCCGGGCAGAAGAGGTGCTCCAATTTGGCTTAACTGTGACACACGCCCGTCCTCCTCCCCCGGAGCTTCCATTCGGTTAAACTTAGGGGCCGCTTGGCACCGCCCGTGCCCGGGGAAGGTGCTCCTCTTCGGCTTACTGTGACGCGAGCATGCCCTCCTCCTCCGGAGCTTCCATTCGGTTAAACTTAGGGGCCGCTTGGAACCGCCCGTGCCCGGGGAAGGTGCTCCTCTTCGGCTTACTGTGACGCGAGCATGCCCTCCTCCTCCGGAGCTTCCATTCGGTTAAACTTAGGGGCCGCTTGGCACCGCCCGTGCCCGGGGAAGGTGCTCCTCTACGGCTTAACTGCCACGCACGCTGGCCGGAGCTCTGGTACGGTCCGAACCGCGCGAAACGTCGCCACCGATCGTGTCCGGGGGAATGTGCTCTTCTTCGTCCACTCTCCTCTTCGCCCACGCTCTTCTTCGGCGCACGCCGGCCGTCTAACCGCTCCAGCGCCCCGTCGTGCCGCTCGGCGAAACTACAATGCCCCCGAATATTTTTTAGACCCGCGAAGCACTGAACCCGCGAAAGGTGAACCGCGAAGTAGCGAGGGTTCACTGTATGTATAAGACCAAGACCTACAAAAAAGTCTCTTGGAGCAATGAGCTAGGTTTTACAGGAAGTCGGCCATTTTGAATTTACTTAAAAGGGGGCGGGTCACCACAATGGACTTTGTGTAGAAATTATTATTGGGGCCCGAGCAGCGACCGCGGCGAGGTCCCTATTGTTTTTGTAGAAAATATTATTACTTTTATTATTATTATTATTATTATTATTAGGGCCTGAGCAGCGACCGCTGCGAAGTCCCTATTGTTTTTGTCGAAATTATTATTATTATTATTTTTCCGATTGTTCGATCGCATTTTTGACCCCTGAAACATGCACAAAAACTCACCAAACTTGGCAGTCTCATCGGGCATGGCGAAAAATTTGATATTTTAACGTCTAATATGAACAGGAAGTGAGTTATGAATTTTTGAAAGTCCGACTTTTGCCCTTTTTTGCATGTTTACAGGGGTCATTCTTTTGCACCCTGATCCTAAAGGCTTCATCTGATTGCCTTAAAATTCTGTCTGTAGCATCTGAAGACCTGGCACAAACACTGGGGCTAAAATTTTTTGTTTCCGAAATACTATATGACGGGGGCGGGGCATCAAAGTTTTCACTTAAGATTTCCTTCGCCGCAATGGACAAAATGCTTAATAACTCTCCTGCACATGCTGCTAAAAATCCAAAACTTCACATGTACATAAAGAGTCTGTACCTGAAGACATCTATATGTTTATATTCAGTTATACACCTTGCGCCAATCAATATCATTTTTTACATTTTGACGTACTGCACGGTGCCCTTTTAACGAATCTGATTGAAAATTGGCTAGAAAAGACTCAAGACATTGATCTTACTCTATCCCTATTTTTGTGACTTTCCTTCGAAGGGCGTGGCTATTACGGTGCCGCAGAGTCTGATTATTCTCCGTGGCAACAAAAGTTCCTGCAAAATGATTCAGATGATCCATCTTCTCGAAATTTTTCACATTTGAGGATATTCAGGCCCTGAAGACGGCTGCCAACTTATTTTTGATCGCAGTGGTAGCGCCACCAACTGGTTAAAACAAATACAAATCATTTTCATTGATTTTTTTCTCCGGGCAGGTTAACAAAATCTACCTTACATTTGCTCGGATGAGTGTTTAGGCCTTGAGGATGTCACAATACGAAAGTCTTTCGCCTTCTTCAGAGTGTCACATGATGGTGTCTTGTGGCCCGTCTTTATCAGCTGATGTTCCATGAGGGCGTGACTTACCTGTCACAAGAATGAAGGCAAGTCACGCCCCCCGCTGTCCGTTCACTCCGCCAAAATGCTGCTCCAGGTGGTAGAGAGGATGAAGGCTCCCTTGTCTCTGTTCATGGTTTTTATGCCTCGCTTGCAGATCTCAATGGCCTCTCTGATCCAGCGCTGTTGTTTGTTCTCTTCGGTGCGGATGACCCTGCCCTTCTCCCGGTCCATGATGTGGTTTTCCCTTTTGCAGTGGTCAGTGATTGCTGATTTGTAATGTTCATGTTGTGCTTGTTCTTTTACTGCTCTGATTTTTCATTTTTTTGACAGGTAAGTCACACCCTCATGGAACATCAGCTGATAAAGACGGGTCTCAAGACACCATCATGCGACACTCTGAAGAAGGCGAAAGACTCGCCGAAACATGTCAGGTAAAAAATTAACCTAAAACATAATTGTCTGCTTTTAATGAATCAATCAAATATCAATAATAAGAAGACAAAATGAACTTAATACAAATAAATGAATGCTTAATAACTCCCCTGCACATGCTCCTAAAAATCCAAACCTTCACCTGTAAATAAAACGTCCCGACCTGAAGACATCTTAATGTTATTATTTTGTTATACACACAGTGCCGCCAAGTGGAATCAAAAATTTGTTTTTATTTTAATTTTCACGTACTGCACGGTGCCCTTTTGACGAATCCGACTGAAAATTAGTCAGAAAAGACTCAAGACAATGATCTTACTCTCTGCCGAATTTTGTGACGTTTTGGCAAAAGGCGTGGCTATTAAGGTGCTGAAAAGTCCGATTGTACTCTGTGGCAACAAAAGCTCCGGCAACATGACTCAGATGATCCTATCTTCTCGAAGTTGTACACATTTGAGGATACTTCAGCCCTGAAGACATCTACCAACTTATTTTACATCGTAGTAGTAGCGCCACCAACTGGTAAAAGCTAATACAAGTTATTTTCTTGGATGTTTTTCTCCGTGCAACTCAACAAGGTCGCCCTCATATATGCTCGGATGACTGTTTCGGCCATGAGGATGTCACAATACGAAATTCGTGATTTTTCGTGAAAAGTTGTGGGAGTGGCATTGCACTGTTCGGCAATAAAACAAAGCTGATTATGAGGTTCTAAATATGAACGACAACTCGTAAAACTTTACACACACATGAGGCCGAGCAAATTTATCAATATTTTATACGTTAGTTGTGCAGCTTTTTTGAAATGGCTCGCCATGGCCCTCGAGAAATGTTAAAAAAAAGCAGCTCTGGTTGAGTGTTTCACCTCGCTTTTTGTAAATTTTATGGAGTACAGTGAACCCTCAGTTATCGCGGTTAATGGGGACCGAGACCATCCGCGAAAACTGAAAATCCGCGAAGTAGCGGCGCACCTTCAAAAATGCTTAAAAAAAATATACAATATATATAATAAATATATAAATATATATATATATATATATATATATATATATATACGGGGAGAGAGAGAGTGAAATTCATGTTATAACAAAAAAAACAAATTATTATTAAAACGTATTATTTTTTTTATTCCCCAGCCATTCTTTTTGTATTTATTTAATTACTCCGACTTTTACCTGCTGGTACGCCGTCCGGTGTGCCCTGTGAAATGAAAGGTGGCATTCTTTATTTATTTATTCATTTATTCATTCATAACTGACAGCCTCGCGCTCCGCTCGTGCCCGGGCAGAAGAGGTGCTCCAATTTGGCTTAACTGTGACACACGCCCGTCCTCCTCCCCCGGAGCTTCCATTCGGTTAAACTTAGGGGCCGCTTGGCACCGCCCGTGCCCGGGGAAGGTGCTCCTCTTCGGCTTACTGTGACGCGAGCATGCCCTCCTCCTCCGGAGCTTCCATTCGGTTAAACTTAGGGGCCGCTTGGAACCGCCCGTGCCCGGGGAAGGTGCTCCTCTTCGGCTTACTGTGACGCGAGCATGCCCTCCTCCTCCGGAGCTTCCATTCGGTTAAACTTAGGGGCCGCTTGGCACCGCCCGTGCCCGGGGAAGGTGCTCCTCTACGGCTTAACTGCCACGCACGCTGGCCGGAGCTCTGGTACGGTCCGAACCGCGCGAAACGTCGCCACCGATCGTGTCCGGGGGAACGTGCTCTTCTTCGTCCACTCTCCTCTTCGCCCACGCTCTTCTTCGGCGCACGCCGGCCGTCTAACCGCTCCAGCGCCCCGTCGTGCCGCTCGGCGAAACTACAATGCCCCCGAATATTTTTTAGACCCGCGAAGCACTGAACCCGCGAAAGGTGAACCGCGAAGTAGCGAGGGTTCACTGTATGTATAAGACCAAGACCTACAAAAAAGTCTCTTGGAGCAATGAGCTAGGTTTTACAGGAAGTCGGCCATTTTGAATTTACTTAAAAGGGGGCGGGTCACCACAATGGACTTTGTGTAGAAATTATTATTGGGGCCCGAGCAGCGACCGCGGCGAGGTCCCTATTGTTTTTGTAGAAAATATTATTACTTTTATTATTATTATTATTATTATTATTAGGGCCTGAGCAGCGACCGCTGCGAAGTCCCTATTGTTTTTGTAGAAATTATTATTATTATTATTTTTCCGATTGTTCGATCGCATTTTTGACCCCCGAAACATGCACAAAAACTCACCAAACTTGGCAGTCTCATCGGGCATGGCGAAAATTTTGATATTTTAACGTCTAATATGAACAGGAAGTGAGTTATGAATTTTTGAAAGTCCGACTTTTGCCCTTTTTTGCATGTTTACAGGGGTCATTCTTTTGCACCCTGATCCTAAAGGCTTCATCTGATTGCCTTAAAATTATGTCTGTAGCATCTGAAGACCTGGCACAAACACTGGGGCTAAAATTTTTTGTTTCCGAAATACTATATGACGGGGGCGGGGCATCAAAGTTTTCACTTAAGATTTCCTTCGCCGCAATGGACAAAATGCTTAATAACTCTCCTGCACATGCTGCTAAAAATCCAAAACTTCACATGTACATAAAGAGTCTGTACCTGAAGACATCTATATGTTTATATTCAGTTATACACCTTGCGCCAATCAATATCATTTTTTACATTTTGACGTACTGCACGGTGCCCTTTTAACGAATCTGATTGAAAATTGGCTAGAAAAGACTCAAGACATTGATCTTACTCTATCCCTATTTTTGTGACTTTCCTTCGAAGGGCGTGGCTATTACGGTGCCGCAGAGTCTGATTATTCTCCGTGGCAACAAAAGTTCCTGCAAAATGATTCAGATGATCCATCTTCTCGAAATTTTTCACATTTGAGGATATTCAGGCCCTGAAGACGGCTGCCAACTTATTTTTGATCGCAGTGGTAGCGCCACCAACTGGTTAAAACAAATACAAATTATTTTCGTTGATTTTTTTCTCCGGGCAGGTTAACAAAATCTACCTTACATTTGCTCGGATGAGTGTTTAGGCCTTGAGGATGTCACAATACGAAAGTCTTTCGCCTTCTTCAGAGTGTCACATGATGGTGTCTTGTGGCCCGTCTTTATCAGCTGATGTTCCATGAGGGCGTGACTTACCTGTCACAAGAATGAAGGCAAGTCACGCCCCCCGCTGTCCGTTCACTCCGCCAAAATGCTGCTCCAGGTGGTAGAGAGGATGAAGGCTCCCTTGTCTCTGTTCATGGTTTTTATGCCTCGCTTGCAGATCTCAATGGCCTCTCTGATCCAGCGCTGTTGTTTGTTCTCTTCGGTGCGGATGACCCTGCCCTTCTCCCGGTCCATGATGTGGTTTTCCCTTTTGCAGTGGTCAGTGATTGCTGATTTGTAATGTTCATGTTGTGCTTGTTCTTTTACTGCTCTGATTTTTCATTTTTTTGACAGGTAAGTCACACCCTCATGGAACATCAGCTGATAAAGACGGGTCTCAAGACACCATCATGCGACACTCTGAAGAAGGCAAAAGACTCGCCGAAACATGTCAGGTAAAAAATTAACCTAAAACATAATTGTCTGCTTTTAATGAATCAGTCAAATATCAATAATAAGAAGACAAAATGAACCTAATACAAATAAATGAATGCTTAATAACTCCCCTGCACATGCTCCTAAAAATCCAAACCTTCACCTGTAAATAAAACGTCCCGACCTGAAGACATCTTAATGTTATTATTTTGTTATACACACAGTGCCGCCAAGTGGAATCAAAAATTTGTTTTTATTTTAATTTTCACGTACTGCACGGTGCCCTTTTGACGAATCCGACTGAAAATTAGTCAGAAAAGACTCAAGACAATGATCTTACTCTCTGCCGAATTTTGTGACGTTTTGGCAAAAGGCGTGGCTATTAAGGTGCTGAAAAGTCCGATTGTACTCTGTGGCAACAAAAGCTCCGGCAACATGACTCAGATGATCCTATCTTCTCGAAGTTGTACACATTTGAGGATACTTCAGCCCTGAAGACATCTACCAACTTATTTTACATCGTAGTAGTAGCGCCACCAACTGGTAAAAGCTAATACAAGTTATTTTCTTGGATGTTTTTCTCCGTGCAACTCAACAAGGTCGCCCTCATATATGCTCGGATGACTGTTTTGGCCATGAGGATGTCACAATACGAAATTCGTGATTTTTCGTGAAAAGTTGTGGGAGTGGCATTGCACTGTTCGGCAATAAAACAAAGCTGATTATGAGGTTCTAAATATGAACGACAACTCGTAAAACTTTACACACACATGAGGCCGAGCAAATTTATCAATATTTTATACGTTAGTTGTGCAGCTTTTTTGAAATGGCTCGCCATGGCCCTCGAGAAATGTTAAAAAAAAGCAGCTCTGGTTGAGTGTTTCACCTCGCTTTTTGTAAATTTTATGGAGTACAGTGAACCCTCAGTTATCGCGGTTAATGGGGACCGAGACCATCCGCGAAAACTGAAAATCCGCGAAGTAGCGGCGCACCTTCAAAAATGCTTAAAAAAAATATACAATATATATAATAAATATATAAATATATATATATATATATATATATATATATATATATATATACGGGGAGAGAGAGAGTGAAATTCATGTTATAACAAAAAAAACAAATTATTATTAAAACGTATTATTTTTTTATTCCCCAGCCATTCTTTTTGTATTTATTTAATTACTCCGACTTTTACCTGCTGGTACGCCGTCCGGTGTGCCCTGTGAAATGAAAGGTGGCATTCTTTATTTATTTATTCATTTATTCATTCATAACTGACAGCCTCGCGCTCCGCTCGTGCCCGGGCAGAAGAGGTGCTCCAATTTGGCTTAACTGTGACACACGCCCGTCCTCCTCCGTCCGGAGCTTCCATTCGGTTAAACTTAGGGGCCGCTTGGCACCGCCCGTGCCCGGGGAAGGTGCTCCTCTTCGGCTTACTGTGACGCGAGCATGCCCTCCTCCTCCGGAGCTTCCATTCGGTTAAACTTAGGGGCCGCTTGGAACCGCCCGTGCCCGGGGAAGGTGCTCCTCTTCGGCTTACTGTGACGCGAGCATGCCCTCCTCCTCCGGAGCTTCCATTCGTTTAAACTTAGGGGCCGCTTGGCACCGCCCGTGCCCGGGGAAGGTGCTCCTCTACGGCTTAACTGCCACGCACGCCGGCCGGAGCTCTGGTACGGTCCGAACCGCGCGAAACGTCGCCACCGATCGTGTCCGGGGGAACGTGCTCTTCTTCGTCCACTCTCCTCTTCGCCCACGCTCTTCTTCGGCGCACGCCGGCCGTCTAACCGCTCCAGCGCCCCGTCGTGCCGCTCGGCGAAACTACAATGCCCCCGAATATTTTTTAGACCCGCGAAGCACTGAACCCGCGAAAGGTGAACCGCGAAGTAGCGAGGGTTCACTGTATGTATAAGACCAAGACCTACAAAAAAGTCTCTTGGAGCAATGAGCTAGGTTTTACAGGAAGTCGGCCATTTTGAATTTACTTAAAAGGGGGCGGGTCACCACAATGGACTTTGTGTAGAAATTATTATTGGGGCCCGAGCAGCGACCGCGGCCAGGTCCCTATTGTTTTTGTAGAAAACATTATTACTTTTATTATTATTATTATTATTATTATTAGGGCCTGAGCAGCGACCGCTGCGAAGTCCCTATTGTTTTTGTAGAAATTATTATTATTATTATTTTTCCGATTGTTCGATCGCATTTTTGACCCCCGAAACATGCACAAAAACTCACCAAACTTGGCAGTCTCATCGGGCATGGCGAAAAATTTGATATTTTAACGTCTAATATGAACAGGAAGTGAGTTATGAATTTTTGAAAGTCCGACTTTTGCCCTTTTTTGCATGTTTACAGGGGTCATTCTTTTGCACCCTGATCCTAAAGGCTTCATCTGATTGCCTTAAAATTCTGTCTGTAGCATCTGAAGACCTGGGACAAACACTGGGGCTAAAATTTTTTGTTTCCGAAATACTATATGACGGGGGCGGGGCTTCAAAGTTTTCACTTAAGATTTCCTTCGCCGCAATGGACAAAATGCTTAATAACTCTCCTGCACATGCTGCTAAAAATCCAAAACTTCACATGTACATAAAGAGTCTGTACCTGAAGACATCTATATGTTTATATTCAGTTATACACCTTGCGCCAATCAATATCATTTTTTACATTTTGACGTACTGCATGGTGCCCTTTTAACGAATCCGATTGAAAATTGGCTAGAAAAGACTCAAGACATTGATCTTACTCTATCCCTATTTTTATGACTTTCCTTCAAAGGGCGTGGCTATTACGGTGCCGCAGAGTCTGATTATTCTCCGTGGCAACAAAAGTTCCTGCAAAATGATTCAGATGATCCATCTTCTGGAAATCTTTCACATTTGAGGATATTCAGGCCCTGAAGACGGCTGCCAACTTATTTTTGATCGCAGTGGTAGCGCCACCAACTGGTTAAAACAAATACAAATTATTTTCGTTGATGTTTTTCTCCGGGCAGGTGAACAAAATCTACCTTATATTTGCTCGGATGAGTGTTTAGGCCTTGAGCATGTCACAATACAAAAGTCTTTCGCCTTCTTCAGAGTGTCACATGATGCTGTCTTGTGACCCGTCTTTATCAGCTGATGTTCCATGAGGGCGTGACTTACCTGTCACAAGAATGAAGGCAAGTCACGCCCCCCGCTGTCCGTTCACTCCGCCAAGATGCTGCTCCAGGTGGTAGAGAGGATGAAGGCTCCCTTGTCTCTGTTCATGGTTTTTATGCCTCGCTTGCAGATCTCAATGGCCTCTCTGATCCAGCGCTGTTGTTTGTTCTCTTCTGTGCGGATGACCCTGCCCTTCTCCCGGTCCATGATGTGGTTTTCCCTTTTGCAGTGGTCAGTGATTGCTGATTTGTAATGTTCATGCTGTGCTTGTTCTTTTACTGCTCTGATTTTTTAATTTTTTTGACAGGTAAGTCACACCCTCATGGAACATCAGCTCAAGACACCATCATGCGACACTCTGAAGAAGGCAAAAGACTCGCCGAAACATGTCAGGTAAAAAATTAACCTAAAACATAATTGTCTGCTTTTAATGAATCAGTCAAATATCAATAATAAGAAGACAAAATGAACCTAATACAAATAAATGAATGCTTAATAACTCCCCTGCACATGCTCCTAAAAATCCAAACCTTCACCTGTAAATAAAACGTCCCGACCTGAAGACATCTTAATGTTATTATTTTGTTATACACACAGTGCCGCCAAGTGGAATCAAAAATTTGTTTTTATTTTAATTTTTACGTACTGCACGGTGCCCTTTTGACGAATCCGACTGAAAATGAGTCAGAAAAGATTCAAGACAATGATCTTACTCTCTGCCGAATTTTGTGACGTTTTGGCAAAAGGCGTGGCTATTAAGGTGCTGAAAAGTCCGATTGTACTCTGTGGCAACAAAAGCTCCGGCAACATGACTCAGATGATCCTATCTTCTCGAAGTTGTACACATTTGAGGATACTTCAGCCCTGAAGACATCTACCAACTTATTTTCCATCGTAGTAGTAGCGCCACCAACTGGTAAAAGCTAATACAAGTTATTTTCTTGGATGTTTTTCTCCGTGCAACTCAACAAGGTCGCCCTCATATATGCTCGGATGACTGTTTCGGCCATGAGGATGTCACAATACGAAATTCGTCCTTTTTCATGAAAAGTTGTGGGAGTGGCATTGCACTGTTCGGCAATAAAACAAAGCTGATTATGAGGTTCTAAATATGAACGACAACTCGTAAAACTTTACACACACATCAGGCCGAGCAAATTTATCAATATTTTCTACGTTAGTTGTGCAGCTTTTTTTAAATGGCTCGCCATGGCCCTCGAGAAATGTTAAAAAAAGCAGCTCTGGTTGAGTGTTTCACCTCGCTTTTTGTAAATTTTATGGAGTACAGTGAACCCTCGGTTATCGCGGTTAACGGGGAACGAGACCACCCGCGAAAACTGAAAATCCGCGAAGTAGCGGCGCACCTTCAAAAATGCTTAAAAAAAATAAACAATATATATAATAAATATATATATATATATATATATATATATATATATATACGGGGAGAGAGAGAGTGAAATTCATGTTATAACAAAAAAACCAAATTATTATTAAAACGTATTATTTTTTTATTCCCCAGCCATTCTTTTAGTATTTATTTAATTACTCCGACTTTTACCTGCTGGTACGCCGTCCGGTGTGCCCTGTGAAATGAAAGGTGGCATTCTTTATTTATTTATTCATTTATTCATTCATAACTGACAGCCTCGCGCTCCGCTCGTGCCCGGGCAGAAGAGGTGCTCCAATTTGGCTTAACTGTGACACACGCCCGTCCTCCTCCCCCGGAGCTTCCATTCGGTTAAACTTAGGGGCCGCTTGGCACCGCCCGTGCCCGGGGAAGGTGCTCCTCTTCGGCTTACTGTGACGCGAGCATGCCCTCCTCCTCCGGAGCTTCCATTCGGTTAAACTTAGGGGCCGCTTGGAACCGCCCGTGCCCGGGGAAGGTGCTCCTCTTCGGCTTACTGTGACGCGAGCATGCCCTCCTCCTCCGGAGCTTCCATTCGGTTAAACTTAGGGGCCGCTTGGCACCGCCCGTGCCCGGGGAAGGTGCTCCTCTACGGCTTAACTGCCACGCACGCTGGCCGGAGCTCTGGTACGGTCCGAACCGCGCGAAACGTCGCCACCGATCGTGTCCGGGGGAATGTGCTCTTCTTCGTCCACTCTCCTCTTCGCCCACGCTCTTCTTCGGCGCACGCCGGCCGTCTAACCGCTCCAGCGCCCCGTCGTGCCGCTCGGCGAAACTACAATGCCCCCGAATATTTTTTAGACCCGCGAAGCACTGAACCCGCGAAAGGTGAACCGCGAAGTAGCGAGGGTTCACTGTATGTATAAGACCAAGACCTACAAAAAAGTCTCTTGGAGCAATGAGCTAGGTTTTACAGGAAGTCGGCCATTTTGAATTTACTTAAAAGGGGGCGGGTCACCACAATGGACTTTGTGTAGAAATTATTATTTCGGCCCGAGCAGCGACCGCGGCGAGGTCCCTATTGTTTTTGTAGAAAATATTATTACTTTTATTATTATTATTATTATTATTATTATTAGGGCCTGAGCAGCGACCGCTGCGAAGTCCCTATTGTTTTTGTAGGAATTATTATTATTATTATTTTTCCGATTGTTCGATCGCATTTTTGACCCCCGAAACATGCACAAAAACTCACCAAACTTGGCAGTCTCATCGGGCATGGCGAAAAATTTGATATTTTTTAACGTCTAATATGAACAGGAAGTGAGTTATGAATTTTTGAAAGTCCGATTTTTGCCCTTTTTTGCATGTTTACAGGGGTCATTCTTTTGCACCCTGATCCTAAAGGCTTCATCTGATTGCCTTAAAATTCTGTCTGTAGCATCTGAAGACCTGGGACAAACACTGGGGCTAAAATTTTTTGTTTCCGAAATACTATATGACGGGGGCGGGGCTTCAAAGTTTTCACTTAAGATTTCCTTCGCCGCAATGGACAAAATGCTTAATAACTCTCCTGCACGTGCTGCTAAAAATCCAAAACTTCACATGTACATAAAGAGTCGGTACCTGAAGACATCTATATGTTTATATTCAGTTATACACCTTGCACCAATCAATATAAATTTTTACATTTTGACGTACTGCACGGTGCCCTTTTAACGAATCCGATTGAAAATTGGCTAGAAAAGACTCAAGACATTGATCTTACTCTATCCCTATTTTTATGACTTTCCTTCAAAGGGCGTGGCTATTACGGTGCCGCAGAGTCTGATTATTCTCCGTGGCAACAAAAGTTCCTGCAAAATGATTCAGATGATCCATCTTCTGGAAATCTTTCACATTTGAGGATATTCAGGCCCTGAAGACGGCTGCCAACTTATTTTTGATCGCAGTGGTAGCGCCACCAACTGGTTAAAACAAATACAAATTATTTTCGTTGATGTTTTTCTCCGGGCAGGTTAACAAAATCTACCTTATATTTGCTCGGATGAGTGTTTAGGCCTTGAGGATGTCACAATACGAAAGTCTTTCGCCTTCTTCAGAGTGTCACATGATGGTGTCTTGTGACCCGTCTTTATCAGCTGATGTTCCATGAGGGCGTGACTTACCTGTCACGAGAATGAAGGCAAGTCACGCCCCCCGCTGTCCGTTCACTCCGCCAAGATGCTGGTCCAGGTGGTAGAGAGGATGAAGGCTCCCTTGTCTCTGTTCATGGTTTTTATGCCTCGCTTGCAGATCTCAATGGCCTCTCTGATCCAGCGCTGTTGTTTGTTCTCTTCTGTGCGGATGACCCTGCCCTTCTCCCGGTCCATGATGTGGTTTTCCCTTTTGCAGTGGTCAGTGATTGCTGATTTGTAATGTTCATGTTGTGCTTGTTCTTTTACTGCTCTGATTTTTTCATTTTTTTGACAGGTAAGTCACACCCTCATGGAACATCAGCTCAAGACACCATCATGCGACACTCTGAAGAAGGCGAAAGACTCGCCGAAACATGTCAGGTAAAAAATTATCCTAAAACATAATTGTCTGCTTTTAATGAATCAGTCAAATATCAATAATAAGAAGACAAAATGAACCTAATACAAATAAATGAATGCTTAATAACTCCCCTGCACATGCTCCTAAAAATCCAAACCTTCACCTGTAAATAAAACGTCCCGACCTGAAGACATCTTAATGTTATTATTTTGTTATACACACAGTGCCGCCAAGTGGAATCAAAAATTTGTTTTTATTTTAATTTTCACGTACTGCACGGTGCCCTTTTGACGAATCCGACTGAAAATTAGTCAGAAAAGACTCAAGACAATGATCTTACTCTCTGCCGAATTTTGTGACGTTTTGGCAAAAGGCGTGGCTATTCAGGTGCTGAAAAGTCCGATTGTACTCTGTGGCAACAAAAGCTCCGGCAACATGACTCAGATGATCCTATCTTCTCGAAGTTGTACACATTTGAGGATACTTCAGCCCTGAAGACATCTACCAACTTATTTTACATCGTAGTAGTAGCGCCACCAACTGGTAAAAGCTAATACAAGTTATTTTCTTGGATGTTTTTCTCCGTGCAACTCAACAAGGTCGCCCTCATATATGCTCGGATGACTGTTTCGGCCATGAGGATGTCACAATACGAAATTCGTGATTTTTCGTGAAAAGTTGTGGGAGTGGCATTGCACTGTTCGGCAATAAAACAAAGCTGATTATGAGGTTCTAAATATGAACGACAACTCGTAAAACTTTACACACACATCAGGCCGAGCAAATTTATCAATATTTTATACGTTAGTTGTGCAGCTTTTTTGAAATGGCTCGCCATGGCCCTCGAGAAATGTTAAAAAAAAGCAGCTCTGGTTGAGTGTTTCACCTCGCTTTTTGTAAATTTTATGGAGTACAGTGAACCCTCGGTTATCGCGGTTAATGGGGACCGAGACCACCCGCGAAAACTGAAAATCCGCGAAGTAGCGGCGCACCTTCAAAAATGCTTAAAAAAAATAAACAGGTCACTGCTCGGGCCCTAATAATAATAATAATAATAATTTCCACAAAAACAATAGGGACCTCGCCGCGGTCGCTGCTCGGGCCCCAATAATAATTTCTACACAAAGTCCATTGTGGTGACCCGCCCCCTTTTAAGTAAATTCAAAATGGCCGACTTCCTGTAAAACCTAGCTCATTGCTCCAAGAGTCTTTTTTGTAGGTCTTGGTCTTATACATACAGTGAACCCTCGCGACTTGGCGGTTCACCTTTCGCGGGTTCAGTGCTTCGCGGGTCTAAAAAATATTCGGGGGCATTGTAGTTTCGCCGAGCGGCACGACGGGGCGCTGGAGCGGTTAGACGGCCGGCGTGCGCCAAAGAAGAGCGTGGGCGAAGAGGAGAGTGGACGAAGAAGAGCACGTTCCCCCGGACACGATCGGTGGCGACGTTTCGCGCGGTTCGGACAGTACCAGAGCTCCGGCCGGCGTGCGTGGCAGTTAAGCCGTAGAGGAGCACCTTCCCCGGGCACGGGCGGTGCCAAGCGGCCCCTAAGTTTAACCGAATGGAAGCTCCGGAGGAGGAGGGCATGCTCGCGTCACAGTAAGCCGAAGAGGAGCACCTTCCCCGGGCACGGGCGGTTCCAAGCGGCCCCTAAGTTTAACCGAATGGAAGCTCCGGGGGAGGAGGGCATGCTCGCGTCACAGTAAGCCGAAGAGGAGCACCTTCCCCGGCCACGGGCGGTTCCAAGCGGCCCCTAAGTTTAACCGAATGGAAGCTCCGGAGGAGGAGGGCATGCTCGCGTCACAGTAAGCCGAAGAGGAGCACCTTCCCCGGGCACGGGCGGTGCCAAGCGGCCCCTAAGTTTAACCGAATGGAAGCTCCGGGGGAGGAGGGTGGGCGTGTGTCACAGTTAAGCCGAATTGGAGCACCTCTTCCGCCCGGGCACGAGCGGAGCGCGAAGCTGTCAGTTATGAATGAATAAATGAATAAATAAATAAAGAAAGAAAGAATGGCACCTTTCATTTCACAGGGCACACCAGACGGCGTACCAGCAGGTAAAAGTCTGAGTAATTAAATAAATACAAAAAGAATGGCTGGGGAATAAAAAAATAATACGTTTTAATAATAATTTGGTTTTTTTGTTATAACATCAATTTCACTCTCTCTCTCTCTCCCCGTATATATATATTTATATATTTATTATATATATTGTATTTTTTTTTAAGCATTTTTGAAGGTGCGCCGCTACTTCGCGGATTTTCAGTTTTCGCGGGTGGTCTCGGTCCCCATTAACCGCGATAACCGAGGGTTCACTGTACTCCATAAAATTTACAAAAAGCGAGGTGAAACACTCAACCAGGGCTGCTTTTTTTAACATTTCTCGAGGGCCATGGCGAGCCATTTCAAAATAGCTGCACAACTAACGTATAAAATATTGATAAATTTGCTCTGCCTGATGTGTGTGTAAAGTTTCACGAGTTGTCGTTCATATTTAGAACCTCATAATCAGCGTTGTTTTATTGCCGAACAGTGCAATGCCACTCCCACAACTTTTCACGAAAAAGGATGAATTTCGTATTGTGACATCCTCATGGCCGAAACAGTCATCCGAGCATATATGAGGGCGACCTTGTTGAGTTGCACGGAGAAAAACATCCAAAAAAATAACTTGTATTAGCTTTTACCAGTTGGTGGCGCTACTACTACGATGAAAAATAAGTTGGTGGATGTCTTCAGGGCTGAAGTATCCTCAAATGTGTACAACTTCGAGAAGATAGTATCATCTGAGTAATGTTGCCGGAGCTTTTGTTGCCACAGAGTACAATCGGACTTTTCAGCACCGTAATAGCCACGCCTTTTGCCAAAACGTCACAAAATTCGGCAGAGAGTAAGTGAGTCTTTTCTGACTAATTTTCAGTCGGATTCGTCAAAAGGGCACCGTGCAGTACGTGAAAATTAAAATAAAAACAAATTTTTGATTCCACTTGGCGGCGCTGTGTGTATAACAAAATAATAACATTAAGATGTCTTCAGGTCGGGACGTTTTATTTACAGGTGAAGGTTTGGATTTTTAGGAGCATGTCCAGGGGAGTTATTAAGCATTCATTTATTTGTATTAGGTTCATTTTGTCTTCTTATTATTGATATTTGACTGATTCATTAAAAGCAGACAATTATGTTTTAGGTTAATTTTTTACCTGACATGTTTCGGCGAGTCTTTCGCCTTCTTCAGAGTGTCGCATGATGGTGTCTTGAGACCCGTCTTTATCAGCTGATGTTCCATGAGGGTGTGACTTACCTGTCAAAAAAATTAAAAAATCAGAGCAGTAAAAGAACAAGCACAACATGAACATTACAAATCAGCAATCACTGACCACTGCAAAAGGGAAAACCACATCATGGACTGGGAGAAGGGCAGGGTCATCCGCACCGGAGAGAACAAACTACAGCGCTGGATCAAAGAAGCAATTGAGATCTGCAAGCGAGGCATAAAAACCATGAACAGAGACAAGGGAGCCTTCATCCTCTCTACCACCTGGAGCAGCATCTTGGCGGAGTGAACGGACAGCGGGGGGCGTGACTTGCCTTCATTCTTGTGACAGGTAAGGCACGCCTTCATGGAACATCAGCTGATTAAGACTGGTCACAAGACACCATCACAGGGTTCGAAGTTAACTTTAAAAACTGCTTCCCCATAGGGCAAGTGCCACTAAAATTTGCCTTGCCCGAGTGGCCAAATTACTTGCCCAACTTGGGCAAGTGACAATTCTTTTTCTCTTGCCCTGAGTGACTTTTTGTATGACAAAGTGTATAATTACAAATTGCATGAATTTTTTGTTCGGACAGTTCCCGCCTAGAAAGAATTAAAAATACGTTACAATCATAAGTGTTGCTTATATAAAAATGTATCATGTATTAACACATTAATTAGGTGTCTGCTGACCCAGGATTATGTTATTGTTATGTTATGTTATATATCAAAGAGAATGTGGAATGACACTGAACGATGGAAGGTGGAAGGATGTGGAAAGATCGTGAATGACATTGAATGATTTGGAATGACACTGAAAGATTTTGAATAATACTGAATGACACTGAATGAAGTAAAACTCTCTGGGAACGGGCCAATTCAAGATAGCTGCCGCACTGTGGGGGAGGCTTTGGTACCAAATTTGGAAAGAGACCCAAACGGTTGGGTCCATTTTATATCAGTGTGGGGGTGAAACGTTGGTCTCTGCGGAGCTGTCTGAATATTGGAGAAGTGAGAAGACAAAGTAAAACAGAACAATTAAAATCACTCTTCAAATACATATTGTTTGGTAAGCAGAGCATGATTTACAGCTCACCATTTTATTGCATGCACCAAGCATGTTATACATTTTTCTGTCCACGGGATGGCGTAGTCAAGAAAAATGAAGCATCTCGAAGCCCATTCGTGTGTGAAGTATTTCCCTGCAGGGCTTGGCTGCTTTATGGGGCTTCATTTTGCCATCACTAGTTTTAGATAGTTTTAATTTTTGAAAGAGCATTTTCATTTTACAGTGAACCCTCGCTACTTCGCGGTTCACCTTTCGCGGGTTCAGTGCTTCGCGGGTCTAAAAAATATTCGGGGGCATTGTAGTTTCGCCGAGCGGCACGACGGGGCGCTGGAGCTGTTAGACGGCCGGCATGCGCCGAAGAAGAGCGTGGGCGAAGAGGAGAGTGGACGAAGAAGAGCACGTTCCCCCGGGCACGATTTGGGGCGACGTTTCGCGCGGTTCGGACCGTACCAGAGCTCCGGCCAGCGTGCGTGGCAGTTAAGCCGAAGAGGAACAACTTCCGCCCGGGCACTAGCGGGGCGACATTTCGCTCTGTTCGGGAGCGTACGAGAGCTCCGGAGGAGGCCGGCCGGCGTGCGTGGCAGTTAAGCCGAAGAGGAGCACCTTCCCCGGGCACGGGCGGTGTCAAGCGGCCCCTAAGTTTAACCGAATGGAAGCTCCGGAGGAGGAGGGCATGCTCGCGTCACAGTTAAGCCGAAGAGAAGCACCTTCCCCGGGCACGGGCGGGGCGAAATGAAACCGAGTTCAACCGAACGGAGACACGCTTCGGGGGAGCAGGTGCATGACAATTAAGCCGAAGAGGAGCACCTCTTCCGCCCGAGCACGAGCGGAGCGCGAGGCTGTCAGTTATGAATGAATAAATGAATAAAAAAAATAAATGAAGAATGCCACCTTTCATTTCACAGGGCACACCGGACGGCGTACCAGCAGGTAAAGGTCGAAGTAATTAAAAAAATACAAAAAGAAGTAATTGAATAAATACAAAAATAATGGCTGGGGAATAAAAAAATAATAAGTTTTAATAATAATTTTTTTTTTTTGTTATAGCATGAATTTCACTCTCTCTCTCTCTCTACCCGTGTATATATATATATATATATACATATATATATATATATATATATACATATTTATTATTTTTTTTTTTTAAGCATTTTTGAAGGTGCACCACTACTTCGCACTTTTTTTTTTTAAGCATTTTTGAAGGTGCGCCGCTACTTCGCGGATTTTCAGTTTTCGCGGGTGGTCTCGGTCCCCATTAACCGCGATAACCGAGGGTTCACTGTATTTTTTTCATTATCGAATTTTATTTTTTTCTATTCAAGTTTTGAGTTCATTTTCGTTTACTAAAATAACCTTGGGCTGCAACTACTATCACAGCAACGGCTCATTATATTTTGGCTGCTAAATATGCCAATTTGTCAGAGAGAAGACCGTGACAAAGAATGGCCCAATCGCAATAAACACTCTACACCATACGTTCCTCGTTGACGTGTACATGGGGTGTTGCAGAGCACAGGTTCCAAGCGTACCGATATTGCAAAATTGGGACAATGCGTGTGACGACACCAACTTCCGCCTCCTATGTCATCGAGCTTGGCGGCACGTTATCATTATGTATTTATTTGTAACAATTTTGACGTTGAGAGTGATATTAAAACTTAAGTAATGTGGTAGTTAAGAAAAAACCCTGGCTTGGGACCCACCGGAACAAGCTATAGCTTCATTTGTACTATTTGAGGCGCTCTCACAATCTGCGGCGCATGCACACAAGGTCGCTAAGTACGCTAGCTGCACTCGGACAAAACACGTAGGTGACTTTAAAAGAGTGACCGAAATTGCACACATGCAACTGTTTATCATAATGTCATAATTTGATATGTACATTTGAAGAGAATTTTTTTCAGCATGGGCACAAGAATTCCACCGAACATCGCCAGTTCAATGGGATTTTGGTTAAGTCCGCAAATAATTGTGGACAATATACTTTGGCTGCGCGCTCGAATAATTTTACTCGTATATACTTCAATGAGGGTGTAGTGTGGGTATCGGGATCTTTAACACGCCCTAACACGAAGCTGACTCTCCAACCGCCACAGCCTTTTAATGACGAAATTATAAAATAAACAAAAACACTGTTCAACAACATAAAATAAAATAAAAAATCACATCATACTTACATTTATAAACTTTAATCCTCAAGAACATTATTCTCAGGTTGACCGAAAGACGAGGACACGGGAGCGCCTCTGGCATGTTCTTCTTCCTTGTGTAGGCGAATGACGTTTTAAGGTGCTTGTCCGCCACCTGCTGTGCTGAACTATGTATTAAATAAGAAAAGCAAATTGTTGAATGTTTTTTCCCCAATGAAGACTGAATTGTAAAATACCCGGAAATGGCTTTTCTGTTTTATTGTGCATTTAAAAAAAATTCAGATTGTCCTTTTTTGTTGAGATAATTGTTGAATATTGAAATTGCACATGTAACTGGTAATTTAGTTTTAGATATTATTTGAACCAGTGGAGGGCCATGCATTTCACACCTGGGCCTTCAATGAAGTCCTACTTAGTCCTACTTGAATAAATCCCCCTCATAATACCATAATTTATGACACCACGGGTGGACAAACAATATACAGAAAAGCACTTAGACAGCACTGACCGAGTGTTGGACGATATAGCTTCTCTTGAAAGGTCCGTGTTGAAAATGGCCTCGCAAGTGAATCTTCAATTTCTAAAGATAAAGATGTCTTTTAATTGTCCCATAACGGGGACATTTGCAGTGTTACAGCAGCAAAGATATACATCACACAGTGGCACCGACGTAATGTAGCCGTTAATGTATAACATTGGCAGCAGGCATTCATAAAAAGCATGCAAATATACACAGTATATACGTATATACACAGATCCCCATGTATATACACACTTACAGCCCACAACATATACAAGTGTAAGGAAACACTCCTAATGCCTGTCTATGGTTCAGAGGGGAAATAAATAAAAATGCTGCAATGATAAAAAAAAATACTGAATGATTGAAAATACTGCAATGATAAAAATACTGCAAGAATAAAAGTACTGTACCCAGCCAACATGTCCAACTGGGCCCCAAATGGGGTAAATGCGGGATTCCTGGGTACCAAGTGGGAATGGGCTAGAAGTGGGCAATGGTACAGGGTTCCATGTGGGCGCCATCTGGGATTGGTGGGCATGGGCTTAAACTGGGCAAATGTTGTGGGTGCAATACGGGTTGTGTATGGGCTAAGTGGGCATGGGTTAGAACTGGTAAAGATAAAGATAAAGATGGCCTTTATTAGTCCCACAATGGGGAAATTTGAGGTGTTACAGCAGCAAAGATATAGCTCACACAGAGTCGGCGGCGTAATGTAGCCGTTAATGTATAACATTAGCAGCAGACATTCATAAAAAGCATGCAAATATACACAGTATAAACGTATCTAAGTGTAAGGAAACACTCCTAATGTCTGTCCATTATACAGAGGGGAAAATGCTGTAATGATAAAAACTACTGAATCTACTACTGAAACCATTTATAGGTCCTATTTGGGTTATGTGTGGGCTAAGTGGGCATGGGTTAGAACTGGTCAACCATGTGAGGGTCTCATATGGGCTGTATATGGGCCAAGTGGGCATGGGTTAGAGCTGGTCAACCATGTCTGGGTCCTATTTGGGTTATGTGTGGGCTAAGTGGGCATGGGTTAGAAGTGGTCACCATTTATCGGTCCTGTTTGGGTTATGTGTGGGATAAGTGGGCATAGGTTAGAGCTGGTCAACCATGTCTGGGTCCTGTATGGGTTATAGATGAGCTAAGCGGGCATGGGTTTGAAAATTTGTTCTGGAGCCTTTTTGATATTTAATGCATGCTATGCTAATAGTAACCACCCGAAGACTATTCTCAGTAGAACTATTCAATGGATGCCAAAACGATAGAGACATGGCCATGGAGCCTATGCTGCGAGATTGTGAAAGGACTAAAATAAGTGTAGGATTTTTGAGGACCAGAAGTCAGCTTTTATTAGGTTTGACATTGATTTAACTTATGGAACAATGCAAATTATGGTCGGGTTGTTGTTGGACTTTTTCCGCTTTTGACTAAGGGACGGGTGTTTTTATTTTCTGGGACTCTTTAGAACAAGCGGCACGGTGGCGGACTGGTTAGCAAGTCCGCATCACAGTACAGAAGTGCAAGGTTCTCCCTGTGCCTGCTAGGGTTTTCGCCGGTTTCCTCCCACTTTCCAAAAACATCCAGTATAGGTTGATTGGTCACTGGTCCAAGGTCTGAGTGTGAGAGCGGATGGTTGCTTGTCTCTGTGTGCCCTGCGATTGACTGGCAACCAGTTCAGGGTGTACCCTGTCGACTGCCCGAAGACAGCTGGGATAGGCTCCAGCACTCCCGGGGACCCTTGTGAGGACAAGAAGCAGTACAGAGGATTGATTGATTTATTAAAATTAAAATTAAATTCATGTATTTATCTATGCTAAATTTAACAAGGCTGGACGTTATATTTTGTGAATTTACATGTACCCCCAACTGTGACTTAATAACCCTTAAGGGACAAGATAACATTTTATAATATACCAGACAGCTAAGATTGTCATCTATGAACTATTTGACAAGGCAGGTCCAGCATTGTCAGCCACATCCAACAGTCAACACAGTTACTTTTTTTTAAATAAACAAAATCAACATTAGTAATTAGTTATTTTATTAATTCTGTATGCTGTGAAAGATCTTTATTCAAAGTATATTTGAAGTTATTTCTACCTTATTGCTTGATTTTTGTAGATTCAAGTTGGAGTTGTCAAAATTACAGATTCTTTTGAAGGCAGCATATTCAAACTGTGAGAAAAGGAGCGAATGCAAGCTACGCGGTCTTTGAGGTGCGGCAGAAGAGCTGAAAGCACGGTGAGTCCCGAACGATAATTGAATTAATTAATTAATCTTGGGTAAATGTCTGGCTCTCATTTTTTAGACTTACTTTACAATGTGTTTTGTAATTTTTCAAGGTTGCCTGTGTTGGAAAACTGCTTGGTGCGTTAGCTAAAACACAGTATGCTAAAATGATAAGTGACGAGAACACAGAGGGTATATCAACAACGTACGTACTCGAATTATTTTGGGGAAAACTTAAGTACATTATAATCACCCTTTTAATAATACTGATAAGCGTTGTGTGTTTTATTTATTTTTATGAGGACCTTTACAACGAGCTACATATTGTTCGCATTGGGCCTACGACGCTAAACACAGTGTCCCTCGATCTCTCTCCAAAATTCTCCAAAAGACTTAAGCTTTCACTCAAATTAATACAATCTACTCCACTAGCTCATTTAAGGCTTTTTTGTGATGTGTTTGATTTGGGTAAGTAAAGCAAAACATATTAACTGTTGAATGTTGCCTGTTATTTAAATAATAGAAATTCAAGATGAAAGTTGAACAGATATTGAAATGCTAGATTGGCTCATTCAGAATCATGCCACAATGTGCTTTGTATGTTTTGTGTGTGGGTTTATCAAGCTCTAATTCAATGCAGTGTCCAAAACGAGCGCGCATAATTGTTGGATGAATGTTGGTTAATAGAGTCAGATAATAGTTAAAATTCCAACAGTTGAACAGATGTTGAAATGCTAGATTGGCTCATTCAGAATCATGCCACAATGTGCTTTGTATGTTTTGTGTGTCGGCTTATCAAGCTCTAATTCAATGCAGTGTTGAGCTGCATTTGAGAGGAACTACGTAAGTAACTAATGTGGAAAAATTGTGACTTCTTTGTGTACTTTTATTTTGAATATTCAAATTTTGTGGGTAAAGGTTAGAGAAAATAAGTTAAAAATGAGAGCTGTACAGGTATTTAAGTTTTTGGTTTGTAAAATACCCGAATGTGGGTTTCAGCAGGTGAGGCAATGATTGGACAGAGCAAAAGCTATGCTCCAAAATAGAAGTGATTACACCTTCACTAGACTAACCTGCAGCTAATTACATAATTATAAAATTAACACTTTAACCTGGCTTCCCCATCACAGATGTATTCTTTTAAATGCAAAGCTTTTTGTTCTAGCTTTTGTTGTTAAATGACATTCATGCCCAAGTGTCTATGCATCCATTGCAGGGATGTTTTCTCAAGTGACGAGTCTGAAGCCTGTGATGACGAAGTACCATCTACACCTCCCCATGGATTGTCACAGAGAAAAAGCTTCCTAACCAAGAGAGGCGCTGCAGAAGGTCCTTGAGTACGTCCAACGTGTTGAGTCTGTGAGTCTACTGCAGGATCTAATGCAGGTATGAAAATGATGAAATTTTAATGTATTATCTTCAAAATTATAAATAATTATTTAATTTCTTGAAATATAAAATTAGGTACCCTAAACCCAAGTAGGAACCCCAGTCCCAGTACATTCCTGATTCTGGAGCTACAGAGATCAAACCATCCTACTGTATCACTAAATAGCCCCACCTCTAAAACCCTGATTCGGAAGGCCGAGTTGAAAGACTTCAGAGTTCAAGATGGTCAACTGCAACTATGATAAGCCGAATGTGTTCACCCCAAGTCGGAAACTGAGAAAAAGACTCAATTTTCACATGATTTCAGTCCCTTCTATATTTAAAAGAATGTATTGGGGCTCTAAAAATGTGAAATATTTTTACAAGTATTTCTTTTACTACTCATAGGCAGTTTCATAATAATAGTACAATTTGGCATCGTGTATTGTTTTTTGGTTCCATTCAAAATGCACAAGACGTATAGACATATTTTGTTTGTGGATCGCTGCAGCATCACACGAGCGCACAGAGACAAACGTGGCAGCAACTTAAAACAATTAAAACATCGAATCGAAATCGGGAACTGAAAATCAAAAATCGAATTGGGGCTTGAGTGAATCGTTACCTCCCTAATCATAATCATTTTGGTAGAATGTTGGGCTCTTGCCCTTTGAGTGTATATGGCGTTACCGAAGCTGTTCACTTAATCGACAATTCCTTTCCTGTGACGTTTATCATACCCAGTTTAACTGCCAAAATATTTTTAAGTGTGTGATGATTATCTGGATCGAGTGACACCCATGTTATAATGGTTGCAGGTATTGGTGGATTGGACGATAGTGTCAGAACAATGATGGCGTTCATCATGACAAATCCTCTGTCTCTGAAGTACAATCTCTTTGGACATCGTAGCAAGAACAAGCGCCGAGACCTGCCTTTTTCTGATGTTCTATACGGTAATATATTTTTTTTTTAATTTTTTTTTTAAGGGATTGTGGTGTGAAGACATTTCAGCATGTCCCATAAGGTTTCACAATCATTAAATAGCTTTACTAAGTTGGCTTCTTGTCTTTTTTGTTTTAGGAGCACTGAAAAGGAATGGAGCCACAAAGGACATCAACGAGAAGGACACAGGCAACCCTGTCCAAGTGGTTCATGGGAGCTTGTGATCAAGGTGGGAATAGGGCAGTTCGAGCTCGGAGATCTCAAGGCAACTGTCAGGTTTAAAACGTCCTGACGCCATTTTTAGACTGAAGGTGGCATAAATCCAGACCAAACCAGTTAGAGTTTTGTTTTTGACCATTCGCGAATGGGAGAGGAAGTCAGGAGGTGAAGCAGGCGTCTTGCCAGTTCAATCTCGCGCACTCTCTCTCACTCTCTACCACCCGTTCGGTCTTTTATCAGCAACCTAAGCAGACAATGGAGGTCTGTCTGAAATTCTAGCAGGCAGGCAGGAAGCAATCAACCACAGTAGTCAGTCAGGAATTCGAAACTAAAGTGTGTGCGTGTGTTCCAGTTGTGCGCGTGTGTGCTAAAGCAATAATGTGAGTGTCTGTGTGTGTGCGCAATTATAACTGATACAAATAGTGTATAAAAACATGATTAGAAATACACAAACTATTTACATATCCTCATCCCATCTCACATTTCCCCGTTTGTGGGTTTAAATCATGTCCTTACGGCTTTAAGACAGATCATCATAATGAAATCATACAACAGTGTGGTCATCCGTGGAGGGGCGAAAACCCTCAGTAGGGACAAAATTCCCCTCCTCCCTTCCGGCGTGGAACGAGATTCTCATGGTATGTTGGTCACTTGGGAATAAAACATAAAAAAACTTCAATATACCTAGTGAAAAATAACAAAACTGTCTCCACGCAGAGTTTGTCTCCACGCAGAGCTTGTCTCTGCGGCGACTTGATGGAGGCCCTTGCCTCGTTGTAGGAGGGGACAGCCGTCTTTACCTCCCGGATCTTCGTGTGTGGTGTATGTGTGTGCATGTGTGGGGGCAGGGGCAAAAGGGTCCATGTGTTATTTAGGTTTCAGTGTCCAGTTCGAGTTTGTCATTGTCCAGTTCGAATTCGTCATTCTCAACATCAATCAGGTTGTAATGGTACATTTGGGCAACAAACATGCAGTTAATAATCATCTTTGTCATAAGAATAATGCAACATGAACAGACTACACATAACAAAAATGAAAACCATAATTATCCCGATATATTGTCTTTCAAATTCTTCGTAGTGGTCATAACATCAATAATTGTTTCATTTTATTAAAAATGTAAATGCAGTAATGTTCTCCAATCAAGGCTAAAATTCTTTATGTACGTCATTAATTTCCAAACAATATCTAATCTTTTTGTTCTGTGGCTTCAACATTCGTATCTGTGGCTGGTTGTGCGGTTCCGATGTGCGTGTGGTCCGATATTGTGACTCAGGTGGGCTCCTGTTCGAGGGATTCGCGTTGCTCGGCCTTTAGCTGGAAACCGGAGAAGCTTGTACTGCAACTGGTGGATCCAGCTGCCACGCCCCGCGACCTTTGCTGCCGTCGGGGTCACTGCAATCATCTGGCGAGGGCCATCTCAGCATTCACTTGTCCCAACGAAGTGGTTTCAGCACCTTGAAGAAGAGTTGGTCTCCCACACGGACGTGATTTCTCTGTGGATCAGAACACACTGACCAGTAATTGCGTCTTTTTTTTTTTTTTTCTTTTTGGTCAAAACATGTTTCCCATGTGGACTGGGACTGATGTGCCAGTCGCTGGTGGTTCTGATGAACCTGAGAGTCGATAGGGGATAGTGTCCTAACTTCGGCTGGCACTATCCTCATTGTTGTGATTGAAACACAGTCTGGTCATTGTCTCCTTTTTTTCCCTCATTGTCTTGATAAGTTTGCCCTTAACAGTCCCATTTGTGCGTTCCACAAGTCCTGCAGACTGTATGCACAATGACGCTTTGAGTCAATTTTGCAACAACTGTCCCACTTGTTACAACATCATTCACAAAATGCATAATTTTCACTTCAAATCACTTCTTGAAATTCCAAATGTCAGGATAATTTGTGTTAGGTTGAAGATGTATTTTATCCCATATTTTACTCTATTAGTATTGCAAAAGAATTGTTCCACAGCGTGACCCATGTTTGACCATATGGATGAGAAGACTTCACAGAGAAGCGGATGCCTGAAGACTGGATCAACGTCTGCAACATCAAAGGAGGTGTGCTGAGACACACCTCTGAAACAAAAGGACTGAGACTTTAGTACCAGAGCACTAAAAGGGCATATCTGCCTTTTCAATCAGTGGATGACTGCCATTGATGTCTGTCTTTCCTCTTGTGTCTGAGATGTTTACATGTTCCTGCTGGTGCTCCCCCCTTCATCCCTTCGTGCAAATACATTGTATTGTTAGGGACTTCCCTAATAAAATAGAGGGCTCGGCGGAGTGTGCTCCAGAACGAATTTGGAGATGTAACTGAGCACACCTCCGTTCGTTCTCCTCGCGAGTAAAAGATCAACTCTTGTCTTCCTTCCATTCATTTAGCCTATGTTCAGTGAATGCTTAGGTGATTGAACCTGACAATTTGATTACACAACACTTTTTCCAACTGTTTTAGCATCAACATATGTTGTCGGAAACAACTTAATCCATTTTGAAAACATATGAATTACAACCAAACAATATTGCATCTCAAACAAATAACACTGTCTAAAAAAAAGTTTTTTGTTGAAAAGTCTGTATGTGGGAACAATTTCATATCATACTACCCCTCTCTTGACACATAGTTATGCTCGTGTGTCACTCTTATTACTTTTCCAATCAATGAATTAGGCAGCCAGGATTTGCCATCTGCCAATTTGCTGATCCTGTCCTCAGCAATGTTTGCACCTTTGTTCTCCCAATGTGTGCGTTCAATTACTGGTACCTTTTTCCCTGGCGTGGGATCAAATTGTCAAGTTGATTTTCTGCGTGTGTGTGCGTGTGGGGGTGTGTTCATTTTCCCTTTTAGCTGCGCTGTGTCGATATAAAGGCGAGGCAGTTTCCAATTGTAATTGTGTCATTTTCTGTTAAGTGAATTTTGCGTTCACAAATAACTATTTTAGACGTGCTTTATGCACAACTTTTCTTTTCCTGTTGTGGTTTTTAAAGCCCAATGTCGACAGAACGCATGAACATTTATCTTGACTGTCAGTCCACATTGTAACCATACAACTCATACAAGATGGGAAACCCCAAATTTTAATTAGCTCACACCCGCCTACGCTCTTCCTGCTTATCCTAACAATCTCTTATCCGTTGGTATCACAATGTTAGTACTCCCATCGCATAAAAGTCAGTTTGATTTCAGGCTGCGACCTTGGTTCTCAAACACTTTTACTTCTTATCAGTCTGGAATGCGCACCTGGTCTGTGTTACAAGTCTGAGTTCCTCCAGTCGGGAGGAAGGTCAAGTCGCGGTTTGGTGATAATTTGGACGGCTCCACAGTCGTGTGGCGCCTCCTAGATGATGCGGGGAAAAAATGACGCTGGGCTGAAATGCACCGCAACTTATCAGTATAATGTGTCCCTGTGACAATTAGGCCGGCGTGCAATGTGAATGTGGTGGGAAAAGAATGTAATTTTTTGATTCCTTAAAGCAGCAGTGAAAGCTCTTAATCACACTCTAAGTGGTTCTCTGCCACGAAATCCAAATTGTTGTGACTAAATATGCAAATGAATTCATTTTGCCCTGGTTCCTGCAGTAACCCAGGCTAATGAAGTCATTTTTTGCAGTCACTGTTTTGCTCAAATGGCTTATAATAATTTGGTAGTGCGTTAAGATGCTTTGTCGATACAATCTTGTAGTGTATCTTCACAAGTTCCAACATACACAACCCATTCCATGGCCATGACGATACTGTTTTAAAGATTACCAAGGCTTGTTGGACCTTTCTCTGCCACATAAATTACAGCCCTGAGAGGCACTGGGCCTCAACTTTATCTATGAAGGGTCAGGGATTTAATGGGGGTCACCGAGGCGTCCCAAGGAAAGTTTTTACAGAAAAGTGGTCTGGCAATATCTTTTCTCTTTCTTATCACTGACAATGCGCCCCTTTAAAGTTTTGACGTTTGTTTGAATTCGCCCGTGCTTATTAATTCTATTGAAGTCCAATTTTGCCAGTGTATCACGGCCTAATGAGTAAAACGCATGTTGATGTAGAACTCCTTCTACACACACTTTTATGTTTGACTTTTTACGTCACGTGATCCTCCATTGCTACCACAACTCGTCCTGAAAAGTTAATGTTTTGTAACAAGACTTACTGCTTCCTCCTTTCTTTCTTTTCTTTTTCCTTCCTTCTGCCCAACACGTTCATGCTTTCTGTGCATAATTTAGAATTTTCTTTTCCATTTTACAAGTTGGCCAATTTAAATTAGGTTGTTTTATTTGAAAAGCCTGTAATTCTCTTTTTTTTCCCCTTTTCACCTAATCACAAATTTCTTATCACAAAAATGAACATGTTAATTCTATTTTATTTCCTATTTTTCCAATCTTGTGACTCATTTCACTTCAACCAGTTCTACCTTAAAGTGGACAAGTACACATCAATGTTTTTTGTAGTTTCTATTTTCTTCTCTGCTTTAATGAAAATTATAGCCCTTCTAGCCAAATTTTTCCTGTGTCATTTCTATCTCTGCATTTCATTCCATTTCTGGCCTACCTTAATACTAAAACAAAAATGCTCTTTCAAAAATTAAAACTATCTAAAACTAGTGATGGCAAAATGAAGCCCCATAAAGCAGCCAAGCCCTGCAGGGAAATACTTCACACACGAATGGGCTTCGAGATGCTTCATTTTTCTTGACTACGCCATCCCATGGACAGAAAAATGTATAACATGCTTGGTGCATGCAATAAAATGGTGAGCTGTAAATCATGCTCTGCCCACCAAACAATATGTATTTGAAGAGTGATTTTAATTGTTCTGTTTTACTTTGTCTTCTAACTTCTCCAATATTCAGACAGCTCCGCCGAGACCAACGTTTCACCCCCACACTGATATAAAATGGACCCAACCGTTTGGGTCTCTTTCCAAATTTGGTACCAAAGCCTCCCCCACAGTGCGGCAGCTATCTTGAATTGGCCCGTTCCCAGAAAGTTTTACTTCATTCAGTGTCATTCAGTATTATTCAAAATCTTTCAGTGTCATTCCAAATCATTCAATGTCATTCACAATCTTTCCACATCCTTCCACCTTCCATCGTTCAGTGTCATTCCACATTCTCTTTCATATATAACATAACATAACAATAACATAATCCTGGGTCAGCAGACACCTAATTAATGTGTTAATACATGATACATTTTTCTATAAGCAACCCTTATGATTGTAACGTATTTTTAATTCTTTCTAGGCGGGAACTGTCCGAACAAAAAATTCATGCAATTTGTAATTAGACACTTTGTCATACAAAAAGTCACTCAGGGCAAGAGAAAAAAAATTGTCACTTGCCCAAGTTGGGCAAGTAATTTGGCCACTCGGGCAAGGCAAATTTTAGTGGCACTTGCCCTATGGGCAAGCAGTTTTTAAAGTTAACTTCGAACCCTGTGATGGTGTCTTGTGACCTGTCTTTATCAGCTGATGTTCCATGAAGGCGTGCCTTACCTGTCACAAGAATGAAGGCAAGTCACGCCCCCCGCTGTCCATTCACTCCGCCAAGACGCTGCTCCAGGTGGTAGAGAGGATGAAGGCTCCCTTGTCTCTGTTCATGGTTTTTATGCCTCGCTTGCAGATCTCAATGGCCTCTCTGATCCAGCGCTGTAGTTTGTTCTCTTCTGTGCGGATGACCCTGCCCTTCTCCCGGTCCATGATGTGGTTTTCCCTTTTGCAGTGGTCAGTGATTGCTGATTTGTAATGTTCATGTTGTGCTTGTTCTTTTACTGCTCTGATTTTTTAATTTTTTTGACAGGTAAGTCACACCCTCATGGAACATCAGCTGATAAAGACTGGTCTCAAGACACCATCATGCGACACTCTGAAGAAGGCGAAAGACTCGCTGAAACATGTCAGGTAAAAAATTAACCTAAAACATAAATGTCTGCTTTTAATGAATCAGTCAAATATCAATAATAAGAAGACAAAATGAACCTAATACAAATAAATGAATGCTTAATAACTCCCCTGCACATGCTCCTAAAAATCCAAACCTTCACCTGTAAATAAAACGTCCCGACCTGAAGACATCTTAATGTTCTTATTTTGTTTTACACACAGCGCCGCCAAGTGGAATCAAAAATTTGTTTTTATTTAAATTTTCACGTACTGCACGGTGCCCTTCTGACGAATCCGACTGAAAATTAGTCAGAAAAGACTCAAGACAATGATCTTACTCTCTGCCGAATTTTGTGACGTTTTGGCAAAAGGCGTGGCTATTACGGTGCTGAAAAGTCCGATTGTACTTTGTGACAACAAAAGCTCCGGCAACATGACTCAGATGATCCTATCTTCTCGAAGTTGTACACATTTGAGGATACTTCAGCCCTGAAGACTTCTACCAACTTATTTTTCATCGTAGTAGTAGCGCCACCAACTGGTAAAAGCTAATACAAGTTATTTTCTTGGATGTTTTTCTCCGTGCAACTCAACAAGGTCGCCCTCATATATGCTCGGATTACTGTTTCGGCCATGAGGATGTCACAATACGAAATTCGTCCTTTTTTGTGAAAGGTTGTGGGAGTGGCATTGCACTGTTCGGCAATAAAACAACGCTGATTATGAGGTTGTAAATATGAACGACAACTCGTGAAACTTTACACACACATCAGGCCGAGCAAATTTATCAATATTTTATACGTTAGTTGTGCAGCTTTTTTGAAATGGCTCGCCATGGCCCTCGAGAAATGTTCAAAAAAGCAACCCTGGTTGAGTGTTTCACCTCGCCTTTTGTAAATTTTATGGAGTACAGTGAACCCTCGGTTATCGCGGTTAATGGGGACCGAGACCACCCGCGAAAACTGAAAATCCGCGAAGTAGCGGCACACCTTCAAAAATGCTTAAAAAAAATACAATATATATAATAAATATATAAATATATATATATATATATATATATATATATATATATATATATATATACGGGGAGAGAGAGAGTGAAATTCATGTTATAACAAAAAAAACAAATTATTATTAAAACATATTATTTTTTAATTCCCCAGCCATTCTTTTTGTATTTATTTAATTACTCCGACTTTTACCTGCTGGTACGCCGTCCGGTGTACCCTGTGAAATGAAAGGTGGCATTCTTTATTTATTTATTCATTTATTCATTCATAACTGACAGCCTCGCGCTCCGCTCGTGCCCGGGCGGAAGAGGTGCTCCAATTCGGCTTAACTGTGACACACGCCCGCCCTCCTCCCCCGGAACTTCCATTCGGTTAAACTTAGGGGCCGCTTGGCACCGCCCGTGCCCGGGGAAGGTGCTCCTCTTCGGCTTACTGTGACGCGAGCATGCCCTCCTCCTCCGGAGCTTCCATTCAGTTAAACTTAGGGGCCGCTTGAAACCGCCCGTGCCCGGGGAAGGTGCTCCTCTTCGGCTTACTGTGACGCGAGCATCCCCTCCTCCTCCGGAGCTTCCATTCGGTTAAACTTAGGGGCTGCTTGGAACCGCCCGTGCCCGTGGAAGGTGCTCCTCTTCGGCTTACTGTGACGCGAGCATGCCCTCCTCCTCCGGAGCTTCCATTCGGTTAAACTTAGGGGCCGCTTGGCACCGCCCGTGCCCGGGGAAGGTGTTCCTCTACGGCTTAACTGCCACGCACGCCGGCCGGAGCTCTGGTACGGTCCAAACCGCGCGAAACGTCGCCACCGATCGTGTCCGGGGGAACGTGCTCTTCTTCGTCCACTCTCCTCTTCGCCCACGCTCTTCTTCGGCGCACGCCGGCCGTCTAACCGCTCCAGCGCCCCGTCGTGCCGCTCGGCGAAACTACAATGCCCCCGAATATTTTTTAGACCCGCGAAGCACTGAACCCGCGAAAGGTGAACCGCGAAGTAGCGAGGGTTCACTGTATGTATAAGACCAAGACCTACAAAAAAGTCTCTTGGAGCAATGAGCTAGGTTTTACAGGAAGTCGGCCATTTTTAATTTCCTTAAAAGGGGGCGGGTCACCACAATGGACTTTGTGTAGAAATTATTATTGGGGCCCGAGCAGCGACGGCGGCGAGGTCCCTATTGTTTTTGTAGAAATTATTATTAGGGCCCGAGCAGCGACCGCTACGAGGTCCCCATTGTTTTTGTGGAAATTATTATTATTTTTATTATTATTATTAGGGCCCGAGCAGTGACCGCTGCGAGGTCCCTATTGTTTTTCTAGAAATTGTTATTAGGGCCCGAGCTGCGACGGCTGCGAGGTCCCTATTGTTTTTGTAGAAAATATTATTACTTTTATTATTAATAATATTATTATTATTATTATTAGGGCCTGAGCAGCGACCGCTGCGAAGTCCCTATTGTTTTTGTAGAAATTATTATTATTATTATTTTTCCGATTGTTCGATCGCATTTTTGACCCCCGAAACATGCACAAAAACTCACCAAACTTGGCAGTCTCATCGGGCATGGCGAAAAATTTGATATTTTAACGTCTAATATGAACAGGAAGTGAGTTATGAATTTTTGAAAGTCCGACTTTTGCCCTTTTTTGCATGTTTACAGGGGTCATTCTTTTGCACCCTGATCCTAAAGGCTTCATCTGATTGCCTTAAAATTCTGTCTGTAGCATCTGAAGACCTGGGACAAACACTGGGGCTAAAATTTTTTGTTTCCGAAATACTATATGACAGGGGCGGGGCTTCAAAGTTTTCACTTAAGATTTCCTTCGCCGCAATGGACAAAATGCTTAATAACTCTCCTGCACATGCTGCTAAAAATCCAAAACTTCACATGTACATAAAGAGTCTGTACCTGAAGACATCTATATGTTTATATTCAGTTATACACCTTGCGCCAATCAATATCATTTTTTACATTTTGACGTACTGCACGGTGCCCTTTTAACGAATCTGATTGAAAATTGGCTAGAAAAGACTCAAGACATTGATCTTACTCTATCCCTATTTTTGTGACTTTCCTTCGAAGGGCGTGGCTATTACGGTGCCGCAGAGTCTGATTATTCTCCGTGGCAACAAAAGTTCCTGCAAAATGATTCAGATGATCCATCTTCTCGAAATTTTTCACATTTGAGGATATTCAGGCCCTGAAGACGGCTGCCAACTTATTTTTGATCGCAGTGGTAGCGCCACCAACTGGTTAAAACAAATACAAATTATTTTCGTTGATGTTTTTCTCCGGGCAGGTTAACAAAATCTACCTTATATTTGCTCGGATGAGTGTTTAGGCCTTGAGCATGTCACAATACAAAAGTCTTTCGCCTTCTTCAGAGTGTCACATGATGGTGTCTTGTGACCCGTCTTTATCAGCTGATGTTCCATGAGGGCGTGACTTACCTGTCACAAGAATGAAGGCAAGTCACGCCCCCCGCTGTCCGTTCACTCCGCCAAGATGCTGGTCCAGGTGGTAGAGAGGATGAAGGCTCCCTTGTCTCTGTTCATGGTTTTTATGCCTCGCTTGCAGATCTCAATGGCCTCTCTGATCCAGCGCTGTTGTTTGTTCTCTTCTGTGCGGATGACCCTGCCCTTCTCCCGGTCCATGATGTGGTTTTCCCTTTTGCAGTGGTCAGTGATTGCTGATTTGTAATGTTCATGTTGTGCTTGTTCTTTTACTGCTCTGATTTTTTTCATTTTTTTGACAGGTAAGCCACACCCTCATGGAACATCAGCTCAAGACACCATCATGCGACACTCTGAAGAAGGCGAAAGACTCGCCGAAACATGTCAGGTAAAAAATTATCCTAAAACATAATTGTCTGCTTTTAATGAATCAGTCAAATATCAATAATAAGAAGACAAAATGAACCTAATACAAATAAATGAATGCTTAATAACTCCCCTGCACATGCTCCTAAAAATCCAAACCTTCACCTGTAAATAAAACGTCCCGACCTGAAGACATCTTAATGTTATTATTTTGTTATACACACAGTGCCGCCAAGTGGAATCAAAATTTTTTTTTTATTTTAATTTTCACGTACTGCACGGTGCCCTTTTGACGAATCCGACTGAAAATTAGTCAGAAAAGACTCAAGACAATGATCTTACTCTCTGCCGAATTTTGTGACGTTTTGGCAAAAGGCGTGGCTATTACGGTGCTGAAAAGTCCGATTGTACTCTGTGGCAACAAAAGCTCCAGCAACATGACTCAGATGATCCTATCTTCTCGAAGTTGCACACATTTGAGGATACTTAAGCCCTGCAGACATCTACCAACTTATTTTTCATCGTAGTAGTAGCGCCACCAACTGCTAATAGCTAATACAAGTTATTTTCTTGGATGTTTTTCTCCGTGCAACTCAACAAGGTCGCCCTCATATATGCTCGGATGACTGTTTCGGGCCATGAGGATGTCATAATACGAAATTTGTCCTTTTTCATGAAAAGTTGTGGGAGTGGCATTGCACTGTTCGTCAATAAAACAACGCTGATTATGAGGTTCTAAATATGAACAACAACTCGTGAAACTTTACACACACATCAGGCCGAGCAAATTTATCAATATTTTATACGTTAGTTGTGCAGCTTTTTTGAAATGGCTCACCATGGCCCTCGAGAAATGTTCAAAAAAGCAGCCCTGGTTGAGTGTTTCACCTCGCTTTTTGTAAATTTTATGGAGTACAGTGAGCCCTCGGTTATCGCGGTTAATGGGGACCGAGACCACCCGCGAAAACTGAAAATCCGCGAAGTAGCGGCCACCTTCAAAAATGCTTAAAAAAAATATACAATATATATAATAAATATATAAATATATATATATATATATATATATATATATATATATACGGGGGGAGAGAGAGAGACAGAGAGTGAAATTCATGTTATAACAAAAAAAACAAATTATTATTAAAACTTATTATTTTTTTATTCCCCAACCATTCTTTTTGTATTTATTTAATTACTCCGACTTTTACCTGCTGGTACGCCGTCCGGTGTGCCCTGTGAAATGAAAGGTGGCATTCTTTATTT
This sequence comes from Idiotropiscis lumnitzeri, assembly GCF_059441095.1. Lineage (NCBI taxonomy): Eukaryota > Metazoa > Chordata > Actinopteri > Syngnathiformes > Syngnathidae > Idiotropiscis > Idiotropiscis lumnitzeri. The sequence continues at coordinate 524,830 of NW_028283579.1, read as the reverse complement.
ATTTATTCATTTATTCATTCATAACTGACAGCCTCGCGCTCCGCTCGTGCCCGGGCAGAAGAGGTGCTCCAATTCGGCTTAACTGTGACACACGCCCGCCCTCCTCCCCCGGAGCTTCCATTCGGTTAAACTTAGGGGCCGCTTGGCACTGCCCGTGCCCGGGGAAGGTGCTCCTCTTCGGCTTACTGTGACGCGAGCATGCCCTCCTCCTCCGGAGCTTCCATTCGGTTAAACTTAGGGGCCGCTTGGAACCGCCCGTGCCCGGGGAAGGTGCTCCTCTTCGGCTTACTGTGACGCGAGCATGCCCTCCTCCTCCGGAGCTTCCATTCGGTTAAACTCAGGGGCCGCTTGGAACCGCCCGTGCCCGGGGAAGGTGCTCCTCTACGGCTTAACTGCCACGCACGCCGGCCGGAGCTCTGGTACGGTCCGAACCGCGCGAAACGTCGCCACCGATCGTGTCCGGGGGAACGTGCTCTTCTTCGTCCACTCTCCTCTTCGCCCACGCTCTTCTTCGGCGCCCGCCGGCCGTCTAACCGCTCCAGCGCCCCGTCGTGCCGCTCGGCGAAACTACAATGCCCCCGAATATTTTTTAGACCCGCGAAGCACTGAACCCGCGAAAGGTGAACCTCGAAGTAGCGAGGGTTCACTGTATGTATAAGACCAAGACCTACAAAAAAGTCTCTTGGAGCAATGAGCTAGGTTTTACAGGAAGTCGGCCATTTTGAATTTACTTAAAAGGGGGCGAGTCTCCACAATGGACTTTGTGTAGAAATTATTATTGGGGCCCGAGCAGCGACCGCGGCGAGGTCCCTATTGTTTTTGTAGAAAATATTATTACTTTTATTATTATTATTATTATTATTATTATTATTAGGGCCTGAGCAGCGACCGCTGCGAAGTCCCTATTGTTTTTGTAGAAATTATTATTATTATTATTTTTCCGATTGTTCGATCGCATTTTTGACCCCCGAAACATGCACAAAAACTCACCAAACTTGGCAGTCTCATCGGGCATGGCGAAAAATTTGATATTTTTTAACGTCTAATATGAACAGGAAGTGAGTTATGAATTTTTGAAAGTCCGACTTTTGCCCTTTTTTGCATGTTTACAGGGGTCATTCTTTTGCACCCTGATCCTAAAGGCTTCATCTGATTGCCTTAAAGTTCTGTCTGGAGCATCTTAAGACCTGGGACAAACACTGGGGCTAAAATTTTTTGTTTCCGAAATACTATATGACGGGGGCGGGGCTTCAAAGTTTTCACTTAAGATTTCCTTCGCCGCAATGGACAAAATGCTTAATAACTCTCCTGCACGTGCTGCTAAAAATCCAAAACTTCACATGTACATAAAGAGTCGGTACCTGAAGACATCTATATGTTTATATTCAGTTATACACCTTGCGCCAATCAATATAAATTTTTACATTTTGACGTACTGCACGGTGCCCTTTTAACGAATCCGATTGAAAATTGGCTAGAAAAGACTCAAGACATTGATCTTACTCTATCCCTATTTTTATGACTTTCCTTCAAAGGGCGTGGCTATTACGGTGCCGCAGAGTCTGATTATTCTCCGTGGCAACAAAAGTTCCTGCAAAATGATTCAGATGATCCATCTTCTGGAAATCTTTCACATTTGAGGATATTCAGGCCCTGAAGACGGCTGCCAACTTATTTTTGATCGCAGTGGTAGCGCCACCAACTGGTTAAAACAAATACAAATTATTTTCGTTGATGTTTTTCTCCGGGCAGGTTAACAAAATCTACCTTATATTTGCTCGGATGAGTGTTTAGGCCTTGAGCATGTCACAATACGAAAGTCTTTCGCCTTCTTCAGAGTGTCACATGATGGTGTCTTGTGACCCGTCTTTATCAGTTGATGTTCCATGAGGGCGTGACTTACCTGTCACAAGAATGAAGGCAAGTCACGCCCCCCGCTGTCCGTTCACTCCGCCAAGATGCTGGTCCAGGTGGTAGAGAGGATGAAGGCTCCCTTGTCTCTGTTCATGGTTTTTATGCCTCGCTTGCAGATCTCAATGGCCTCTCTGATCCAGCGCTGTTGTTTGTTCTCTTCTGTGCGGATGACCCTGCCCTTCTCCCGGTCGATGATGTGGTTTTCCCTTTTGCAGTGGTCAGTGATTGCTGATTTGTAATGTTCATGTTGTGCTTGTTCTTTTACTGCTCTGATTTTTTCATTTTTTTGACAGGTAAGTCACACCCTCATGGAACATCAGCTCAAGACACCATCATGCGACACTCTGAAGAAGGCGAAAGACTCGCCGAAACATGTCAGGTAAAAAATTAACCTAAAACATAATTGTCTGCTTTTAATGAATCAGTGAAATATCAATAATAAGAAGACAAAATGAACCTAATACAAATAAATGAATGCTTAATAACTCCCCTGCACATGCTCCTAAAAATCCAAACCTTCACCTGTAAATAAAACGTCCCGACCTGAAGACATCTTAATGTTATTATTTTGTTATACACACAGTGCCGCCAAGTGGAATCAAAAATGTGTTTTTATTTTAATTTTCACGTACTGCACGGTGCCCTTTTGACGAATCCGACTGAAAATTAGTCAGAAAAGACTCAAGACAATGATCTTACTCTCTGCCGAATTTTGTGACGTTTTGGCAAAAGGCGTGGCTATTAAGGTGCTGAAAAGTCCGATTGTACTCTGTGGCAACAAAAGCTCCGGCAACATGACTCAGATGATCCTATCTTCTCGAAGTTGTACACATTTGAGGATACTTCAGCCCTGAAGACATCTACCAACTTATTTTACATCGTAGTAGTAGCGCCACCAACTGGTAAAAGCTAATACAAGTTATTTTCTTGGATGTTTTTCTCCGTGCAACTCAACAAGGTCGCCCTCATATATGCTCGGATGACTGTTTCGGCCATGAGGATGTCACAATACGAAATTCGTCCTTTTTCGTGAAAAGTTGTGGCAGTGGCATTGCACTGTTCGGCAATAAAACAAAGCTGATTATGAGGTTCTAAATATGAACGACAACTCGTAAAACTTTACACACACATCAGGCCGAGCAAATTTATCAATATTTTATACGTTAGTTGTGCAGCTTTTTTGAAATGGCTCGCCATGGCCCTCGAGAAATGTTAAAAAAAAGCAGCTCTGGTTGAGTGTTTCACCTCGCTTTTTGTAAATTTTATGGAGTACAGTGAACCCTCGGTTATCGCGGTTAATGGGGACCGAGACCACCCGCGAAAACTGAAAATCCGCGAAGTAGCGGCGCACCTTCAAAAATGCTTAAAAAAAATATACAATATATATAATAAATATATATATATATATATATATATATATATATATATATATATATATATATATATATATATATATATATACGGGGAGAGAGAGAGTGAAATTCATGTTATAACAAAAAAAACAAATTATTATTAAAACGTATTATTTTTTTATTCCCCAGCCATTCTTTTTGTATTTATTTAATTACTCCGACTTTTACCTGCTGGTACGCCGTCCGGTGTGCCCTGTGAAATGAAAGGTAGCATTCTTTATTTATTTATTCATTTATTCATTCATAACTGACAGCCTCGCGCTCCGCTCGTGCCCGGGCAGAAGAGGTGCTCCAATTCGGCTTAACTGTGACACACGCCCGCCCTCCTCCCCCGGAGCTTCCATTCGGTTAAACTTAGGGGCCGCTTGGCACCGCCGTGCCCGGGGAAGGTGCTCCTCTTCGGCTTACTGTGACGCGAGCATGCCCTCCTCCTCCGGAGCTTCCATTCGGTTAAACTTAGGGGCCGCTTGGAACCGCCCGTGCCCGGGGAAGGTGCTCCTCTTCGGCTTACTGTGACGCGAGCATGCCCTCCTCCTCCGGAGCTTCCATTCGGTTAAACTTAGGGGCCGCTTGGAACCGCCCGTGCCCGAGGAAGGTGCTCCTCTTCGGCTTACTGTGACGCGAACATGCCCTACTCCTCCGGAGCTTCCATTCGGTTAAACTTAGGGGCCGCTTGGCACCGCCCGTGCCCGGGGAAGGTGCTCCTCTACGGCTTAACTGCCACACACGCCGGCCGGAGCTCTGGTACGGTCCGAACCGCGCGAAACGTCGCCACCGATCGTGTCCGGGGGAACGTGCTCTTCTTCGTCCACTCTCCTCTTCGCCCACGCTCTTCTTCGGCGCACGCCGGCCGTCTAACCGCTCCAGCGCCCCGTCGTGCCGCTTGGCGAAACTACAATGCCCCCGAATATTTTTTAGACCCGCGAAGCACTGAACCCGCGACAGGTGAACCACGAAGTAGCGAGGGTTCACTGTATGTATAAGACCAAGACCTACAAAAAAGTCTCTTGGAGCAATGAGCTAGGTTTTACAGGAAGTCGGCCATTTTGAATTTACTTAAAAGGGGGCGGGTCACCACAATGGACTTTGTGTAGAAATTATTATTGGGGCCCGAGCAGCGACCGCGGCGAGGTCCCTATTGTTTTTGTAGAAAATATTATTACTTTTATTATTATTATTATTAGGGCCTGAGCAGCGACCGCTGCGAAGTCCCTATTGTTTTTGTAGAAATTATTATTATTATTATTTTTCCGATTGTTCGATCGCATTTTTGACCCCCGAAACATGCACAAAAACTCACCAAACTTGGCAGTCTCATCGGGCATGGCGAAAAATTTTATATTTTTTAACGTCTAATATGAACAGGAAGTGAGTTATGAATTTTTGAAAGTCCGACTTTTGCCCTTTTTTGCATGTTTACAGGGGTCATTCTTTTGCACCCTGATCCTAAAGGCTTCATCTGATTGCCTTAAAGTTCTGTCTGGAGCATCTTAAGACCTGGGACAAACACTGGGGCTAAAATTTTTTGTTTCCGAAATACTATATGACGGGGGCGGGGCTTCAAAGTTTTCACTTAAGATTTCCTTCGCCGCAATGGACAAAATGCTTAATAACTCTCCTGCACATGCTGCTAAAAATCCAAAACTTCACATGTACATAAAGAGTCGGTACCTGAAGACATCTATATGTTTATATTCAGTTATACACCTTGCGCCAATCAATATCAATTTTTACATTTTGACGTACTGCACGGTGCCCTTTTAACGAATCCGATTGAAAATTGGCTAGAAAAGACTCAAGACATTGATCTTACTCTATCCCTATTTTTATGACTTTCCTTCAAAGGGCGTGGCTATTACGGTGCCGCAGATTCTGATTATTCTCCGTGGCAACAAAAGTTCCTGCAAAATGATTCAGATGATCCATCTTCTGGAAATCTTTCACATTTGAGGATATTCAGGCCCTGAAGACGGCTGCCAACTTATTTTTGATCGCAGTGGTAGTGCCACCAACTGGTTAAAACAAATACAAATTATTTTTGTTGATGTTTTTCTCCGGGCAAGTGAACAAAATCTACCTTATATTTGCTCGGATGAGTGTTTAGGCCTTGAGCATGTCACAATACGAAAGTCTTTCGCCTTCTTCAGAGTGTCACATGATGCTGTCTTGTGACCCGTCTTTATCAGCTGATGTTCCATGAGGGCGTGACTTACCTGTCACAAGAATGAAGGCAAGTCACGCCCCCCGCTGTCCGTTCACTCCGCCAAGATGCTGGTCCAGGTGGTAGAGAGGATGAAGGCTCCCTTGTCTCTGTTCATGGTTTTTATGCCTCGCTTGCAGATCTCAATGGCCTCTCTGATCCAGCGCTGTTGTTTGTTCTCTTCTGTGCGGATGACCCTGCCCTTCTCCCGGTCCATGATGTGGTTTTCCCTTTTGCAGTGGTCAGTGATTGCTGATTTGTAATGTTCATGTTGTGCTTGTTCTTTTACTGCTCTGATTTTTTTCATTTTTTTGACAGGTAAGTCACACCCTCATGGAACATCAGCTCAAGACACCATCATGCGACACTCTGAAGAAGGCGAAAGACTCGCCGAAACATGTCAGGTAAAAAATTAACCTAAAACATAATTGTCTGCTTTTAATGAATCAGTCAAATATCAATAATAAGAAGACAAAATGAACCTAATACAAATAAATGAATGCTTAATAACTCCCCTGCACATGCTCCTAAAAATCCAAACCTTCACCTGTAAATAAAACGTCCCGACCTGAAGACATCTTAATGTTATTATTTTGTTATACACACAGTGCCGCCAAGTGGAATCAAAAATTTGTTTTTATTTTAATTTTCACGTACTGCACGGTGCCCTTTTGACGAATCCGACTGAAAATGAGTCAGAAAAGACTCAAGACAATGATCTTACTCTCTGCCGAATTTTGTGACGTTTTGGCAAAAGGCGTGGCTATTAAGGTGCTGAAAAGTCTGATTGTACTCTGTGGCAACAAAAGCTCCGGCAACATGACTCAGATGATCCTATCTTCTCGAAGTTGTACACATTTGAGGATACTTCAGCCCTGAAGACATCTACCAACTTATTTTACATCGTAGTAGTAGCGCCACCAACTGGTAAAAGCTAATACAAGTTATTTTCTTGGATGTTTTTCTCCGTGCAACTCAACAAGGTCGCCCTCATATATGCTCGGATGACTGTTTCGGCCATGAGGATGTCACAATACGAAATTCGTCCTTTTTCATGAAAAGTTGTGGGAGTGGCATTGCACTGTTCGTCAATAAAACAAAGCTGATTATGAGGTTCTAAATATGAACGACAACTCGTAAAACTTTACACACACATCAGGCCGAGCAAATTTATCAATATTTTATACGTTAGTTGTGCAGCTTTTTTTAAATGGCTCGCCATGGCCCTCGAGAAATGTTAAAAAAAGCAGCTCTGGTTGAGTGTTTCACCTCGCTTTTTGTAAATTTTATGGAGTACAGTGAACCCTCGGTTATCGCGGTTAACGGGGACCGAGACCACCCGCGAAAACTGAAAATCCGCGAAGTAGCGGCGCACCTTCAAAAATGCTTAAAAAAAATATACAATATATATAATAAATATATATATATATATATATATATACGGGGAGAGAGAGAGTGAAATTCATGTTATAACAAAAAAACCTAATTATTATTAAAACGTATTATTTTTTTATTCCCCAGCCATTCTTTTTGTATTTATTTAATTACTCCGACTTTTACCTGCTGGTACGCCGTCCGGTGTGCCCTGTGAAATGAAAGGTGGCATTCTTTATTTATTTATTCATTTATTCATTCATAACTGACAGCCTCGCGCGCCGCTCGTGCCCGGGCAGAAGAGGTGCTCCAATTTGGCTTAACTGTGACACACGCCCGCCCTCCTCCCCCGGAGCTTCCATTCGGTTAAACTTAGGGGCCGCTTGGCACCGCCCGTGCCCGGGGAAGGTGCTCCTCTTCGGCTTACTGTGACGCGAGCATGCCCTCCTCCTCCGGAGCTTCCATTCGGTTAAACTTAGGGGCCGCTTGGAACCGCCCGTGCCCGGGGAAGGTGCTCCTCTACGGCTTAACTGCCACGCACGCTGGCCGGAGCTCTGGTACGGTCCGAACCACGCGAAACGTCGCCACCGATCGTGTCCGGGGGAACGTGCTCTTCTTCGTCCACTCTCCTCTTCGCCCACGCTCTTCTTCGGCGCACGCCGGCCGTCTAACCGCTCCAGCGCCCCGTTGTGTCGCTCGGCGAAACTACAATGCCCCCGAATATTTTTTAGACCCGCGAAGCACTGAACCCGCGAAAGGTGAACCGCGAAGTAGCGAGGGTTCACTGTATGTATAAGACCAAGACCTACAAAATAGTCTCTTGGAGCAATGAGCTAGGTTTTACAGGAAGTCGGCCATTTTGAATTTACTTAAAAGGGGGCGGGTCACCACAATGGACTTTGTGTAGAAATTATTATTGGGGCCCGAGCAGCGACCGCGGCGAGGTCCCTATTGTTTTTGTAGAAATTGTTATTAGGGCCCGAGCTGCGACGGCTGCGAGGTCCCTATTGTTTTTGTAGAAAATATTATTACTTTTATTATTATTATTATTATTATTATTATTAGGGCCTGAGCAGCGACCACCTTGCACCACCCAGTGGTGACAAAAATTATAATTTTTTACATTTTGACGTACTGCACGGTGCCCTTTTAACGAATCTGATTGAAAATTGGCCAAAAATGACTTTAGACATTGATCTTGTTGAATCCTTTTGGGCAATTTATCGATACTCATAGTGGTGTCTTTGAAAAAGGTACCGATGACGCGCTGGTCCAATGATCAGCATCTCGGTTTTATCTGATTTAAGACGCAAAAAATTGAAAGACATTCATAGTTTAATTTCGGCAAGGCATGCCTCTAATTTATAGCAATCACACGGATTCGTTATATCCAACGGCATGTATAATTGCGTATCATCAGCATAACAATGAAAACTAATGTTATATTTCCGTATAATATCACCAAGCGGTAGCATCTAGTACCAATCCCTGCGGAACTCCGCGTGTGATCTTACAAAGATCAGAAGTCGCATTGCCATGAATTACACGGTGCCTCCTCTCCGACAGATACGAATTAAACCAAGAAAGCGCTGAACCTGAAATGCCAACACAAGTTTCAAGGCGTTTTAATAATATGTTATGATCAAGTGTCAAAAGCGGCGCCAAGATCGAGTAAGAGTAATACAGTGAACCCTCGGTTATCGCGGTTAATGGGGACCGAGACCACCCGCGAAAACTGAAAATCCGCGAAGTAGCGGCGCACCTTCAAAAATGCTTAAATTATATATATATATATATATATATATATATATACGGGTAGAGAGAGAGAGAGTGAAATTCATGTTATAACAAAAAAAAATTATTATTAAAACTTCTTATTTTTTTATTCCCCAGCCATTATTTTTGTATTTATTCAATTACTTATTTTTGTATTTATTTAATTACTTCGACTTTTAACTTCTGGTACGCCGTCCGGTGTGCCCTGTGAATGTTATGATCCTCCAGCAGAGCTGGAGGATTGAGCAGGACTCTCCAAACGCAGACACAAGTAGGATAACAATCCGACGCCAGGTAGTCAGTGTAGGTGGTAGTGAGTGTAATCAGTGAGTGAATGGGAATCCGGTGCGGGGCTGGTGGGCGCGTCTCGCAGCAGCTGACCGCATGGCGCGAGACGATCGCTGGAGGAACGCCCACACAGCTGAAAAAACAAAAACACACGCGGCATGACAGGCACGGATCATGCCAGTGAAATGAAAGGTGGCATTCTTCATTTATTTATTTATTCATTTATTCATTCATAACTGACAGCCTCGCGCTCCGCTCGTGCCCGGGGGGAAGAGGTGCTCCTCTTCGGCTTAACTGTGACGCGAGCATGCCCTCCTCCTCCGGAGCTTCCATTCGGTTAAACTTAGGGGCCGCTTGACACCGCCCGTGCCCGGGGAAGGTGCTCCTCTTCGGCTTAACTGTGACGCGAGCATGCCCTCCTCCTCCGTAGCTTCCATTCGGTAAAACCTGATTGGAAAGGTTCAAATTGATTATTACTAGTCATATATTCATTAAGTTTTTCAAGATTTTTGCAATAAACGGAAGATTTGAAACCGGTCTATAGTTGTTGAGACTCTCTGGGTCGAGGTTTGGTTGCTTAAGTAGCGGTCGCATAATGGCGGTCCTAAAGCTGCTGGTACTATACCCGTGGTAAGTGATAGATTAATAATATTTAAGACAGACGGTCCTAGGGTCATAAACAGTTCTTTAATTAGTTTGCCAGGAAGCGGATCGAGCACACAAGTTGTCGGTTTTGCCCCACTAACCAATTTTGTTTGGCTTTCAAGAGATACTTTTTTAAATTGAGATAAGGTTATCGGACAGTTATCAGCCCTAATGTCCCTATTAACACCATTTATGACGGAATTCAACGGAATTGTAAGAACAGTGTCTTTAATCTCATCACGAATACACTCAATCTTCTGAGTAAAGAATTGCATGAAATCGTGAGCTGAATAGGAAGAGCTATCCGAGGTTGGTTGCTGTTGCGTTAGCATTGCTACAGTAGCAAATAAATATTTAGGGTTGTTTTTATGTAAAACAATTAATCTAGAGTAATAATTAGTTTTGGCTAGATTGAGCGCTTCCTTGTATAAACTAGCGCACCATGCCTGACGGAAGACCTCCAGTTTGGTCGCACGCCATTTGGGCTCAAGCTTCCTACAAGAATCGTTTCAGTATGCGTGTTTCCTCATAAAACCACGGAGTCAGCCTCTTTGGACAAGTTTTAGTTTTTAAAGGTGCGACGGAGTCAGGCGCATTTAACAGAGCGACATTAAAGTTGTTTGTAAGATCATCAATCGTACCAATATAATTAGGAAACGAATCGGTTACTAAAGGGAGTAGCTCAGAGAGCGCAGCGGTGGTTAAGGAGCTAATGTTGCGGCTGCTATAGCTTTGATCATGGTCAGAACGATGGCAATGCGCCAAGACTTCAAATTTGATTAAGTAATGGTCAGCTATAGCACTAGTATATGGTAATACAATTATTTTTGAGGATGCTAAGCCCCGGGTTAATACCAAATCTAACGTGTTACCATTTATATGCGTTGCTTCATCTATTATTTGCATGAAACCAAACATATCAATTATTGTCCGAAACGCCACGGTAAGTGGTTCCGACGGGAGATTCATATGAATGTTGAAGTCGCCCATGATATATTATCCGCATGAGTTACCAAATCAGCCACAAATTCAGAAAATTCATCTAAAAAGCCTGAGTAAGAGCCAGGGGGACGGTAAAAAACGGCAAGATAAAACGGCAGTGCGGCCGTGGATCGCATAATGAGAACTTCAAATGTTTTGAAGGAATTGCTAGGACGAGGACTAAGTTTTAGATTAAATTCGGAAATGAGGGCTACACCCCCATCTTTCTCATCATTGCCTCTCGCAGGCAAGGGGCCAGAGACAATTACTCGACTCAGACTCATCTTTCTGGCGAGATCACAAGTCCTTGCTATGTTTTTTCTTTGTGATCTCTGATTGCTTCATCCTAGTTGTTGGAGCAGTTTTCTTTTGAGTAATGCAGTATGGCAACACCACCACTAGGGCAATTGATGACGTCAGCACTGGTTGCGTTCATCCATAAATAACAAATGCAGGACAGGTGGGGGAACGCTGGTCGGATACCGTTTTTCAACCGCACTTACTCAAGACGCATTATTTATGTACAAACTGGAAGATAGAAGATAGTATATTGTATTGATTACCGCATATGCGCGGATGTTTTTGATTTGAAGTTTGGAAGACCGTAGCCATTGATTTATTTATTTGATTTACTTGACTTCACGGCATGACATCTGGACTGAAATGACTACGATTAAGACTAACCCTTGACTGTTTGACGTGACATACATAACTACACATCAACATCAAGACCAGTGAAGCCGAGCGAACGTCATCGCAACTTCAACCCATGGTGAGTGAGTGCGCGTTAAAACTTTCTTTAGCCAGCGTATCATTGAAACGGCAGTAACACTAGTGTCATTGGAGCCGACGTGTATTACTATATCTGAATAGCTAGCGTTGTTTGCACTGCGCTGGTGTCTAGGTCTCTTGTGTGCTAGCTCCATAAGATTAGCTTCAATGTCGGGTGCTCTGGCCCCAGCAATACACATTCTGTGGTTGGATTTTCAAGCTTAATGTATCGAGTAATGGAGTCACCTTTCACTAAAGTGCGGGAGCCAGGAGACCGAGGTGGAATGGAACTGCTCTGTGTCTTAACAGGCTCAACGCGATTAGCAAGCCGTTTACGGCCAATGCTAACCGGTGCTGTCCGCCACATTTACGCTTACCACAGTACTCTGCTCTAGCTGGCGGACACGTCCCTCCAGCAGGGAGAGTCTTTCCATGAGAATGGTGCAAGTGTTGCATGTGGTGGTGCACGAAACCATAGTTGCGTTTTCACTTACTTTTGATACATTGTATCTGATAGTCCCTTGCAGACTAACCATGTGTTGCACGTCATCGCCCAAACAGACTCTATTGTGAGCTACTTCTAATAATTTATTGACGTCCTATTTTGTTCTTCCAAATGTAGCAACCGATAATAATGTGCCCTTTTAAAGTTTTGACGTTTGTTTGAATTCGCCCTTGCTTATTGACTCTGATATTAAGGTCCAATTGTGTCAGTGTATCACGGCCTAATAAGTAAAACGCACGTTCATGTAGAACTGCTTCTCCACTTGCTTTTTTTGTTTGTTTTTTACGTCACGTGATCCTCCGTTGCTTTCACGACTGGTCCTGACAAATCACAAATTTCTTATCAAACTTGATTCTGTCTGTGTAAATTGTAATCGGTTTTCCTGGGTGGTTGACGGCAGTTTCGAGCAAAGTGGCCATGTTTCCTACAGTTGTAGCAGACGTCGTCTTTTGTTGGCAGGTGTCCTCTTCCTCTTCCACGTCCTTGGTAGAAGATCGGTGCTGACGGGGTGGTCGTGAGGCCCGCAGCCCATTTACGCATATTATCTTGGATTGGTGTGATTGTTTGGCAGGCCGCTTTGCATTCATCTCTTGTGGCAGGCTTCCCAGGGCGCTGTTGTCCACTTGTTGAGGCAATCCCGGCTCCTTTTCTCGCTGGCCCTCCTCCTCAGCTCTCTCACCCTGACTTCCTTTTTCACTGTCACTGTCTCTTTGATCCTCGGCTGGTGCATTTCCTCCTTTTTTTCTCGCTCCTGTTTCTTCGTCTTTCTTTATCTCCATATTAAGTACTTTCTGCTTCTTCTCTTAAACGTCTTTCACTCTCTTTCTAAATCAGCACACATCTTTCTTGGAGATGATAACCACCGGACTGCACCACTCCGACTTGGAAGGCTCAATGACTCCAAGCTTCAGCATTTCCTGGAGCTCCTTGGTTAGTCTCTCCACCAAGTGTTGCGGAACTCGGTAGGGGCGCTGACGAATTGGTAATCCTTCTTTGAGACGAATGACGTGTTCTACCACCGTCGTCTTCCCTGGGCTGGCGGAAAAAAGAGAAGGCACCGTCTTGAAAATTAAGCACATCTCTGTGACTTGCTTGGGTTTCCGACGTGCCAGTGCAGGCGCATCTGTCGTCGTCGAGGACTCCAGCTCTGCCTCGTCATCATCATCATCATCATCATCATTGTCGTCGTCCTCGTCCTTGTCGTCGTCGTCGTCCTCCTCCACCTTCCGCGCGAGTATGACCTCCTTTGGAGCCTGGTTTGAACGCTCCTTCCACTCTTTGAGGAGGTTCACATGATAAGTTTGTTTATTTTTTTTCTTCTCCGGATGGAAAATCTCATAGGTCACTGGACCCATCTTCCGGGTGACCTCATATGGCCCCTGCCACTTTACTAAAAGCTTGTTGTTGCATGTGGGGAGAAGCCGCAATACTTTTTGGCCGGGTTTAAACTCCCGGTGGCGAGCTTGCTGGTCATACCAGGTCTTCTGGCTTTTCTGGGCCTCCCGCAGGTTGACCTCTGCCTCCTACTGGTACCTGGCCAGTCTCTCCCTCATTTCCAGCACAAATTTCACCACCCCCCGATCACTTCACGTGGTGGAAGGTGCCTCCTAGGCCTTTCGGAGCAAGTCCAATGGCCCCTGAACCTCCCAAGCATGCAAGAGTTCAAAGGGAGAGAAACCTGTTGACGCCTGAGGAACTTCGCGATAGGCAAACAGCAAAAAGGGCAGCCACCGGTCCCAGTCTTTTCCAGTATCATCCACAAATTTCTGGAGCATCTTCTTTAAGGTCTGATTGAACCTTTCCACTAGTCCATCAGTCTATGGGTGGTATGGAGTGGTTTTGATGGCGGAGATGCCCAGTTGTTTGTTGAACAGTTGCATTAACCTTGAAGTGAAATTGGTTCCCTGGTCTGTTAGAATCTCATCTGGTATGCCAACTCTGGAAAGGAGTTGCACCAAGGCACAAAGTACTGCCGGAGCAGTGATTGTGCGCAATGGAAATGCCTCTGGGAAACGTGTGGCGTTGTCACACACTACACCACTGCTTTTTGTCAAAGGACCCACAATGTCCATAGCAATCCTGCGGAATGGAATGTGCAGCTTTTTTAAAATGGCTTGCCATGGCCCTCTAGAAATATTCAAAAACATCAGCCCTGGTTGAGTGATTCACCTACTTTTTGTAAATTCGATGGAGTATGTATAAGGCCAAGACCTACAAAAAAGTCTCTTGGAGCCATGCGCTAGGTTTTACAGGAAGTCGGCCATTTTGAATTTACTTAAATGGGGGCGGTTCACCACAATGGACTAAATGCTTAAAAACTCCCCTGCTCATGCTCTAAAAAAATCCCAAACTTACCCTGTACATAAGGTGCTAACTTTGATAGGTAAGCTAAACTTTAGCCACAGTAGACGCGTCAGCGACTATGCAATCGGTGGGTGGCATTCATGAGAATCGGGATCGCTCAACATACAGATAATAAATAAAATCACTGTAACTGGAGGGATTGTAAACTGCTAAAGCAGGTACAACAAGCGGATCCAAAAAATTTCTGAGAGTTACCGGTGAGCAGTGGCAGCCAAACGTGCCAGCGTCCACCCAACCGGGAGTTGATTCAATATTCACAATATTTTATTATTTTGTCGTACAGTTGTTTAAAAATGGCTCGCTATCGCCCCCTAGAAAAAAAAAACAACAAAAAAAAACAGCCCCATATCTCTGTTTCACCAAACTGAAAATTTGATGAAGTGTGTACAAAGCCAAGACCTAATAAAAAGTCTCATGGAGCCGTATGCTAAATTGAACAGGAAGTCGGCCATTCTAAATTTATCAGAATCCGAAATCCTTTTATTGTCATTGTACAGTGTGCAACAAGATTAGGGAGCTCCCCTCTCCAGTGCAATACAACAATAATTTAATCAAATATATAAATTAGATAAATAAGAGAATAAATATTGTGATGGAAAATAGTATGAAATTGGAGAAATACAACACAATACGTCGCTGTTCAGCAAGGTAAGGGTGGTCGTGTGTGTGTGCATGTGTGTGAGAGTTCAGAATGGTGATGGCTCTCGGAAAGAAAATGTTTTTCAGTCTATTAGTCTTTGATTTGATGCACCTGTAGTGCCTGCCAACAAATTTACTTCAAACATTGACGAGGCTTTGAAAACAAAAGCTGCTCTAACTTTAACTACAAGCAAATTCCTCTTGAAGATTCCTCACGTTATTTCTCGGAAATATTTCACATTTCCAACGTGCCAGTACCCCAACGTTGTCCGGGTGGCGAGGGCCCTTTATAGCTGCTCGCAGCTCTAGTTTTTAATTAATTTTTTAAAATCAATGGTGATGACAGTGAAATATGTCTGGTCTGGTATCATGATAGCTGGAGGATATTTTGTCATGATATTTTAGTCAGGCGTGATAACAGTGATGTATGCTGATTTCAGGCTACTTTTATTTTGAAATGCCGTATCACATTTTGGTGGGACCGCAATTGATGGACAACTGGGGTTGTCTAGTGTCCCCCAAAATGGGTCTGATATCACGATAGCTCGAGGGTATTTTGAAATGATTATTTTAAAATCAGTGTTGATGACAATGAAATGTGCATATTTCAGGTGTTTTTTTTTTTATTGTGAAATTACACCAGATTTTGATGGGACCACTTTTGATGAACAGCTGGGGTCGTCGAGTGTCCAACAAAACTAGTCTGGTATTACGACAGCTCCAGCTCTTTTATTTTAAAATGCCTCCTTACATTTTGATGGGACTACTTTTGGTGGAAAGCTGTGTTGTCTAGTGTCCTCCAAACCTGGTTTGGTATTACCATAGCTAGAGGATATTTTTTAATGAAATTTTAAAGTCAGGCATGATGACAGTGAAATGTGCAGATTTCAGGCAACTTTTAGTTTGAAATTACAAATTAGATTTCAATGGGACCACTTTTTATGGACAGCTGGGGTAGTCTCGTGTCCCACAAAACTGGTCTGGTATCACGAAAGCTCGAGCTATGTTTTTTTTTAACTCAGTGGTGATGACCGTGAAATAAGCGAATTTCAGGCTACTTTTATTTTGAAGTGCCACATCACATTTTGATGTGACCACTTTTGGTGGACAGCTGGTGTGGTCTAGTATCCCCAGTCCTGGTTTGGTATCACGATAGTTTGAGGATATTTTTTAAAGATTTTTCTTTTAAATCAGTGTTGATCACAGTGCATATTTCAGGTGATTTTTTTATTTTGAAATGCCACATCAAATTTTGAAGTGACCACTTTTTGTGGACAACTGGGGTGGTCTGGTGTCCCGCAGAACTCGTCTGGTATCACGATAGCTTGAGGATTTTGTAATGATTTTAATTTTTTTAATCATTGGTGACGACAGACAAATAAGCAAATTTTCACGCTTTTATTTTTAAATATCCAATCAGATTTTGATGGGACCACATTTGTTTTTCCGGTTCCGTCGCCACGCGAGTGGCTACCTGCTAGAGCAGCACGGCTCACTATTTGAGCCTTTTTCGCGTGTTTTTCCCTTTACCCAGTTTTATTTATTTTACCTCATCGCAGCAATGGACATCCAAATTGCGGTGGTTTTATTGCTGCTGAGGGCTGTTTTTTGCGTGATCGTGTCCGGAGATGTCACTGGGAGCTACGGATCAATCGTTTACACAAGAGATCAGCTGTTAGCACTTCGTGCTAACCCCGTGCCGACTCCCGGAGCGAGACCCGATATCCCCCACGAGTTGAGGAGGAAGAGACGGGGGATGTCGCGCGGGGGCGAAACGCCAGGCAAAGAGGAGGCGTGACCACCCCGTCCTCCCGTCCGTTTTTATGGGAAATGTTAGATACCTTCCCAAGAAAATGGACGAGCTAACAGCGCTAACGCGGCACGAGAGGAACTTCCAATGAGCTAGCTTGCTGATGTTCACGGATTCATGGCTAACAGAGCTAACGCCGGACACCGTTGTGGAATTTGACGGCTTCCAAATACTACTTGCGGACAGGACACTGGAAAGCGGTAAGAGGAAAGAGGAGGGCTGGCTGTGTTTGTTAATGATAGATAGTGTAACCCTAGGCACATCACAGCTAAGGAGCAACTTTCCAGTCGGGACAATGAGCTGCTAGCTGTTAGCATGCGTCCATACTTGACAAGCATCGCGAGTTAACAAGGACGCGCACGTAACAGGTGCGTGAGTAAACTGCTTAAAACTTTGATCGTCATTCGGCTGACCTGCAAATTGAGACGCTACAGTCAGTTTGACGTTTTTGTTTGCTTCATTGTGGATTGACATGGAGGAACAAGACAGTGGAAAGCGGACATTAAAAATGACGGAGAAAAGCTGTAGAAGATCACAAGCCTAAACGGATGCAGGCACGCAGCTGCAAATTTGCTCAATTGACCTCCATGCAACGTCAAATTGAACAATTGATGGAGGATGATGCAAATGTTGACGCTGTAAAAAACTGAGGTTCGTGTTTGCTTTAGCGGCATGGAGCAAGAATTTGTGGACCTCAATTCCGGTCTGCAAAATTTAAAGACTGAAGAGGATTTTGCCGATGACCAAAATAACTGGTTTGATCCAAAAAATGTAATTAATGGAAATGTGAGCAATGGAAGAAGGACGTTTTGAAACGTGCAGAGGAAGGATGCAATAAACAAATATCACCTGCTGATAGTAGATCTGCATCAACTAACTACACCCATAGAAGTAGAAGTAAAGAATCTAACAGACAGAAGCTCACTTCTGTCAACGTCTTCAATTAAATTAAAGGCTCAAATGGAACGAGCATGTTTAAAGGCAAAGGCTGCTGATTTACAACAAAGGTTGGCACTTGAGCAAGAAGAAGCTGCAATTAAAGCAAAGAAGGAAATGCATGCAATGCAAACGGCACTCCCTGAGTCTGATGCTAAATTGGATGTCTTGAGAAGATATGAAAATACCCAGGAGGATGGTATCCACATTCCTGATGAGTGTGTTACAATTTAAACAAGGAAAAACATTCAATTACCATCACAGCCTATCAGAGCAACAAGCAGTGTTGACCTGAAATGCTCCCACTTCGACTATTCCAATGGCTAGATTTCCACATCAGACAGAAAGTAGAGAACAACAGGGACATGTGCTTGATGGCCTTTGCCACGCAATCTCACAGCAAGCCAGTGTCGCAGAATACTTAGCAAAGAGTCAAAAAGCATCGCTTCTTCCCGAACTTTCCATTCCTACGTTTTACAGGCGACCCTCTGCATTATAAAACCTGTATAGGTGCCATTGAACATGGGATTGAAGGCCGTACAAGTGATAACCGTGATCATCTTCAATTTTAGCTGCAGTATACTAGTGAACAACCACATGAGTTGGTGAAGAGCTGCATCCATATGGAACCTCTGACAGGATATACCAAAGCAAAACAAATCTTGAAGGAGTTTTATGGTGATGACTTCATGATAGCAGAAGCATATTTAAAGGAAGCCATGGATTGGCCAACAATCAAGTCTGAAGATGGTGTTGCACTTCAGTCTTTCACATTATTCCTTATGGGCTGTTCGAACATAATGGCAGATGTTAATTACATGGAGGACTTGGACAACATGGCTAATATAAAGGCATTGGCAAACAAACTTCCATACAGACTTATAGAATCTTGGAGAAAATTTGCCTGCAATCTCCAAGAAAGAACAAATAGAAGAGTGAAGTTTAAGGATTTTGTTGACTTTGTTGACAAGCACGAAAGATTTCTATAAAACAGAAAACAAAATCACAACACACAGAAACAACAAAATCAAAGAAAGTCTTCACAACAGTCATTGTGCCCGCCAAGATGGAAAACAACAAAACCACCACGCCAAAGGCAGAACCTGTTTCAGTGGATGCTATTGCCAAACCATGTGCTAATTGTAATGGAGAGCAACACAGTCTCACAATTGGTAAGGAATTTAGGAGAAAGCATCACAAGGATAAGATTGACTTCTTGAGGAGCAAGGGTCTGTGTTTTGCATGTTTGATGCACGGTCGCATTAGCAGTTGCTGGAAACAAAAGCTTCAATGTCAAGAATGCTCTAGACTGCATCCTACAGCACTACACATTGTCCATAAACTTCTGCAAAGAAACAGCCTAAGACGATTGTGAATAGCAGTACCTATTAAGCGCCCTCGTACAAACAACAGAAACCTGGGGTGTCACTTGGGCCTGTAAATAGGACTGCATCCTTTCAATAATTCCGGTATGGGTCAAGGCACAAAAAGGAACCAAGACAGTGGCGACTTACTGTCCGGTTTAAAAATGCCCTGACGCCTTTTTTAGACTGAAATAACTTACTAAAGTTTTCGTTTTGTGCCATTCAGAATGGGAGAGGGAGCCAGGAGGCGAAACAGCCGTCTTGCCAGTTCAATCCCGCACACCCTCTGACTCTCACCCTCCGTTCTGCCTTTTTATTGAAACTAACTCATCAATAACTAATCACCAGAAGACAGAAAAGCATCAACAACTAATCACCAAGAGACAGAAAACATCAATAACTCACGGTATAAAGGTCAGTTTAACTAAAGCATCAATAACTAATCACCAGGGACTCCAGCAGGCAGAAAATCATAACCCAAGGTCAGTTTAACTAAACACATCTTCAGGATACGGTGTCTGTGTGTGTGTGTGTTAAAATAACAAGTAAGTGTCTCTGTGTGTGTTCAACATTAATGAGTGTATAAAAACATGATTATG
Organism: Idiotropiscis lumnitzeri; assembly: GCF_059441095.1. NCBI lineage: Eukaryota > Metazoa > Chordata > Actinopteri > Syngnathiformes > Syngnathidae > Idiotropiscis > Idiotropiscis lumnitzeri. The sequence continues at coordinate 505,252 of NW_028283579.1, read as the reverse complement.
AATACACAAACTGATTACCTATCCTCAGCCCATCTTACATTTCCCCCCTGTTGTGGATTTAAAAATCATGTCCTTACGGCTTTAAGACAGATCATCATAATGAAATCATACAACAGTGTGATCATCAGTGGAGGAGCGAAAACCTCACATTAGGGAAAAATTCCCCTCCTCCCTTCCGGCGTAGAATGAGATCCTCATAATTTGATGACCATCAGGGAATAAAACTTGTCCCTGGGGTGACTTGGTGGAGGCCCTTGCCTCGTTGTAGGAGAGATAAGATAAGATAAGATAAGATAAGATGTCCTTTATTAGTCCCACAATGGGGAAATTTGAGGTGTTACAGCAGCAAAGATATAGATCACACAGAGTCGGCGGCGTAATGTAGCCGTTAATGTATAACATTAGCAGCAGACATTCAGAAAAAGCATGCAAATATACACAGTATAAACGTATATAAACGTATCTAAGTGTAAGGAAACACTCCTAATGTTTGTCCATTATACGGAGGGGGAAACGCTGTAATGATAAAAACTACTGAATGATTGAAAATACTGCAATCATAAAAATATTGCAATGATAAAAGTACTGTAATGGTAAGAGTACTGAAATGATAGAAAAGTACTGCATGATAGAAAATACTGCAATGGTAAAAGTACTGTAATAGTAAAAGTACTGCAACGATAGAAAAATACTGCAATGATGAAAGTACTGCAATGAAGTACTGCAATGGTAAAAGTACTGTAATAGTAAAAGTACCGCAATGATAGAAAAATACTGCAATGATAAAAGTACTGCAATGATAAAAGTACTGTAATAGTGAACATCCTGCAGTGGTAGAAATACTACAGTGATAGAAGTATTGTAATAAGAATACTGTAATGGTAAACAAAATACATCATTGGTCAATATTTAAGTACACCCTTGGCTGAAAGTACAGTAGTAGTTAATATTGCATCCTAGGACTGCACAATTGCACTAATGCCCTCCCGTTTGTAGGCCTGACCCAATGTTCTTGTTAAAAAGTCTGACAGCAGTTGGCAGGAAGGAGCGGCGAAATCTCTCTTTGGTACAGCGAGGGTGTAAAAGTCTGTCACTGAAGGAGCTGTAAAGTGTTCTCAGAGTGTCATTGAATGGGTGGGCTGGTTTGTCCAGCATTGATGACAGTTTTGCCGTCATCCTTCTGCCCCCCACTGAGTCCACAGAGTCCAGGGAGCAGCCCAGGACAGAGCTGGCCCTCCTCACCAGTTTGTCCAGTCTCTTTTTGTCTCGGCCCGAGATGCCTCCTGCCCAGGAGACCACTCCATAGAAGATGACTGATGAAACCACCGAGTCATAGAAGTTCCTGAGGAGTGTTCCCCGAACGCCAAAGGACCTCAGCCGCCTGAGTAGGAAGAGTCTGCTCTGACCCTTCCTATAGAGAGCGTCTGTGTTGTCGCTCCAGTCCAGTTTATTGTTCAGATGAACACCCAGGTACTTGTAAGTTGAGACCCTCTCAACGTCTGTTCCCTGGATATTCACTGGTGCAGGTGGAGAGTGCCGACGCTTGCGGAAATCCACCACCAGCTCTTTGGATTTCCCAGCGTTGATTTGGAGGCGGTTCTGCTGACACCAGTCCACGAACCCCTGCGTAACCCCTCTGTACTCCCGATCGTCATCGTCAGTGATGAGGCCGACAATCGCAGAGTCATCAGAGAACTTCTGCAGGTGACAGGTTGTGGAATTGTATTTGTAGTCCGAGGTGTAGAGGGTGAACAGGAAGGGAGCCAGCACAGTTCCCTGCGGCGCTCCCGTGCTGCAGAGGAGCACGTCAGACACACAGTCCTGTGTTCTCACGTACTGTGGCCGGTTTGTGAGGTAGTTGTGAATCCATGTGATGAGGTGGTGGGCCACTCCCGCCTGCTCCAGCTTGTCTCCCAATAAGGCGGGCTGGATGGTGTTGAAAGCACTTGAGAAATCAAAGAACATGATCCTCACCGTGCCCCCCGCCTTCTCCAGGTGGAAGAGTGAAGTGTGGAGCAGGTAGATGATGGCATCATCCACACTGATGCCAGGCTGGTATGCAAATTGGAGTGGGTCCATTGAGGAGCTGACCAGGGGGCGCAGATGGACGAGGACCAGTCTCTCCAGGGTCTTCATCAGATGAGACGTCAGCGCCACTGGTCTGAAGTTGTTGAGCTCCTTCGGATGGGGTGTCTTTGGAACCGGAACCAGGCAGGATGTTTTCCACAGCTGGGGGACTCTGCCCAGCTTCAAGCTCAGGTTGAACATGTGCTGGACGATTCCACACAGCTGGTCTGCGCAGGATTTGAGGAGCTGGGAGCTGGTCCCATCTGGGCCTGCCGCCTTCCTCGCCTTCATCTTCCTCAGCTGGTTCTTCACCTGAGATGTTGTGAGGAACAAGGCTGAGCAGGAGGAAGTGGTGGTTGTCTGATGAGGCTGGGAACTGGAGCCTGTGGAGAGAGAGAGGGGCGAGAGAGGGGGAGAGAGGGTCTTGTTCGCAGTGGCAGGAGGGGTGGGTGGGGGCTGCATCAGGGAAGCCTGAGCGGGGTCAGACATTTGATCAAACCTATTGAAAAATAGGTTCAACTCATTTGCCCACTGAAGCCCCCCCCCCTTCTGGGTCTTACCTGCTTGTCCGTGGCCTGAGATGGTCTTCAGGCCCCTCCAGACATCCCTGGCATTGTTCCGCTGCAGTTGTTCTTCCATCCGCATCCTGTAGGACAGCCGTCCTTACCTCCCGGATCTTCGTGTATGGTGTGTGTGTGTGTGCACGTGTGAGGACAGGGGCAAGAAGTCCATGTGTTTTTACGTTTCAGTGTCCAGTTTGAGTTCGTCATTCTCAACATTAATCAGGTTGTAATGGTACATTTGGGCAACAAACCTACGATTAACCATCGTCTTTGTCATAAAAATAATGCAACATGAACAGACTACACATAACAAAATGAAAACTATAATTATCCCTATATATTGTTTTTTAAATTCTTCATAGTGGTCATAACATCAATAATTGTTTCATTTTTATTAAAAATTTAAATGCAGTAATGTACTCCAATCAAGGCTGATATTCCTTTATGTACGTCATTAATTTCCAAACAATATCTAATCTTTTTGTTCTGTGGCTTCAACATATTTATCATCTCATCAATATTAGCACCACAGAGTACTGAGTTTCGAGATCCTCACAATAGTCGTTCTCAAAATGATATTTTATTTTTATCAATTTAGCTTTGTTAAGGTAAGATATTTTATTGACAATCTAACATTAATATGCAAAGAACATGTACATTAGTACGAAATGTAAAAGAAAATTGTGGTGGGGGGGTGTGAATTGTTTTCTTCTTGGTAGGGGGGGCATGACAGGAAATAATTGAGAACCACTGGTCTCGTCACACACCAGCTCGGGTTCATTCCCTACCAGAGAAATGACATTCCATGTCCCCAGAGCTAGGCGCTTTATGTTGCCGGGGATTGGAATGCCTTTGACTGCCTCCTAGCTCAAAGGAAACCCAAATTCTTTGGTCCCGCCCACTGGTAGTGAGCCGAAGCCCTTGTATTAAATAATAAATAAATACATAAAATAAAAAAATTAATAAATTTAAAAAACGGACCGATCCACTGCTTGGGTTAGTTTGACCCACCTTGAGATCCGTTCCCACTCAGTGACAGTGTCTACAAGCCACTGCCACCAGGCCAGTGAACCCAACGTCCAGGCAGTGACAAAAAACGTGATCAAATTACATTGCTCATCATAAGGTGTTTGTGAGACGCTCTTTGTATGTTTCCTCAATTAAGACCTGTTTTCCATTGGTGTATTTGAAAAAAGTGGTGAACCTGTTAAATTCACTACAAAACGTTAAGAAGATGAAAGTAATGTTTGAAGGAATATTATTTTTCTATCGACGTGCCGGCGGGCGGGCACAGATAGAGAGTGATAAAGCAGCACCACCCGCGCGGGGCGTGCTGACGAAAAGGCAAGCGCTCCTCCTCTCATCGCGTCCTTATTAAGACAGAAAAAAGACGCTGTTGAATTTGACCTATTCGCAGTTCGAGCAGGTGCTTAACGCTGGAGAATATCACCACTTCGAAGTTCGAACTGCTGTTGAAACGGAGAGGTAAGTGTTTTTCGTTGGGTTTTTTTCAAAACATGCGTCGAGTGCATTTGTTCATAGTTAGAGATAGTTGTGTGGAAAACACTATACAAAGTAGCACCATGGATGTGGGCCTACAACACTGGCCTAGCAAACATGTGCTCCTACATCGACATAATTGACGAGCTCCAGTTAAGCATTGAATAATTATAAAACGTCATGGTGCTTTTACTCATTTAAAGAACTAAACCGACGCGTATTGTCATCCGGTGGTCAGGTTTGCATTGAATGTGAGCACGAGGGACGCTAGCTTGTTGCGTTAGCTTTGCGGAGCTAACAGCTTGCACTTTTGTTATAGAACCACAGAATGCAAGTACCATGATAATTTCTGTCATTAATTTTTGTGTAAGACACGATGTTCACTGGTTAATTACATGATTCTTAAAGCAAAGGTTACTGTGAATGCAATTTTGGTAAGATTTTTGTAGTCGCACTGCATAAATCTGTCTGTGTCTGTTGTTTAAACTTCAATATAAACTATTATGGTTGAAATCGTTAATTGGGATGGAGGAATTGATATTTTTTTAATTTATAATTTATTTTTCTTACACTGATATTGTTAAAACTCCATTTAGCCCATAGTATTAATAATTCTCAACACAATACTGTCTTTTTTCTTTATAGAATAAACAATGCCTTCCCTGAGATGCAGGAAGTCCCCAAAGCAGGATACTATTGAACATGCAGTCAAGGGTCTGGTCAAGACTGCAGAGTTAGAAGCGAAGTATATAAACTAATTTAAAGGTATGATGTTAACGCTTTTGCTAAGATATATTATTGTTTTCTGATAACCAAGCTGACATCGTTTTTTAAGTGGTTATTTTACATTAAGAGTGTCTTGACCTTTTCTTTTGCCACTTTTGTCAGTTTCAAGTTATTTCAGTGAGTGTGAAACCTGATGGTAGGAGTTCTATCTAAATTAAGGCTGTACTTGATGACGCCCTCCGGCATTTTTATACCACAATAGACCGGTGAACAAGTCCGATATTGATAGTCTAGTGTAAAGCACGTAATACGTCACAGAGATCACGTGACGCGATCCAATATGACTGTGTACAGTGTATGTCATTGTTTTGAAACTAAATAATCTTAAAGTTTTTTTTTTACGTAACCAGGTGCAATTGACATTTGTACTTTCAGTCCTAATACATACTGGCTAATGCAATGCTGGAAAATGAATTTTGGCTGGTCTGTTCCTTTAAAATCATAAAGAAGGGCTCTGCTCTATCCCTCACAAGAAGCAATGTTTCAAACCACCCTACATTAGGATAGTGGCCCAAATGAATATGATGACTCCTTATTTGTGTGCTTAAAAATATGACGAAGCTAACTTGATTTCCCTGTTAACTAGGTCGAGGAGTATTTACCAAGGCCCCTTTCAGGAAAGACGACTTTATTCTTTATTATGGAGTACAGAGGAAAATTGATAGATTCTGATGAATCTCAACGCAGGAAGATGGATGGAAGAGGCACTGTCTTTTTGTTTGACTTCCGCCGGCAAGAAAAAACTTGGAGGTGAGGCAAAGATTGAGATGTTATCTTATTTTTGTTTTTATTTAAAAAAATAAACACATACTCATCCCATAAGTGTTAGGGGAAAAATCATTCTCTAAGCAAAAATGTATAATTACTTTTATTCATGCGTTGAATCTGTACAAATGAAAATATAGATCATGAAGTCTCAAAGACAAGCTGTTAATAGGGTCTGATTCCAATAGAAATTTCTTGTATGATTTGATTTAGATTTAAAAATTGTGGATTTCCTATTTTTATGTTTTGTGTACACAAGATTGTCTCAAAGATTAATTTCTGACATTGATTGAATAATTGTTTTTTTTTTTTTTAATCTATTTTAAGTGTTGATGCAGCTCAAGAAGATGGCAGTCTGGGAAGACTGGTTAATGATGACCACATGCACCCCAACTGTAAAATGAAGAAGATGACAACAGAGGACAGACCACACCTCTGTCTGTTTGCGCTCCGAGACATTGATGTTGGCGAAGAAATAACTTAAGACTATGGACCAGCTGGCCTTGGAGAACACAGGTTTGTAAGATGCATCTTTAAGTACAATAACAGAGCCCACTTGTGGTGTTCTGGTGATGTAGTTTCCAATTAGTTTGGCAATCTAATAAATGTATGTGAAGTTTCTATGGAAGTTGAACATGATGACTGACTGGGGGAGTTCTCCATTGTCCACTATCTGTAATTCAAATTTGTGGGTCTGAGTCAAAGTTTGGCTCTGCAGGAACAACGAACTGGTCAGGGAGTGACAGTATTACAAAGTTCTGCGTTACTCCTTTCTGGGCGGTGGCCCTGTTAGGCCATCATATGCCATATTGCAAATATCCCCATTGTGGGACTAATTAAGGACATCTTTATGTTGTGGTTTCCCTACCAGAACCAGCACCAACCCTGTATATTCATGATATAAAACACTGTTTCAATTTGATATTTAGCCTTTCTATACTGTAAAAATAGAAGACCCCAGGCTTTCCTGCGCTCCCTTGCCCAATTGGTGGTGTTCAGGAGACAACCTGGGACTGAAATATCAGTCACAACCAGTGTTGTTTTCGTCACTGATGACTATGACGAAAATACTTCGTTAACGCCCCTTTTTTAATGACGATGACAAGCTATACGAGGTTCTTTTATGACGAAAACATGACGTGATGTACATGAATTTTTTTCGTTGACTAGACAAAATTGTTAGCATGTGGTTCATAAATTATTTTATGTTGCTTTTAGTGAAATAAAGCCACAACAGTTGCCCAACAAAATGTTTTGCTTCTCTGCTTATTTTGGAGTAGTGAGTATTGATTCCACTGTTGCCACTTTTTTCTGTTTGTAATGAAGAATCCTTAGTAGTCCATCCAAAAGTCTTTGTTATTGGGTGGAAACCTTGAATGCCTTGTTTTAACTCAAATGGACTTAAACCCATCCATCCATCCATCCATCCGTTATCTGTACCGCTTCTCCTCACTAGGGTCGCGGGGGGTGTTGGAGCCTATCCCAGCTGTCTTCGGCAGTAGGCGAGGTACACCCTGAATTGGTGTCCAGCCAATCGCAGGACATGCATAGACGAACAACCATCCACGCTCACACTCATGCCTCGGGGCAATTAGAGTGTCCAAGCAACTTGCCATGCATGTTTTAAGAATATGGGAGGAAACCGGATTACCCAGAGGAAACCCACGCAGGAAGGCCGGAGCCAGAATCGTACCTACGACCTCAATATTGTGAGGCCATCATGCTAACCAGTTGGGCCACCGTGCCGCTTGGACTAAAACCTTTGTGAATAAATTGACGAAAACTAGGGTAAAACTTTTTTTGCGTTTCCGTCGATTAAAACTGGACTAAAACCCTTTTTTTAGTTTTCGTTGACTAAAACTGGACTAAAACTATAACGAATTGGGATGACTAAATGTGATGTAAACAAATCAGCACTTTGTCCAAATGACTTGGACAAAATCTAAAATGCCTGCCAAAAACAACACTGGTCACAACACGTGTCTACAGAAGATTAATTGGCATGGGCGAAATTAATTAGTTTTATTTCATTCATGAGCTTATGTTTTGTTTTGGGTGGCTAAGGCTTAAAATGTGTAAAAATCTAATCCAACCTCAAATATAATTAATTCAATAAATTTATGATGCTACTAAAACATCGAAGCAGCCTCCTCCAGGCTTTACAGACTCAGAAATGGAGGTATGCGTATCGTGTGCTCATCCTGTCGTGTCTCGAGATGTTAAAATTGCAGTTAGATAGACGTGTGCTGATTAGACAAGACTTCTAATATATCTGGTGTCACAGGATATTTGTCATTGAATGTGTATGTCTGGTTTGAGGCTCACTCAGCTTTTTCTTGTGTTGTGGGGTCCAGTTGAGTTGAATTGCGAGTCAGGTATGTTGGCCATCTGACACCCAACTGTCAGGTTTGCGTTCGTGGGGACCCCGTAGAGCCATTTTTATTGTTGACATAAATCATAGCTAATCATCTTTTCCTTCATTATCATATGAAATACAGTTAGGAGTTGTATGTGCCTTTACTATGTTATAATCTTAGAACCTACCAGCCACTACAGCTGTCCGACAAGAAGACTTTTGGCTGTCCTGTGCTCCATTGCGGCCCTGGTGGCGTTCAAAAGACAACCTGTGACTGAAATATCAGTCACAACATATCTCTACTGAAGATTAATTGTCATGCGCTAAAGTAATTGGTTTTGTTTCATTCGTGAACTTGTTCGTTAAAATGTGTAAAATTCTGATCCATTTTCTTTTTTTGAATTCATTAAATTAATATTCAACTTGTTCATTAGGATGGAGGACAACCGACAATGACTGAATCGGCTGAGGTTGATGCCACCAGAACATCGAAGCAGCCTTCTCAAGGTTTGACAGACTCTGAAAAGGAGGTATGCGTATCATGTGGTCATCCTGTCGTGTCTTGAGATGTTAAAATTACAGTTAGATAGACCTGTGCTGGTTGGACAAGTTTTCTAATATATCTGGACATAAATCGTAGCTAATAATATTTTCCCTCATCATCATATGATATACAGTTATGCGTAGTGTATGTCTTTACTATGTTACAATCTAAGAACCTACCAGCCACTACAGTTCTCTCATTGGGAGACTTAAGCTTTCGTCAGGCTGTCGACTGCTGCATTGCCCTCTTATTGGCTTTAAGTACACAACCTGTAACTGAATTATCTGTCAGAACAGAACCTATGTGTCCACAGCAGGTGATTTGGCATGTGGATTCTTCAGATTTTTAGAAAATAGGTAAAATTGTGATCAAAAGTTTAAAATGTATAAAATTCTGGTATAGTTTGCAATAGTATATCTATTAAATCATTTCAAAACTTCTTAACAAGGATGGAGAACATTGGCTGTGACCGAATTGGTTGAGGTTTACATTACCAGGACCATTGAGCAGCCTCCTCGGGATCTACAAATTTAGGAATGAAGATATGCATCCCATGTTACAATCCTGTTATGGCCCGAGGTTTTGAAGTTGCAGTTACATATTGGGCTGGGCGATATGGCTGATAAGTACATAGCGATATAAGTATTTCATATGGGTCCATCGATACACATTGAATTCTTTTTTCGTATTATTTTATTCATTATTTTTTTTATTTTCCAATATTTTCACTGCCCTGTTAAAAAAACATTTAATGTAGTTTTCCTCCCGGGAGCTTTTTGTTACGGTCAATTAAGTGTTTTTGTTAAATATAGCTGCGTAGAATAATTATATGCATTATTATCGTACCACAATGTTTTGGTTTTGCAAATAATTTCCTAAAATCATTCTAATTTTATGACATTATTTTGTCATAATATCATTCATCAATATTTTAGTTTTTTTTTTTTTTCAAATAGAATTAAGACCTTTTTCTGTGCAGATTCCTCTGGGGATTAAGTATTTAATGGGTTCTCAATTTTCTCTTGGACTCTGATGCAACCCAGTCTCCTCCCTTGGACAAAAAATATGGGCTGAATCTTCCTTGGAATAACGACACAGATTCTGACGAATCATTGTCAAATCCTGCCCCTGAACTTTGTGCCTCAGACCCAGACCATATTACTATCCCAAGGCTCAGGAGGACCAAAAGTATACAGGTAAACAACCCATATAGATTTCAGGGAATCTTACAAGCAAATTGCATATATTTTATTGGTCTCCTGCCTTCTATCCTTTATATTTCGTTGTTGTTGTTGTTTTTTAGATTAAAAAAACAGGCTGACTTTGGAATGGAGAAGCATTATTACTCCAACTCAGATGACGGTGGAGATGAATATATTCCGGATACAAGTGAGGCCTCTGATTCAGACGGAAGTGAATCTTTGAAAATTGTGGACCCTCTCTTGAAGTCTAAGAATGCCTTCAGAGATTTTTCTCCCACACCACGAATCTCAAAAGCCACCTCAACGCAGGTTGTTAATCAAGGGCGTTCACCCGTTCGGAGGAGTAGCAGCACTGGTGTGATTCTTGAATTCTATGGCTCTTCAAATATTTGTGCAGTTTAACACAAATCATCCAAAATAGAATTCAAGCACATCTGTGACAGAAATTCAAATTCAGAAGTCAAAGAGAGAGAACAAAAAAAAAATCTAATGCTGCGCTTCTTCCGAAGACATATACTGTAAACAGTAAATGTATGTTAGGACAATCTTGAAAAAAGTATTAGAACACCCTTTACTTTTATTTCTTGTTAATTTTATTAACCAAAATATGTCCATTTTTATTACAGATTAATGAATACAAAATTAAAACTCTAATCAGCTACTTTTTAATCGTTATATTTGTATAAACAAATGTTATACATCTGTGTGTTAACTTATACAAGAAATGACGGAAAAGCAAGGGTGGTTTAGTATTTTTTTATCGTATATAGTCTGTATAATATCTTTAACCTATGCTGATGCTGTTTAATACTGATTTAAATAATAATAATAATGTCATAATCTGTTGGTTTTACATGAACAAAACCTTTCAAGCACTTTTTAAAATTCTAAATACTACCTCTTGTCAGTAAGTTGGTTCACAGCACTGCCTTGGAGTGAAAGTGTGTAGTGCTGAGACAGTCGGTATGTGCTGAGTCGTCTGACGTTTGTGTGACTGGTACCCAGGAAGGTAGCAAAACCAGGCAGTGTGTATGTCGTACCCAGGAAGGCAGAGAAACCAAGCAATATGTATGTGGTACCCACGAAGGCAGAGAAACTAAGCAGTGTGTATGTGGTACCCGGGAAGGTAGCAAAACCAGGGAGTGTGCATAGATACAGACCCCAAAAGTGATTAAAACCAAATAAAGTCCCCAGAAGATCATCTGTAGTCAGGTGAAGGACCCTGTACTTTGTTCAACTCATTTACTCCCTTAGACGTACAAAGACGTCTTTTAATGCAATGGCGCCCTCTACCAAAGACGTATAAGTACGTTTCCTGTCTTTTTTACGTCATAGTGTACATAAGGGTCTGATGCAACCTCTGACTGAGAATCAGCCTTGTCCGCATTGTGAATCATGTAAAAATCACCCAGCAGGGGGCAGAGGTGCAAAAGATCCGCCTTGAATCTGCGCCAGAGGTACAAATGGGGGGGCGGGATCCTGGGGTAGACTTATAAGTGTGGAGAGCAGCGTGGGTAGCAGCAGCATCGGCAGCACTAGCAGCAGTCGCATTAGTAGCGTTAGCAATGAAATCCTCCAAGCAAATGACGATCGAGGAATGCTTTTTTTTTAAAAAAAAGCTTCCTAAAAGCATCAAGGCGATGGAGACGCTTTGGTTGAGAGGATGACGCTTCGTCGTCGTCACAACAAAACGGCGTCTAAAGAGGGTGCGCGTGCCTTGCGGCCTGCATCGCCTGCCTTCGGACAATAGCCAAAGCAGCTGAGAGTCCTCACCAGATCCCCCCGAACGAGGAGGTAAGCGCTCGCAAGTTACCATTGAACATGTGGTTTTACCCCTCATGCTTTTATTGTACATATCATGCATCTTGCGGGCAGAAAATGTCGCGTAAATGTGCAGTTAGACGCGAGCTTGCTCGCTGACTTCCTCATCCGGCCGCCTCTATTGCACAATTACACGCGAGCGTAAGTCCTCGCCGACGAGGAAGTAAACGCTCGCAAGTTACCATTAAACATGTGGTTTTAGCCCTCATGCTTTTATTGTACATATCATGCATCTTGCGGGCAGAAAATGTCGCGTAAATGTGCAGTTAGACGCAAGCTTGCTCGCTGACTTTCTCGTCCGGGCGCCTATTGCACAATTACACGCGAGCGTAAGTCCTCGCCGACGAGGAAGTAAACGCTCGCAAGTTACCATTGAACATGTGGTTTTAGCCCTCATGCTTTTATTGTACATATCATGCATCTTGCGGGCAGAAAATGTCGCGTAAATGTGCAGTTACGCGCGAGCGCATCTCCTCCCCGACGAGGAAACAACAATACTGAATGGTGTGGTAATCATGCATACTTTCTAAAATTCACAGATTGTGCATCCCGCGGCAAGAAAGTTCCTCCTCGTCTTGTTGGTGTAAAGAAAGGTAAATTATAATATGAAACTTCACACGCCAGCAATAAAATGCAGCAATAAATATATATTTCCAATTGTTTGTATTTCTGTAATTTACAGGTTGTGCATCAGGAAGCAGTGGTTCCGGATGGCGTCACACTGGATGGCAACCGAGGAAAATCGACTTTACAGCAACCCCTGGACCACTGAATGCCGCTGCCCATTTGGAGTCTGAGGAGCCAGCTGATTTCCTGCAGCTGTTTCTCACGGATGAGCTTCTGCAGCACATCGCGGATGCCAGCAATCACTTCCCAGACAATTATTTTCACACAAACCCCAGTGGACAAACACAAGCTCGCCTATTTTCCACGGACCAGCAAAGCCAGACCACAACGAAAGTGTCGGGTCTGTTTGTGCAAAGGCAAACGGAGTGAAACAAGAATGTGGTGTGAACTATGTTGTGTGCCCTTGCATCAAGGCAACTGTTTTATTTTATATCACACAAAAAAAAAGTATGTATGACACTGATGTATTTCATTTTTGTACATAGTTCAACAGTTCAGTCGTTTAGTGTTATGTGCAAATAAATTTATTTTATCAAAAACATTTTTTGTGCTTTTTTTTGTTATTTTATAGAAGGCATGCATTATTTAGATGTTAGAGGTGTCATAAAAGCCATAAATAATAGTGTCAAAATTCAAATTATGGTCAAAATGCATCAGTTTACAAAAAGCTCATTTTCTCAGTTTTTTCCCCAGGGATTGGAGTTTTCATGAAATTTAGCTATTTTCAAATGCCGATTGCTCAAGAATGGAAAAAGATAGGAACAAACATTTTTTTCTGTTGAAAGAAGAGAGTCTCATCTTTCTTCGGGTGTGCTCCATGTCTATATAGCATTAGAATACTATATTCTGTGGGCCTTGCAATATTAGTCAAAACCCAGGAAAACGCTGGGATTGAGCGGGTTGCTCCAGTGAAAATGGCTGGTATTTAATGAGTTAAGACTGGTTAGGACATCCGGCTCGCAGTCCCAAGGTGCAGGGTTCGATCCCGGGACCCAGCTTTCCTGTGTGGAGGTTGCATTTGTGAGTGAGTTTGAGCGCAGATGGTTGTTCGTCTTTGCGTGCCCTGCGATTGGCTGGCAACCACTTCAGGGTGTGCCCCGCCTACTGTCCGTTGACAGCTGGGTAGGCTCCAGCACGCTATCCTTGTGAGAATAAGCGGATTGGATATTACATGTATGTGTTTATGCCCTAGGCCAGGCGAGGGCAAACTACGGCCCGGGGGCCACATGCGGCCCGTTAAGTTTTAATCCGGGCCGCCGAACTTGAAAAAAATTTAATGAATAAACCTTGTTAATGTTTTATTTTCTAAACACTGTGGTTTTCAAAGACAAATATTATTGTTGGAATGCTTTTATTCACTTTCATTTAAAATTAAATGTATTTTTTTTCTCAGATGAGGTGAGGTTTCCAAAACACTCCATCCATCTGCTCCTGGTCCGGCCCCTCTGTCATATTTTAGAACCCATTGTGGTCCTCCAATCAAAAAGTTTGCCCGCCCCTGCCCTAGGCTTTGTGTCTTTGCTTGGTTGACTGTGTAATGAGTGTATGAATGCATTTCTTTCTACCAGACACCTTGGACTTCCCATGGCAGATTAATAATCTATTTTATCTATCCATCAGGGTCACGAATGTCATTTGATGAGTAGAGAATTTAGAGTCTCCAATTAACCTAATATACATGGATTTGCGCATGGAAACCTGAGAAAAAGCCCTTAGTCCTACTTTTCCATCTGAACCACTTTATCCTCACGAGGGTCACAGCCGTGACATCCCAGCTGACTTCAGAAAGTAAGTGGGCGACGACTCATGATCTCTTGGTTGAATAATATTGTTAGGGGCTCAAAATGGCCCTCTACAATAAAATGGCAGAAGAATATTACATACTCTCTGGCAGAAGAATATTGCGTTTTTTTTGTTTTGTCCAATTAACTTAAATAAAACTTGGGAAAATTTAATGATTACATGTAAACCAGCTGGTCTTCCCCATACCAAGCCCTGGCTAAAACTGACTGAAAAATGCATGATGTGTGCCTTTTAAACTCCTCGGCCCATCCACTATGCCAGGGATGGGCAAACTTTTTGATTGGGAGGGGGGGGGCACAATGAGTCCTAAAATACATTTAATTTTAAACGAAAGTGAACAAAAGCATTACAACAATATATATGTCTTTGAAAAACCACAGTATTTAGAAAATAAACCATTAACAAGGCTTATTCATTTAATTTTTTTCAAGTTTGGGGGGCTGGATTGAAACGTTTAACGGGCCACAAGTGGCCCCCGGGCCGTAGTTTGCCCAAGTGCCCTAAGCCAATTGATTCTAAAAAATAACAGTTTTCTTCATCAAAACAACATTTTATGATCAACATAAATGTTAGTGAGTACATAAAGGTATACTCATTCGATCTATCATAACCCCATGCACTTAGACTGCACAAAAAAAAGAAAATTTTTATTTTAAAACCTAGTATTTCGCCATGACGTCACACGCTAGCGTCAAGTGCTTGGCGCTAAAAACCCGGAAGTAACAGCGGCGCTCGGTTTGAAAGTGGAGAGTTGTGCATGGTAGGCGAATTCGGGAGAAATGTTTGTTGAACACGAGGACTGTGGCGTAGAAGATGGTTTAACAGCGATCTAGTGCGCACCCAACCGTGATGGCTGACCAACGAAATAAATGCGGACCGACGGAGTGGACTGACAGGACGTGGAAAACAGGTGTGTGGCATGTGTGCGTGTGCACGAATGTGGGAGCGCGTTCACTATGGTGGCAGCGATCGCAAAGCAGCAGCACCACTCCTTGACAAAAGTATTGTACTTTCTCTGATGTTTTGGGTTTGCTCTGCTTTGGGGTTTGTAGTTCTGGCCACGCAAAAGTAACAAAGCAAGTTCTTGGATGTCTGCTTTTTTCTTGAACTGTTAATTGGTTAACATCGTGGCTCTTATTTTTATCTAATGTATGGAGTTTGGTGGCTATCTATATGCACAACTATATTAGTTGCACTTGAAATTGCATACAGAAAATTAGTATAAATAGGTTACGCTATAAAGTATAACAATATTAACAATCGTTATTGTTGTTACTGTTTATTTATTTTATTTTGCAATAACTGTGCTCCAAGCTTAGCTGTTGTGCCAGCTGCCAAGTAAAAATATGTAATCTCACTCAATAATAGGAATAAATACTTAACTAACATCTCAATTTTTCGGGTTGGGCTGTGGGGGAGGGGAGGGTGGCTGCCTGACATAAAGCAGACTGTCCTGCACATGCGCAGACCAGCCGAGTGTGTGAAGTGTGCGTAAGTGCAGTACCGGGACCGACCACTAGACAGCGATCCTGAGTAATTTTTCCGCACACACATTTCTAGCACACTCGTCTTGTTTTTGTGACCTTCCTGGGAAGCCCTGAAACTTTGACAGGACCTCCCCCTGAGCTTCTTATCACTGAATTCAATGCTCTTTTTTGTGGGGCCCAGATTTTTGGTCCCCACAAAAATTTTGGTCCCCTACAGTGGGTGTGCTGTCCGATGTTGGTCCCCAACATGTAGCTTATACAAACACACACACACACCCCTACTTGTTTTTGTGACATTGTTGGGCCACCTGAGCAAAACTCACATTGTGGGAACCACCCTTTCTAGTGGTTGTACAGCTCTGAAAAAAATCAGGCAGTGTCCAGGAATTTAGTTAAACACAAAAACCACTTCAAATTACCAATTAATGACCTGGAGGTCAAATGAGTGACTCAAGTGCATGTAATTCAGTCACTGTAGCCCAAAGATTCTCTGGGCCAGTGGATGAACCATTATTCGTCTTGGACAGCATTGAAGCAGGCCGTAGCCTGGTTTCTAAAGCTGAAAGACTTACTGACAGAGTAAAGGAAAATAGAAAGGAGTTAATCACATTAGGTGAAGAAGGCAAGATGAATTTATTCAAGAGAACTGTCAAAGGAAAGTATTTGACCTGCGACGACTTGGATAAAGCAGAAAGAGAACTTGTGAAATACTGTCAAAGGCGAAGTTTCAAAAAAGATTTAGCCATATTTGAAAAACAAAAAAGGGTGAAGAAAAGTAGCCCACTTTACAAGTTCAATATAGTACTTCAAGATGGTGTCATGAGGGTTGGTGGACAGTTGAGCCACGCAGCCATGCCTGAAACAGCAAAACAGCAAGCCATCTTGCCAAGGATTCACATAACACAAAGCTAGTCCTGAGATACATTCATGAGATTACAGCTCACGCTGGAAGGAACCACATGATGGCTAATCTGCATCAACAGTTTTGGATACCTCGAGCTGCTAGAGTCATCAGAAGAGTGCTACCTGACGATCCGCCTTTCAAGAGAATTGGCGTTGATTATTTTGGTCCATTCTAAGTAAGTAGGGTTAGAGGACAAGTAAAGAGATACGGCGTGATTTTTACATGTCTCGCTGTACGAGCCGTACATCTGGAAATTGCATCTTCACGTGACACAGATGCTTGTCTCAACGCAATCCGAAGATTTCTTGTCAGAAGAGGACAAGTGAGAGAGATGTATTCTGATAACGGAACCAACTTTAGATCAGCTGACAGTGAAATGAAGAAATCAATCAAAGAATGGAACACTAAGTAAATCGAGAAACACTTGCTGCAAAAAGGTATTCAGTGGCATAGCAATCCCCCAGCAGGTTCCCACCACGGAGGAAGCTGTGAGCGACTTATTTGGTCTGTGAGAAAAATCCTGAATGTCACTGTAAAAGAACAAATTTCGGGTGAAGAAAGTCAATATACCTTGCTTGGTGAGGCTGAAGCAGTTATAAACAGCAGGCCTATCACAAGGACATCTTCCGACCTCAACGACTTGGAAGCACTCACACCCAACACTCTGTTGTGGCTGAAGGTCAAACCTGAGTTACCTCCTGGAGTCTTCTGTAAAGACGACCAATACGCCCCAATACGTACCTCTGGGAATGAGCTGGTCAGCTCTTTAAAGAGTATTATGTAAGTTGAAATACATTAATCCATTTTTCTTTTTTGGACCATCTTTAACTGTGTAGTGTGTAATGTCTAAAATACAAAATGATCTGATTTTAGGGTGCAGTTGACGACTGTGGCACAGGTCCTCGCTCTACAAGTGCTAATAGTCTTCGGCAAAGAGAAAAATCTGCCATAAGGTACAGAAAACATTGGCATCAGAGTAAATGGATGCATGTTTTTGCAATGTGCGAGGAAACTGGCGAACTCAGAGAAAACTACGCAGGCTTGGGAGAACATGCAAACTCTACACAGGAAGGCCGGAGCCGGAATCGATCCCACAACCTCTGCATTGTGAGACCATCGTGCTCACAAGTCGCCCACCGTGGCGGCCGTCCATTATGAATGCCATCCCACCATCCATTATCTGTACGGCTTCTCCTCACAAGGGTTGCGGGGGGTGCTGGAGCCTATCCCAGCTATCTTGGGGCAGTAGGTGGGGTACACCCTAAACTGGTTGCCAGCCAATCGCAGGTCACACAAAGACAAACAACCATCCGCGCTCACACTCACACCAATTTAGGGTGTCCAAACAACCTGCCATGCATGTGTTTGGAATGTGGGAGGAAACCGGAGAACCCACGCAGGCGTGTGGGAAACATGCAAACTCCAAACAGGAAAGCCGGAATCAATCCCGCGACCTCTGCATTGTGAGACCATCGTGCTAACAAGTCGCCCACCATGCATCCCTGCTAAATAAATGATTAATTTTTACATTTTAGTATTTGTAAGCGATCTTGTGTTCATGACAGCATTTTCAACAGTGTGGGTGTTTGTATGAAAGCATTTCACTCGTGTATGGGCATGAGCATGTTTCAGTTGTATTTATGAATAACAATAATTTCACAATTGTGCCTGAGCGCCTTTCACTGGTGTGTATGAGAATGTTTCACCTATGTGTATGAGCGCATTTGACGAGTGTATGAGCAACAACTATTTCACTAGTGTGTATGAGAGCGTTTCACTCGTATGTATGATAGCGTTTCATAAGTATGCATGAGCAACAACAATTTCACTGGTGTGTAAGAGTGCATTTCAGAAGTGTGAAGCGATTCCTGACTTTTGTCCCCAACGGCACCTCATACTCCCCATCTCCCGCTCACTTCTCCTGACCCCATGAGCCATCCCCGTTGCTACTACATGGAGATTTGATGTGTTTTTTTGTTTTTTTTGTTATTAGCTTCTTCAACATCTCTTCTGATTCTCATCTCTTCTCTGGCGCTCGTCTCCGCCTGTCTGATTTGAAGTCGACCTCAGAATTTGCACTATTTTGACATGACTTCTGTGGTAATCACTACTGACATATTGTGTCATTTGCTCAATAATACATTAAAATTATAATAAATAATTAAAATGGGTCCGGTGCCGAGCTCTGGCTTCATATCTTTAAAAGTGGTCTTCTCAAATCTGTTACTAATGGCCTCTAAATCAGTTGTGGTAGAGAAGGGGCAAATTAGACCTTATGGCATCTTAATTTGGTCAAGTCTTGTACCCATTTTCAAGGCCAGCGACTATTGCTTTAGCTATATACAAGAAAAGGATTACTCTGAATATACACAACAACAAATCCCAGATGTCCAACCCAAATGTTGTTTCAAAATAATCCAGTTCAGATGATAAACAAATGTATTGGTATGTTGAGGTCATTATTTCAAATCAAAATATACACTTCTTTTTCAGACAATGGGGAGGATCGAAGAAGTGGAAAAGTTGCAGGAGTAACTTCAAAACAATGCAAAGAGACAGAATCTGGAAGAATGTCAAGTTTGTCCATGTTTATATTTCTGGAATTTAGTGGGCGTGCATCTCGAAATGTTTGGGGATGGTTCGGGCTGCCAGACAAGACTTTCACTGCGAGCGCTGGACCACTGGATGCTGCGGCAAACAGCGGACTTCTTGCAGCTATTTATTACCAACAAGCTACTCCTGCACATCAATGATGCGGATGGCACAGACTGCTTTGCAGACAATTATTTTGAGGCAAAACCAAGAGGTCTGTAAGCACTCTGAAAACAAAGTAAAATATTTGACACCCACGGCAAAAAAAGCCATGCTACAGCATAGGGCTGGGCGATAAACCGAAAATTTACCGTTACCGAAATTTATTACAATGACCGAAATCATTTTGCCCATGTCGGTAAATTCGATGAATAAAAAAAGAAAAGCCTTTTGTCTGCGGCAATGTTCATGCCCCTTTAAGACCGCTACAGCGCCTCTAGTCATGTGACTCCACCCGTCTGTCGCTCTCGTTGCTGGCGATTCAAATCCAGAAGCTTTCTCACCACCCACAACACAACCATGCTGTGCTGAAAGTTCAAAGTGAGAAGCAAGGTTCGACAAGTGACAACAGCCCATGAACGGAGGCGACACCATACGAGAGAACGTCTCAGAGGTGGACGCGATAGCTTAGCACATAGCTAAAGATAAAGCTCCTCTAGTTACGTGGCGCGCACAGGATTTAAACGCTTCATGAAAGCCGTATTTCCCGATATGGACTACATCGGGCCGGGAGCTTAGACATGTCAAGCATTTTGCATCTACATCCGACTTGTGGTCGGGTCGCAACATGGATCCCTGATTGAGCCTAACTGTGCATTACATAGATGACAAGTGGCGACTGCGCAGCAGAGTACTCGAGACGGCACATTTTCCCCGATAATACCCACTTGTTTATTTGGCTTGCATTGACATTTTCTTTCATTTTATTTAGCGTTTTTTTATTTGCCATTATTTACATCATGAGAGCATCTTGGCGCAATCTATTTGCAGAAAAAGATTTCGCAAGAGGTACCCTTTTTCTTTGTGACATTGTTCAAGTCATGCAAAGCAAGCTCAGGGTTCGCGGTTAACCGCTTCCCGATTGCCCGGGGCAAGTGAAATTTGGCCACGGGCAAGGTAAAATTATGGGCAACTTGCCCGACCGGGCAAGCATTTTTTAAAGCAGCCAAATATCTTTAATTTTGACGAAAACGGTGGTGTGATCTGTTTGTGTGCACTGTATGGTGATGGTTTAACCCAGACAACCCCTTATGTTTTGGTATGGTCCATTGGCCTTATCGGGGGCAATGGGCGGGCGCTACGGGGATCAGTTAGTTCAGTGAATGTCGAGTTAAAGTGGACGTCAATAAATCCCGCAGTATTGGAACTCGCTGTCGTAGCATCCTCATTTGAAGTTTGAAAAACACAACAAAAACCTACGATATTTTGGCCGAAAATTGGCGACGAGTTCGTTCAAATCCGAACATTTCGGATTCCTCTGACATGACTAAAATAGCTCGAATATTTTTAAGTAGACAATTCAGTTGTGAGTAAGGAAGGGAGTAATATTTGATTATTGGCTGTTAATTCATTAGCTCCATGATGTGACCTGACATAGTGTCAGTGACTGTGTTCTGTTTATGCTATGAAACTTATGGAGGCAGCACCACAGGCACTGGTCTTAAAGGAATACACAAATTTGCCACACTCATAATTTACTCATGTGATTCCTCAATTAATACGCTCTCCTGGACTTAAAATTGATCATCTGGATTGCTGTAATATCATTTTCCCAATTTAACATGCAGATTTGTTAATTATTAAAACTACAATTAACATTTTCAATAACTGCACAGGATGATACATTTGCTCTTGTGAGTAGGGTTTCATGGTTGACGATGAAAACAAGATTAATTTATGCTTATCAGATTATATGTTTATTTACATTTGTGGCGCACATTTTACAACCATAAACATTTTATTCTTAGAGAAAAAAAATTGTCACTTGCCCAAGTCGGGCAAGTAATTTGGCCACTCGGGCAAGGCAAATTTTAGTGGCACTTGCCCTATGGGCAAGCAGTTTTTAAAGTTAACCGCGAACCCTGCAAGCTATTTGGAATGTTCATACAAATGATTTTTGTACTTTTATTTTTCATTGAAAGTAAAGTGTACCAGTTGGTCAATAAAAAAAACAGTCAATATGCAATTCCTGCATTTATTTTGATTTTAGTCCACGTGGGAATTTATTGTGCATTTATCGTTATCGAGGTAAAATTGCTCGATTTCTCGCGATATTGATTTGAGGTCATATCGCCCAGCCCTTCTACAGCATGTATACAGTGTGAGACGTGTTGTGTTCACTTGCTCCAAGGCAATTGTTTTTAAGTGTATACCACATACCCAACGAATTGTGTAATTTGTATGGCGGGGTGTACACATGCGTTGCAAAAACACATGCACACACTGTCACTCACGCACTTCCGTATATAGTTTATTTCAGCACCTTTTGTCATGCTGTTTTTATTTTATAGAAGGAAAGCATTATTTTGATGTCTGAGCTGTCACAAAAGAAAAAATAGAACTGTTGAAGTCAAGTCAAGCTTGTGCTTGAAATGTTTGTTCTTAGTTTCTCAGTTTTTCGTGAGCAATGGGAATTCAGTTATATTCAAACGCTGTCAGGTAAAGGCTCCATATTTTTATAGCATTATAGCACACTATTCTGTGGGCGCTAGAATTGAAGGGTTTGCGTTAGTAAAAATAGGTGGGATTAAATGAGCTGAAGTGTATCTCTTGAGTGCTCCTTAAATATTTGCCTGTGTTGGTATATTTTATTTTGGTCGTGTCATGTTTATTCTTACGCTGAAAGAGACATGAGGTGTTCGAAAAAAATAAATGATTTTTTTTTCCCGGTCAAAACTACCAATGGTGTCTGTTTTTTTTCCCTCCGTGAAATGTACGAGTTATCACTTTGACGCGCATGATGTCACGTGGCTGGAGGACTGGAAACTTGCACGAACAACATTTACGTTGAAATGTAACAATGACACATATATCGACATCTAACAAACATGCATGGGCATCTAACATTGACACTTACATTGACGTCTATAACATAAACCATTACAATCACATCTAACAAACACGGACATCTAACAGACACATCGACATCCATCATAAACATTTACATAGACATCGACATCTAACCAACCTTTACATAGACATCTTACACACATCGACATCTAACAAACATTTACATAGACATCTAACATAAACACATCTAATATAGACACATAGATTGACATCTAACATCGACACATTGAGATCTAACATAGACATACATTGACATCTAACAAAGACTGTTACATCGACAACTAACATCGACACAAGGCTTTGTCAAATGACACGTCATGACGACATATACAGAGACACAAGGCACAACAGCATATTTTTGGTACAAATTGAACCCGATATGTTAGCTACCTCGTTCGACTTAAAGGGTTAGCGAACTTGTTATGGTGGTTGAGGCGTGGTGGCTACCCAGCTCGTGTAGTGTATATTAAACTTAAGTTAATAATTTATGACCAGTAAACACGGATGTTGTAACGCAAAACAATGTTCAAATGTTAGTTTTTTTTCAACACATTTCATGAGAAAAAGCTCTACTTGTCTGTGAGAAATGTATGTTGTAGACCCATTATATAACACAATATTACACAATTTTACATTGGAATTTCATTTAATAAAACATTGACAATTATCTTTACAAACACTGTGTATGATTCATCTTTTCATTTGTTGTTCAATGAGCAAAACAGTGGCGATCAAAACAGTGCAAATTAAATGACATTTTATAGGTATCTGGCTGCAATACAGTGAACCCTCGCTACTTCGCGGTTCACCTTTCGCGGGTTCAGTGCTTCGCGGGTCTAAAAAATATTCGGGGGCATTGTAGTTTCGCCGAGCGGCACGAC
The DNA here is from genome assembly GCF_059441095.1 of Idiotropiscis lumnitzeri. Lineage (NCBI taxonomy): Eukaryota > Metazoa > Chordata > Actinopteri > Syngnathiformes > Syngnathidae > Idiotropiscis > Idiotropiscis lumnitzeri. Next base: position 482,285 of record NW_028283579.1, on the reverse strand, counting down.
GGGGCGCTGGAGTGGTTAGACGGCCGGCGTGCGCCGAAGAAGAACGTGGGCGAAGAGGAGAGTGGACAAAGAAGAGCACGTTCCCCCGGGCACGATTTGGGGCGACGTTTCGCGCGGTTCGGACCGTACCAGAGCTCCGGCCAGCGTGCGTGGCAGTTAAGCCGAAGAGGAACAACTTCCGCCCGGGCACTAGCGGGGCGACATTTCGCTCCGTTCGGGACCGTGCGAGAGCTCCGGAGGAGACCGGCCGGCGTGCGTGGTTGTTAAGCCGAAGAGGAACACCTTCCGCCCGGGCATGAGCGGAGCGCGAGGCTGTCAGTTATGAATGAATAAATGAATAAATAAATGAAGAATGCCAGGGCACACCGGACGGCGTACCAGCAGGTAAAAGTCGAAGTAATTAAATAAATACAAAAAGAAGTAATTGAATAAATACAAAAATAATGGCTGGGGAATAAAAAAATGTTTTAATAATTTTTTTTTTTGTTATAACATGAATTTCACCCTCTCTCTCTCTACCCGTATATATATATATATATATATATATATATATATATATATTATTTTATTTATTTATTTTTTTAAGCATTTTTGAAGGTGCGCCGCTACTTCGCACTTTTTTTTTTTAAGCATTTTTGAAGGTGCGCCGCTACTTCGCACTTTTTTTTTTTAAGCATTTTTGAAGGTGCGCCGCTACTTCGCGGATTTTCAGTTTTCGCGGGTGGTCTCGGTCCCCATTAACCGCGATAACCGAGGGTTCACTGTAGTAAGTTACATTCTAATTTACATTTACAGGTAATGGAAATGACTACTGGTAACCTCAATTTAACTGTATTTCAGTCAGAATGCCTCAAACATCATAAAAAAATAAAACGTTGAGTATTATTTCTCCTTCAAAATGTCAGAAGAAATACTCTATAATGGCCTGACGACATTAACATAGTTTATAGTATATAGCAGGGGTGGGAAAACTTTTTTATTGGCGGGCCACAATGGGTTCTAAAATTTGACAGAGGGGCTGGACCAGGAGCAGATGGATGGAGTGTTTTGGTAACCTCATCTCATCTGAGAAAAAAAATACATTTAATTTTAAATGAAAGTGAACAAAAGCTTGTCTTTGAAAAACCACACTATTTTGAAAATAAAACATTAACAAGGTTTATTTATTTTTTTTTCAAATTCGGCGGGCCGGATTAAAACGTTTAACGGGCCGCATGTGGCCCCCAGGCCGTAGTTTTCTCACGACGGTATATAGCATAGCGGCATAGGTTCCCTCGTCAACATCAAGTGAGTTACCCTCTTACCAAGACCAAAATACGGGGCTCCCCATCTCCCGGTCACTTCTCCAGACCCCAACAGTCACCCTCGTTGCGAGAACTTTAAGATTCGATGTTTATTTTTTTTCGCTTCTTCAACTTCGTGTCTGATTCTTTTCTCTTCTCTGGCTCCAGGATTCCGCTGTCAATCAGATGACGATTGAGGCGGGACTTCCGGTTCAAAGTCACCCTCAGAGTTTGCAACCATTTGAGATGGCTTCTGTGGTAATAACAACTGTCATAGGTGCAATTTGCTCTATAAAGCATTAAAAAAAAAAAATAATAATAAATTACAAAAAATAGTCAAGTACAGCACTCGTCTCATAAACTAGGTAAGAATTTAGCGTTACTAACGTTGCTACACTATAAAGAGTGTTTTACTGACTAGCTAAACCCAGTTTTGGTTTAGCTGTTATAAAAGTTTGGTTTTTTAGTGCTGTAAATGCATTTTCAGCTCGCGCTGTACACATTTGCTATGAGAGGCATTATCTCATAAGGGAAATATTGGACAATCAAATTAATGACTGCCCAGGCATCAGGATGTCTTTTTACACTATATAAAGGTGGAAATTTACATTGGAAACGTTTAGTTTAGCTGTTAATGAAGTTTCGTTTTTTTTAGTGCTGAAAATTCATTGTCTGCTGGCGCTGTACACTTTTTCTAAGTGTTGCAATATCTCATGAAGGAAATACTGGACAATCAAATTAATGACTTTCCAGGCTTCAGGATGCCTTTCTACACTATATAAAGGTGGAAATTTACATTGGAAACGTTTGGTTTAGCTGTTATAAAAGTTTGGTTTTTTAGTGCTGTAAATGCATTTTCAGCTCGCGCTGTACACATTTGCTATGAGAGGCATTATCTCATAAGGGAAATATTGGACAATCAAATTAATGACTGCCCAGGCTTCAGGATGTCTTTTTACACTATATAAAGGTGGAAATTTACATTGGAAACGTTTGGTTTAGCTGTTATAAAAGTTTGGTTTTTTTAGTGCTGAAAATGCATTTTCAGCTCGCACTGTACACATTTGCTATGTGAGGCATTATCTCATAAGGGAAATACTGGACAATCAAATTAATGACTGCCCAGGCTTCAGGATGTCTTTTTACACTATATAAAGGTGGAATTTACATTGGAAACGTTTGGTTTAGCTGTTATAAAAGTTTGGTTTTTTGTGCTGAAAATGCATTTTCAGCTCGCACTGTACACATTTGCTATGTGAGGCATTATCTCATGAAGGAAATACTGGACAATCAAATTAATGACTTTCCAGGCTTCAGGATGCCTTTTTACACTATATAAAGGTGGAAATTTACATTGGAAACGTTTGGTTTAGCTGTTATAAAAGTTTGTTTTTTTAGTGCTGTAAATGCATTTTCAGCTCGCGCTGTACACATTTGCTATGAGAGGCATTATCTCAAAAGGGAAATATTGGACAATCAAATTAATGACTGCCCAGGCTTCAGGATGTCTTTTTACACTATATAAAGGTGGAATTTACATTGGAAACGTTTGGTTTAGCTGTTATAAAAGTTTGGTTTTTTAGTGCTGAAAATGCATTTTCAGCTCGCACTGTACACATTTGCTATGTGAGGCATTATCTCATGAAGGAAATACTGGACAATCAAATTAATGACTTTCCAGGCTTCAGGATGCCTTTTTACACTATATAAAGGTGGAAATTTACATTGGAAACGTTTGGTTTAGCTGTTATAAAAGTTTGGTTTTTTAGTGCTGTAAATGCATTTTCAGCTCGCGCTGTACACATTTGCTATGAGAGGCATTATCTCATAAAGGAAATATTGGACAATCGAATTAATGACTGCCCAGGCTTCAGGATGTCTTTTTACACTATATAAAGGTGGAAATTTACATTGGAAACGTTTGGTTTAGCTGTTATAAAAGTTTGGTTTTTTAGTGCTGAAAATGCATTTTCAGCTCGCACTGTACACATTTGCTATGTGAGGCATTATCTCATAAGGGAAATACTGGACAATCAAATTAATGACTTCCCAGGCTTTCAGGATGCCTTTTTACACTCTATAAATGTGGAAATTTACATTGGAAACGTTTGGTTTAGCTGTTAATGAAGTTTCGTTTTTTTAGTGCTGAAAATTCATTGTCTGCTGGCGCTGTACACCTTTTCTAAGTGTTGCAATATCTCATGAAGGAAATACTGGACAATCAAATTAATGACTTTCCAGGCTTCAAGATGCCTTTCTACACTATATAAAGGTGGAAATTTACATTGGAAACGTTTGGTTTAGCTGTTATAAAAGTTTGGGTTTTTAGTCCTGTAAATGCATTTTCAGCTCGCGCTGTACACATTTGCTATGAGAGGCATTATCTCATAAGCGAAATATTGGACAATCAAATTAACGACTGCCCAGGCTTCAGGATGTCTTTTTACACTATATAAAGGTGGAAATTTACATTGGAAACGTTTAGTTTAGCTGTTATAAAAGTTTGTTTTTTTAGTGCTGTAAATGCATTTTCAGCTCGCGCTGTACACATTTGCTATGTGAGGCATTATCTCATAAGGGAAATACTGGACAATCAAATTAATGACTGCCCAGGCTTCAGGATGTCTTTTTACACTATATAAAGGTGGAAATTTACATTGGAAACGTTTGGTTTAGCTGTTATAAAAGTTTGGTTTTTTAGTGCTGAAAATGCATTTTCAGCTCGCACTGTACACATTTGCTATGTGAGGCATTATCTCATAAGGGAAATACTGGACAATCAAATTAATTACTTCCCAGGCTTCAGGATGCCTTTTTACACTCTATAAATGTGGAAATTTACATTGGAAACGTTTGGTTTAGCTGTTAATGAAGTTTCGTTTTTTTAGTGCTGAAAATTCATTGTCTGCTGGCGCTGTACACTTTTTCTAAGTGTTGCAATATCTCATGAAGGAAATACTGGACAATCAAATTAATGACTTTCCAGGCTTCAGGATGCCTTTCTACACTATATAAAGGTGGAAATTTACATTGGAAACGTTTGGTTTAGCTGTTATAAAAGTTTGGTTTTTTAGTGCTGTAAATGCATTTTCAGCTCGCGCTGTACACATTTGCTATGAGAGGCATTATCTCATAAGGGAAATATTGGACAATCAAATTAATGACTGCCCAGGCTTCAGGATGTCTTTTTACACTATATAAAGGTGGAAATTTACATTGGAAACGTTTGGTTTAGCTGTTATAAAAGTTTGGTTTTTTAGTGCTGTAAATGCATTTTCAGCTCGCGCTGTACACATTTGCTATGAGAGGCATTATCTCATAAGGGAAATATTGGACAATCAAATTAATGACTGCCCAGGCTTCAGGATGTCTTTTTACACTATATAAAGGTGGAAATTTACATTGGAAACGTTTAGTTTAGCTGTTAATGAAGTTTCGTTTTTTTAGTGCTGAAAATTCATTGTCTGCTGGCCTGTACACTTTTTCTAAGTGTTGCAATATCTCATGAAGGAAATACTGGACAATCAAATTAATGACTTTCCAGGCTTCAGGATGCCTTTCTACACTATATAAAGGTAGAAATTTACATTGGAAACGTTTAGTTTAGCTGTTATAAAAGTTTGGTTTTTTAGTGCTGTAAATGCATTTTCAGCTCGCGCTGTACACATTTGCTATGAGAGGCATTATCTCATAAGGGAAATATTGGACAATCAAATTAATGACTGCCCAGGCTTCAGGATGTCTTTTTACACTATATAAAGGTGGAAATTTACATTGGAAACATTTGGTTTAGCTGTTATAAAAGTTTGGTTTTTTAGTGCTGTAAATGCATTTTCAGCTCGCGCTGTACACATTTGCTATGAGAGGCATTATCTCATAAGGGAAATATTGGACAATCAAATTAATGGCTGCCCAGGCTTCAGGATGTCTTTTTACACTATATAAAGGTGGAAATTTACATTGGAAACGTTTAGTTTAGCTGTTAATGAAGTTTCGGTTTTTTAGTGCTGAAAATTCATTGTCTCCTGGCGCTGTACACTTTTTCTAAGTGTTGCAATATCTCATGAAGGAAATACTGGACAATCAAATTAATGACTTTCCAGGCTTCAGGATGCCTTTCTACACTATATAAAGGTGGAAATTTACATTGGAAACGTTTGGTTTAGCTGTTATAAAAGTTTGGTTTTTTAGTGCTGTAAATGCATTTTCAGCTCGCGCTGTACACATATGCTATGAGAGGCATTATCTCAAAAGGGAAATATTGGACAATCAAATTAATGACTGCCCAGGCTTCAGGATGTCTTTTTACACTATATAAAGGTGGAATTTACATTGGAAACGTTTGGTTTAGCTGTTATAAAAGTTTGGTTTTTTAGTGCTGAAAATGCATTTTCAGCTCGCACTGTACACATTTGCTATGTGAGGCATTATCTCATGAAGGAAATACTGGACAATCAAATTAATGACTTTCCAGGCTTCAGGATGCCTTTTTACACTATATAAAGGTGGAAATTTACATTGGAAACGTTTGGTTTAGCTGTTATAAAAGTTTGGTTTTTTAGTGCTGTAAATGCATTTTCAGCTCGCGCTGTACACATTTGCAATGAGAGGCATTATCTCATAAAGGAAATATTGGACAATCGAATTAATGACTGCCCAGGCTTCAGGATGTCTTTTTACACTATATAAAGGTGGAAATTTACATTGGAAACGTTTGGTTTAGCTGTTATAAAAGTTTGGTTTTTTAGTGCTGAAAATGCATTTTCAGCTCGCACTGTACACATTTGCTATGTGAGGCATTATCTCATAAGGGAAATACTGGACAATCAAATTAATGACTTCCCAGGCTTTCAGGATGCCTTTTTACACTCTATAAATGTGGAAATTTACATTGGAAACGTTTGGTTTAGCTGTTAATGAAGTTTCGTTTTTTTAGTGCTGAAAATTCATTGTCTGCTGGCGCTGTACACCTTTTCTAAGTGTTGCAATATCTCATGAAGGAAATACTGGACAATCAAATTAATGACTTTCCAGGCTTCAAGATGCCTTTCTACACTATATAAAGGTGGAAATTTACATTGGAAACGTTTGGTTTAGCTGTTATAAAAGTTTGGGTTTTTAGTCCTGTAAATGCATTTTCAGCTCGCGCTGTACACATTTGCTATGAGAGGCATTATCTCATAAGCGAAATATTGGACAATCAAATTAATGACTGCCCAGGCTTCAGGATGTCTTTTTACACTATATAAAGGTGGAAATTTACATTGGAAACGTTTAGTTTAGCTGTTATAAAAGTTTGTTTTTTTAGTGCTGTAAATGCATTTTCAGCTCGCGCTGTACACATTTGCTATGTGAGGCATTATCTCATAAGGGAAATACTGGACAATCAAATTAATGACTGCCCAGGCTTCAGGATGTCTTTTTACACTATATAAAGGTGGAAATTTTAATTGGAAACGTTTGGTTTAGCTGTTATAAAAGTTTGGTTTTTTAGTGCTGAAAATGCATTTTCAGCTCGCACTGTACACATTTGCTATGTGAGGCATTATCTCATAAGGGAAATACTGGACAATCAAATTAATGACTTCCCAGGCTTCAGGATGCCTTTTTACACTCTATAAATGTGGAAATTTACATTGGAAACGTTTGGTTTAGCTGTTAATGAAGTTTCGTTTTTTTAGTGCTGAAAATTCATTGTCTGCTGGCGCTGTACACTTTTTCTAAGTGTTGCAATATCTCATGAAGGAAATACTGGACAATCAAATTAATGACTTTCCAGGCTTCAGGATGCCTTTCTACACTATATAAAGGTGGAAATTTACATTGGAAACGTTTGGTTTAGCTGTTATAAAACTTTGGTTTTTTAGTGCTGTAAATGCATTTTCAGCTCGCGCTGTACACATTTGCTATGAGAGGCATTATCTCATAAGGGAAATATTGGACAATCAAATTAATGACTGCCCAGGCTTCAGGATGTCTTTTTACACTATATAAAGGTGGAAATTTACATTGGAAACGTTTAGTTTAGCTGTTAATGAAGTTTGGTTTTTTTAGTGCTGAAAATTCATTGTCTGCTGGCGCTGTACACTTTTTCTAAGTGTTGCAATATCTCATGAAGGAAATACTGGACAATCAAATTAATGACTTTCCAGGCTTCAGGATGCCTTTCTACACTATATAAAGGTGGAAATGTACATTGGAAACGTTTGGTTTAGCTGTTATAAAAGTTTGTTTTTTTAGTGCTGTAAATGCATTTTCAGCTCGCGCTGTACACATTTGCTATGAGAGGCATTATCTCATAAGGGAAATATTGGACAATCAAATTAATGACTGCCCAGGCTCCAGGATGTCTTTTTACACTATATAAAGGTGGAAATTTACATTGGAAACGTTTGGTTTAGTTGTTATAAAAGTTTGGTTTTTTTCGTGCTGAAAATGCATTTTCAGCTCGCACTGTACACATTTGCTATGTGAGGCATTATCTCATAAGGGAAATACTGGACAATCAAATTAATGACTGCCCAGGCTTCAGGATGTCTTTTTACACTATATAAAGGTGGAAATTTACATTGGAAACGTTTGGTTTAGCTGTTATAAAAGTTTGGTTTTTTAGTGCTGAAAATGCATTTTCAGCTCGCACTGTACACATTTGCTATGTGAGGCATTATCTCATAAGGGAAATACTGGACAATCAAATTAATGACTTCCCAGGCTTCAGGATGCCTTTTTACACTCTATAAATGTGGAAATTTACATTGGAAACGTTTGGTTTAGCTGTTAATGAAGTTTCGTTTTTTTAGTGCTGAAAATTCATTGTCTGCTGGCGCTGTACACTTTTTCTAAGTGTTGCAATATCTCATGAAGGAAATACTGGACAATCAAATTAATGACTTTCCAGGCTTCAGGATGCCTTTCTACACTATATAAAGGTGGAAATTTACATTGGAAACGTTTGGTTTAGCTGTTATAAAAGTTTGTTTTTTTAGTGCTGTAAATGCATTTTCAGCTCGCGCTGTACACATTTGCTATGAGAGGCATTATCTCATAAGGGAAATATTGGACAATCAAATTAATGGCTGCCCAGGCTTCAGGATGTCTTTTTACACTATATAAAGGTGGAAATTTACATTGGAAACGTTTAGTTTAGCTGTTATAAAAGTTTGTTTTTTTAGTGCTGTAAATGCATTTTCAGCTCGCGCTGTACACATTTGCTATGTGAGGCATTATCTCATAAGGGAAATACTGGACAATCAAATTAATGACTTTCCAGGCTTCAGGATGCCTTTCTACACTATATAAAGGTGGAAATTTACATTGGAAACGTTTGGTTTAGCTGTTATAAAACTTTGGTTTTTTAGTGCTGTAAATGCATTTTCAGCTCGCGCTGTACACATTTGCTATGAGAGGCATTATCTCATAAGGGAAATATTGGACAATCAAATTAATGACTGCCCAGGCTTCAGGATGTCTTTTTACACTATATAAAGGTGGAAATTTACATTGGAAACGTTTAGTTTAGCTGTTAATGAAGTTTGGTTTTTTTAGTGCTGAAAATTCATTGTCTGCTGGCGCTGTACACTTTTTCTAAGTGTTGCAATATCTCATGAAGGAAATACTGGACAATCAAATTAATGACTTTCCAGGCTTCAGGATGCCTTTCTACACTATATAAAGGTGGAAATGTACATTGGAAACGTTTGGTTTAGCTGTTATAAAAGTTTGTTTTTTTAGTGCTGTAAATGCATTTTCAGCTCGCGCTGTACACATTTGCTATGAGAGGCATTATCTCATAAGGGAAATATTGGACAATCAAATTAATGACTGCCCAGGCTCCAGGATGTCTTTTTACACTATATAAAGGTGGAAATTTACATTGGAAACGTTTGGTTTAGTTGTTATAAAAGTTTGGTTTTTTTCGTGCTGAAAATGCATTTTCAGCTCGCACTGTACACATTTGCTATGTGAGGCATTATCTCATAAGGGAAATACTGGACAATCAAATTAATGACTGCCCAGGCTTCAGGATGTCTTTTTACACTATATAAAGGTGGAAATTTACATTGGAAACGTTTGGTTTAGCTGTTATAAAAGTTTGGTTTTTTAGTGCTGAAAATGCATTTTCAGCTCGCACTGTACACATTTGCTATGTGAGGCATTATCTCATAAGGGAAATACTGGACAATCAAATTAATGACTTCCCAGGCTTCAGGATGCCTTTTTACACTCTATAAATGTGGAAATTTACATTGGAAACGTTTGGTTTAGCTGTTAATGAAGTTTCGTTTTTTTAGTGCTGAAAATTCATTGTCTGCTGGCGCTGTACACTTTTTCTAAGTGTTGCAATATCTCATGAAGGAAATACTGGACAATCAAATTAATGACTTTCCAGGCTTCAGGATGCCTTTCTACACTATATAAAGGTGGAAATTTACATTGGAAACGTTTGGTTTAGCTGTTATAAAAGTTTGTTTTTTTAGTGCTGTAAATGCATTTTCAGCTCGCGCTGTACACATTTGCTATGAGAGGCATTATCTCATAAGGGAAATATTGGACAATCAAATTAATGGCTGCCCAGGCTTCAGGATGTCTTTTTACACTATATAAAGGTGGAAATTTACATTGGAAACGTTTAGTTTAGCTGTTATAAAAGTTTGTTTTTTTAGTGCTGTAAATGCATTTTCAGCTCGCGCTGTACACATTTGCTATGTGAGGCATTATCTCATAAGGGAAATACTGGACAATCAAATTAATGACTGCCGAGGCTTCAGGATGTCTTTTTACACTATATAAAGGTGGAAATTTACATTGGAAACGTTTGGTTTAGCTGTTATAAAAGTTTGGTTTTTTAGTGCTGTAAATGCATTTTCAGCTCGCGCTGTACACATTTGCTATGAGAGGCATTATCTCATAAGGGAAATATTGGACAATCAAATTAATGGCTGCCCAGGCTTCAGGATGTCTTTTTACACTATATAAAGGTGGAAATTTACATTGGAAACGTTTAGTTTAGCTGTTAATGAAGTTTCGGTTTTTTAGTGCTGAAAATTCATTGTCTCCTGGCGCTGTACACTTTTTCTAAGTGTTGCAATATCTTATGAAGGAAATACTGGACAATCAAATTAATGACTTTCCAGGCTTCAGGATGCCTTTCTACACTATATAAAGGTGGAAATTTACATTGGAAACGTTTGGTTTAGCTGTTATAAAAGTTTGGTTTTTTAGTGCTGTAAATGCATTTTCAGCTCGCGCTGTACACATTTGCTATGAGAGGCATTATCTCATAAGGGAAATATTGGACAATCAAATTAATGACTGCCCAGGCTTCAGGATGTCTTTTTACACTATATAAAGGTGGAATTTACATTGGAAACGTTTGGTTTAGCTGTTATAAAAGTTTGGTTTTTTAGTGCTGAAAATGCATTTTCAGCTCGCACTGTACACATTTGCTATGTGAGGCATTATCTCATGAAGGAAATACTGGACAATCAAATTAATGACTTTCCAGGCTTCAGGATGCCTTTTTACACTATATAAAGGTGAAAATTTACATTGGAAACGTTTGGTTTAGCTGTTATAAAAGTTTGGTTTTTTAGTGCTGTTAATGCATTTTCAGCTCGCGCTGTACACATTTGCTATGAGAGGCATTATCTCATAAAGGAAATATTGGACAATCGAATTAATGACTGCCCAGGCTTCAGGATGTCTTTTTACACTATATATAGGTGGAAATTTACATTGGAAACGTTTGGTTTAGCTGTTATAAAAGTTTGGTTTTTTAGTGCTGAAAATGCATTTTCAGCTCGCACTGTACACATTTGCTATGTGAGGCATTATCTCATAAGGGAAATACTGGACAATCAAATTAATGACTTCCCAGGCTTCAGGATGCCTTTTTACACTCTATAAATGTGGAAATTTACATTGGAAACGTTTGGTTTAGCTGTTAATGAAGTTTCGTTTTTTAGTGCTGAAAATTCATTGTCTGCTGGCGCTGTACACCTTTTCTAAGTGTTGCAATATCTCATGAAGGAAATACTGGACAATCAAATTAATGACTTTCCAGGCTTCAAGATGCCTTTCTACACTATATAAAGGTGGAAATTTACATTGGAAACGTTTGGTTTAGCTGTTATAAAAGTTTGGGTTTTTAGTCCCGTAAATGCATTTTCAGCTCGCGCTGTACACATTTGCTATGAGAGGCATTATCTCATAAGGGAAATATTGGACAATCAAATTAATGACTGCCCAGGCTTCAGGATGTCTTTTTACACTATATAAAGGTGGAAATTTACATTGGAAACGTTTAGTTTAGCTGTTATAAAAGTTTGTTTTTTTAGTGCTGTAAATGCATTTTCAGCTCGCGCTGTACACATTTGCTATGTGAGGCATTATCTCATAAGGGAAATACTGGACAATCAAATTAATGACTGCCCGGGCTTCAGGATGTCTTTTTACACTATATAAAGGTGGAAATTTACATTGGAAACGTTTGGTTTAGCTGTTATAAAAGTTTGGTTTTTTAGTGCTGAAAATGCATTTTCAGCTCGCACTGTACACATTTGCTATGTGAGGCATTATCTCATAAGGGAAATACTGGACAATCAAATTAATGACTTCCCAGGCTTCAGGATGCCTTTTTACACTCTATAAATGTGGAAATTTACATTGGAAACGTTTGGTTTAGCTGTTAATGAAGTTTCGTTTTTTTAGTGCTGAAAATTCATTGTCTGCTGGCGCTGTACACTTTTTCTAAGTGTTGCAATATCTCATGAAGGAAATACTGGACAATCAAATTAATGACTTTCCAGGCTTCAGGATGCCTTTCTACACTATATAAAGGTGGAAATTTACATTGGAAACGTTTGGTTTAGCTGTTATAAAAGTTTGGTTTTTTAGTGCTGTAAATGCATTTTCAGCTCGCGCTGTACACATTTGCTATGAGAGGCATTATCTCATAAGGGAAATATTGGACAATCAAATTAATGACTGCCCAGGCTTCAGGATGTCTTTTTACACTATATAAAGGTGGAAATTTACATTGGAAACGTTTAGTTTAGCTGTTAATGAAGTTTCGTTTTTTTAGTGCTGAAAATTCATTGTCTGCTGGCGCTGTACACTTTTTCTAAGTGTTGCAATATCTCATGAAGGAAATACTGGACAATCAAATTAATGACTTTCCAGGCTTCAGGATGCCTTTCTACACTATATAAAGGTGGAAATTTACATTGGAAACGTTTGGTTTAGCTGTTATAAAAGTTTGGTTTTTTAGTGCTGTAAATGCATTTTCAGCTCGCGCTGTACACATTTGCTATGAGAGGCATTATCTCATAAGGGAAATTTTGGACAATCAAATTAATGACTGCCCAGGCTTCAGGATGTCTTTTTACACTATATAAAGGTGGAAATTTACATTGGAAACGTTTGGTTTCGCTGTTATAAAAGTTTGGTTTTTTAGTGCTGAAAATGCATTTTCAGCTCGCACTGTACACATTTGCTATGTGAGGCATTATCTCATAAGGGAAATACTGGACAATCAAATTAATGACTTCCCAGGCTTCGGGATGCCTTTTTACACTCTATAAATGTGGAAATTTGCATTGGAAACGTTTGGTTTAGCTGTTAATGAAGTTTCGTTTTTTTAGTGCTGAAAATGCATTTTCAGCTCGCACTGTACACATTTGCTATGTGAGGCATTATCTCATAAGGGAAATACTGGACAATCAAATTAATGACTTCCCAGGCTTCAGGATGCCTTTTTACACTATATAAAGGTGGAAATTTACATTGGAAAGTTTGGTTTAGCTGTTATAAAAGTTTGGTTTTTTAGTGCTGTAAATGCATTTTCAGCTCGCGCTGTACACATTTGCCTATGAGAGGCATTATCTCATAAAGGAAATATTGGACAATCGAATTAATGACTGCCCAGGCTTCAGGATGTCTTTTTACACTATATAAAGGTGGAAATTTACATTGGAAACGTTTGGTTTAGCTGTTATAAAAGTTTGGTTTTTTAGTGCTGAAAATGCATTTTCAGCTCGAACTGTACACATTTGCTATGTGAGGCATTATCTCATAAGGGAAATACTGGACAATCAAATTAATGACTTCCCAGGCTTCAGGATGCCTTTTTACACTCTATAAATGTGGAAATTTACATTGGAAACGTTTGGTTTAGCTGTTAATGAAGTTTCGTTTTTTTAGTGCTGAAAATTCATTGTCTGCTGGCGCTGTACACTTTTTCTAAGTGTTGCAATATCTCATGAAGGAAATACTGGACAATCAAATTAATGACTTTCCAGGCTTCAGGGTGCCTTTCTACACTATATAAAGGTGGAAATTTACATTGGAAACGTTTGGTTTAGCTGTTATAAAAGTTTGTTTTTTTAGTGCTGTAAATGCATTTTCAGCTCGCGCTGTACACATTTGCTATGAGAGGCATTATCTCATAAGGGAAATATTGGACAATCAAATAAATGGCTGCCCAGGCTTCAGGATGTCTTTTTACTCTATATAAAGGTGGAAATTTACATTGGAAACGTTTAGTTTAGCTGTTAATGAAGTTTCGTTTTTTTAGTGCTGAAAATTCATTGTCTGCTGGCGCTGTACACTTTTTCTAAGTGTTGCAATATCTCATGAAGGAAATACTGGACAATCAAATCAATGACTTTCCAGGCTTCAGGATGCCTTTCTACACTATATAAAGGTGGAAATTTACATTGGAAACGTTTGGTTTAGCTGTTATAAAAGTTTGGTTTTTTAGTGCTGTAAATGCATTTTCAGCTCGAACTGTACACATTTGCTATGTGAGGCATTATCTCATAAGGGAAATACTGGACAATCAAATTAATGACTTCCCAGGCTTCAGGATGCCTTTTTACACTCTATAAATGTGGAAATTTACATTGGAAACGTTTGGTTTAGCTGTTAATGAAGTTTCGTTTTTTTAGTGCTGAAAATTCATTGTCTGCTGGCGCTGTACACCTTTTCTAAGTGTTGCAATATCTCATGAAGGAAATACTGGACAATCAAATTAATGACTTTCCAGGCTTCAGGATGCCTTTCTACACTATATAAAGGTGGAAATTTACATTGGAAACGTTTGGTTTAGCTGTTAATGAAGTTTCGATTTTTTAGTGCTGAAAATTCATTGTCTGCTAGAGCTGTACACCTTTTCTAAGTGTTGCAATATCTCATGAAGGAAATACTGGACAATCAAATTAATGACTTTCCAGGCTTCAGGATGCCTTTCTACACTATATAAAGGTGGAAATTTACATTGGAAACGTTTGGTTTAGCTGTTATAAAAGTTTGGGTTTTTAGTGCTGTAAATGCATTTTCAGCTCGCGCTGTACACATTTGCTATGAGAGGCATTATCTCATAAGGGAAATATTGGACAATCAAATTAATGACTGCCCAGGCTTCAGGATGTCTTTTTACACTATATAAAGGTGGAAATTTACATTGGAAACGTTTAGTTTAGCTGTTATAAAAGTTTGTTTTTTTAGTGCTGTAAATGCATTTTCAGCTCGCGCTGTACACATTTGCTATGTGAGGCATTATCTCATAAGGGAAATACTGGACAATCAAATTAATGACTGCCCAGGCTTCAGGATGTCTTTTTACACTATATAAAGGTGGAAATTTACATTGGAAACGTTTGGTTTAGCTGTTATAAAAGTTTGGTTTTTTAGTGCTGAAAATGCATTTTCAGCTCGCACTGTACACATTTGCTATGTGAGGCATTATCTCATAAGGGATATACTGGACAATCAAATTAATGACTTCCCAGGCTTCAGGATGCCTTTTTACACTCTATAAATGTGGAAATTTACATTGGAAACGTTTGGTTTAGCTGTTAATGAAGTTTCGTTTTTTTAGTGCTGAAAATTCATTGTCTGCTGGCGCTGTACACTTTTTCTAAGTGTTGCAATATCTCATGAAGGAAATACTGGACAATCAAATTAATGACTTTCCAGGCTTCAGGATGCCTTTCTACACTATATAAAGGTGGAAATTTACATTGGAAACGTTTAGTTTAGCTGTTATAAAAGTTTGGTTTTTTAGTGCTGTAAATGCATTTTCAGCTCGCGCTGTACACATTTGCTATGAGAGGCATTATCTCATAAGGGAAATATTGGACAATCAAATTAATGACTGCCCAGGCTTCAGGATGTCTTTTTACACTATATAAAGGTGGAAATTTACATTGGAAACGTTTAGTTTAGCTGTTAATGAAGTTTCGTTTTTTTAGTGCTGGAAATTCATTGTCTGCTGGCGCTGTACACTTTTTCTAAGTGTTGCAATATCTCATGAAGGAAATACTGGACAATCAAATTAATGACTTTCCAGGCTTCAGGATGCCTTTCTACACTATATAAAGGTCGAAATTTACATTGGAAACGTTTGGTTTAGCTGTTATAAAAGTTTGGTTTTTTAGTGCTGTAAATGCATTTTCAGCTCGCGCTGTACACATTTGCTATGAGAGGCATTATCTCATAAGGGAAATATTGGACAATCAAATTAATGACTGCCCAGGCTTCAGGATGTCTTTTTACACTATATAAAGGTGGAAATTTACATTGGAAACGTTTAGTTTAGCTGTTAATGAAGTTTCGGTTTTTTAGTGCTGAAAATTCATTGTCTGCTGGCGCTGTACACTTTTTCTAAGTGTTGCAATATCTCATGAAGGAAATACTGGACAATCAAATTAATCACTTTCCAGGCTTCAGGATGCCTTTCTACACTATATAAAGGTGGAAATTTACATTGGAAACGTTTGGTTTAGCTGTTATAAAAGTTTGGTTTTTTAGTGCTGTAAATGCATTTTCAGCTCGCGCTGTACACATTTGCTATGTGAGGCATTATCTCATAAGGGAAATACTGGACAATCAAATTAATGACTTCCCAGGCTTCAGGATGCCTTTTTACACTCTATCTATAAATGTGGAAATTTACATTGGAAACGTTTGGTTTAGCTGTTAATGAAGTTTCGTTTTTTTAGTGCTGAAAATTCATTGTCTGCTGGCGCTGTACACTTTTTCTAAGTTTTGCAATATCTCATGTAGGAAATACTGGACAATCAAATTAATGACTTTCCAGGCTTCAGGATGCCTTTCTACACTATATAAAGGTGGAAATTTACATTGGAAACGTTTGGTTTAGCTGTTATAAAAGTTTGTTTTTTTAGTGCTGTAAATGCATTTTCAGCTCGCGCTGTACACATTTGCTATGTGAGGCATTATCTCATAAGGGAAATACTGGACAATCAAATTAATGACTGCCCAGGCTTCAGGATGTCTTTTTACACTATATAAAGGTGGAAATTTACATTGGAAACGTTTGGTTTAGCTGTTATAAAAGTTTGGTTTTTTTAGTGCTGAAAATTCATTGTCTGCTGGCGCTGTACACTTTTTCTAAGTGTTGCAATATCTCATGAAGCAAATACTGGACAATCAAATTAATGACTTTCCAGGCTCCAGGATGCCTTTCTACACTATATAAAGGTGGAAATTTACATTGGAAACGTTTGGTTTAGCTGTTATAAAAGTTTGGTTTTTTAGTGCTGTAAATGCATTTTCAGCTCGCGCTGTACACATTTGCTATGAGAGGCATTATCTCATAAGGGAAATATTGGACAATCAAATTAATGACTGCCCAGGCTTCAGGATGTCTTTTTACACTATATAAAGGTGGAAATTTACATTGGAAACGTTTAGTTTAGCTGTTAATGAAGTTTCGTTTTTTTAGTGCTGAAAATTCATTGTCTACTGGCGCTGTACACTTTTTCTAAGTGTTGCAATATCTCATGAAGGAAATACTGGACAATCAAATTAATGACTTTCCAGGCTTCAGGATGCCTTTCTACACTATATAAAGGTGGAAATTTACATTGGAAACGTTTGGTTTAGCTGTTATAAAAGTTTGGTTTTTTAGTGCTGTAAATGCATTTTCAGCTCGCGCTGTACACATTTGCTATGAGAGGCATTATCTCATAAGGGAAATATTGGACAATCAAATTAATGACTGCCCAGGCTTCAGGATGTCTTTTTACACTATATAAAGGTGGAAATTTACATTGGAAACGTTTGGTTTAGCTGTTATAAAAGTTTGGTTTTTTAGTGCTGAAAATGCATTTTCAGCTTGCACTGTACACATTTGCTATGTGAGGCATTATCTCATAAGGGAAATACTGGACAATCAAATTAATGACTTCCCAGGCTTCAGGATGCATTTTTACACTCTATAAATGTGGAAATTTACATTGGAAACGTTTGGTTTAGCTGTTAATGAAGTTTCGTTTTTTTAGTGCTGAAAATTCATTGTCTGCTGGCGCTGTACACCTTTTCTAAGTGTTGCAATATCTCATGAAGGAAATACTGGACAATCAAATTAATGACTTTCCAGGCTTCAGGATGCCTTTCTACACTATATAAAGGTGGAAATTTACATTGGAAACGTTTGGTTTAGCTGTTATAAAAGTTTGGGTTTTTAGTGCTGTAAATGCATTTTCAGCTCGCGCTGAACACATTTGCTATGAGAGGCATTATCTCATAAGGGAAATATTGGACAATCAAATTAATGACTGCCCAGGCTTCAGGATGTCTTTTTACACTATATAAAGGTGGAAATTTACATTGGAAACGTTTAGTTTAGCTGTTATAAAAGTTTGTTTTTTTAGTGCTGTAAATGCATTTTCAGCTCGCGCTGTACACATTTGCTATGAGAGGCATTATCTCATAAGGGAAATATTGGACAATCAAATTAATGACTGCCCAGGCTTCAGGATGTCTTTTTACACTATATAAAGGTGGAAATTTACATTGGAAACGTTTAGTTTAGCTGTTATAAAAGTTTGTTTTTTTAGTGCTGAAAATGCATTTTCAGCTCGCACTGTACACATTTGCTATGTGAGGCATTATCTCATAAGGGAAATACTGGACAATCAAATTAATGACTTCCCAGGCTTTAGGATGCCTTTTTACACTCTATAAATGTAGAAATTTACATTGGAAACGTTTGGTTTAGCTGTTAATGAAGTTTCGTTTTTTTAGTGCTGAAAATTCATTGTCTGCTGGCGCTGTACACTTTTTCTAAGTGTTGCAATATCTCATGAAGGAAATACTGGACAATCAAATTAATGACTTTCCAGGCTTCAGGATGCCTTTCTACACTATATAAAGGTGGAAATTTACATTGGAAACGTTTGGTTTAGCTGTTATAAAAGTTTGGTTTTTTAGTGCTGTAAATGCATTTTCAGCTCGCGCTGTACACATTTGCTATGAGAGGCATTATCTCATAAGGGAAATATTGGACAATCAAATTAATGACTGCCCAGGCTTCAGGATGTCTTTTTACACTATATAAAGGTGGAAATTTACATTGGAAACGTTTAGTTTAGCTGTTATAAAAGTTTGTTTTTTTAGTGCTGTAAATGCATTTTCAGCTCGCGCTGTACACATTTGCTATGTGAGGCATTATCTCATAAGGGAAATACTGGACAATCAAATTAATGACTGCCCAGGTTTCAGGATGTCTTTTTACACTATATAAAGGTGGAAATTTACATTGGAAACGTTTGGTTTAGCTGTTATAAAAGTTTGGTTTTTTAGTGCTGAAAATGCATTTTCAGCTCGCACTGTACACATTTGCTATGTGAGGCATTATCTCATAAGGGAAATACTGGACAATCAAATTAATGACTTCCCAGGCTTCAGGATGCCTTTTTACACTCTATAAATGTGGAAATTTACATTGGAAACGTTTGGTTTAGCTGTTAATGAAGTTTCGTTTTTTTAGTGCTGAAAATTCATTGTCTGCTGGCGCTGTACACTTTTTCTAAGTGTTGCAATATCTCATGAAGGAAATACTGGACAATCAAATTAATGACTTTCCAGGCTTCAGGATGCCTTTCTACACTATATAAAGGTGGAAATTTACATTGGAAACGTTTGGTTTAGCTGTTATAAAAGTTTGGTTTTTTAGTGCTGTAAATGCATTTTCAGCTCGCGCTGTACACATTTGCTATGAGAGGCGTTATCTCATAAGGGAAATATTGGACAATCAAATTAATGACTGCCCAGGCTTCAGGATGTCTTTTTACACTATATAAAGGTGGAAATTTACATTGGAAACGTTTAGTTTAGCTGTTAATGAAGTTTCGTTTTTTTAGTGCTGGAAATTCATTGTCTGCTGGCGCTGTACACTTTTTCTAAGTGTTGCAATATCTCATGAAGGAAATACTGGACAATCAAATTAATGACTTTCCAGGCTTCAGGATGCCTTTCTACACTATATAAAGGTGGAAATTTACATTGGAAACGTTTGGTTTAGCTGTTATAAAAGTTTGGTTTTTTAGTGCTGTAAATGCATTTTCAGCTCGCGCTGTACACATTTGCTATGAGAGGCATTATCTCATAAGGGAAATATTGGACAATAAAATTAATGACTGCCCAGGCTTCAGGATGTCTTTTTACACTATATAAAGGTGGAAATTTACATTGGAAACGTTTAGTTTAGCTGTTAATGAAGTTTCGGTTTTTTAGTGCTGAAAATTCATTGTCTGCTGGCGCTGTACACTTTTTCTAAGTGTTACAATATCTCATGAAGGAAATACTGGACAATCAAATTAATCACTTTCCAGGCTTCAGGATGCCTTTCTACACTATATAAAGGTGGAAATTTACATTGGAAACGTTTGGTTTAGCTGTTATAAAAGTTTGGTTTTTTAGTGCTGTAAATGCATTTTCAGCTCGCGCTGTACACATTTGCTATGTGAGGCATTATCTCATAAGGGAAATACTGGACAATCAAATTAATGACTTCCCAGGCTTCAGGATGCCTTTTTACACTCTATAAATGTGGAAATTTACATTGGAAACGTTTGGTTTAGCTGTTATAAAAGTTTGGTTTTTTAGTGCTGTAAATGCATTTTCAGCTCGCGCTGTACACATTTGCTATGAGAGGCATTATCTCATAAGGGAAATATTGGACAATCAAATTAATGGCTGCCCAGGCTTCAGGATGTCTTTTTACTCTATATAAAGGTGGAAATTTACATTGGAAACGTTTAGTTTAGCTGTTAATGAAGTTTCGTTTTTTTAGTGCTGAAAATTCATTGTCTGCTGGCGCTGTACACTTTTTCTAAGTGTTGCAATATCTCATGAAGGAAATACTGGACAATCAAATCAATGACTTTCCAGGCTTCAGGATGCCTTTCTACACTATATAAAGGTGGAAATTTACATTGGAAACGTTTGGTTTAGCTGTTATAAAAGTTTGGTTTTTTAGTGCTGTAAATGCATTTTCAGCTCGAACTGTACACATTTGCTATGTGAGGCATTATCTCATAAGGGAAATACTGGACAATCAAATTAATGACTTCCCAGGCTTCAGGATGCCTTTTTACACTCTATAAATGTGGAAATTTACATTGGAAACGTTTGGTTTAGCTGTTAATGAAGTTTCGTTTTTTTAGTGCTGAAAATTCATTGTCTGCTGGCGCTGTACACCTTTTCTAAGTGTTGCAATATCTCATGAAGGAAATACTGGACAATCAAATTAATGACTTTCCAGGCTTCAGGATGCCTTTCTACACTATATAAAGGTGGAAATTTACATTGGAAACGTTTGGTTTAGCTGTTAATGAAGTTTCGATTTTTTAGTGCTGAAAATTCATTGTCTGCTGGCGCTGTACACCTTTTCTAAGTGTTGCAATATCTCATGAAGGAAATACTGGACAATCAAATTAATGACCTTCCAGGCTTCAGGATGCCTTTCTACACTATATAAAGGTGGAAATTTACATTGGAAACGTTTGGTTTAGCTGTTATAAAAGTTTGGGTTTTTAGTGCTGTAAATGCATTTTCAGCTCGCGCTGTACACATTTGCTATGTGAGGCATTATCTCATAAGGGAAATACTGGACAATCAAATTAATGACTGCCCAGGCTTCAGGATGTCTTTTTACACTATATAAAGGTGGAAATTTACATTGGAAACGTTTGGTTTAGCTGTTATAAAAGTTTGGTTTTTTAGTGCTGAAAATGCATTTTCAGCTCGCACTGTACACATTTGCTATGTGAGGCATTATCTCATAAGGGAAATACTGGACAATCAAATTAATTACTTCCCAGGCTTCAGGATGCCTTTTTACACTCTATAAATGTGGAAATTTACATTGGAAACGTTTGGTTTAGCTGTTAATGAAGTTTCGTTTTTTTAGTGCTGAAAATTCATTGTCTGCTGGCGCTGTACACTTTTTCTAAGTGTTGCAATATCTCATGAAGGAAATACTGGACAATCAAATTAATGACTT
Organism: Idiotropiscis lumnitzeri; assembly: GCF_059441095.1. Taxonomy (NCBI): domain Eukaryota; kingdom Metazoa; phylum Chordata; class Actinopteri; order Syngnathiformes; family Syngnathidae; genus Idiotropiscis; species Idiotropiscis lumnitzeri. Next base: position 460,688 of record NW_028283579.1, on the reverse strand, counting down.
TCCAGGCTTCAGGATGCCTTTCTACACTATATAAAGGTGGAAATTTACATTGGAAACGTTTGGTTTAGCTGTTATAAAAGTTTGGTTTTTTAGTGCTGTAAATGCATTTTCAGCTCGCGCTGTACACATTTGCTATGAGAGGCATTATCTCATAAGGGAAATATTGGACAATCAAATTAATGACTGCCCAGGCTTCAGGATGTATTTTTACACTATATAAAGGTGGAAATTTACATTGGAAACGTTTAGTTTAGCTGTTAATGAAGTTTCGTTTTTTTAGTGCTGGAAATTCATTGTCTGCTGGCGCTGTACACTTTTTCTAAGTGTTGCAATATCTCATGAAGGAAATACTGGACAATCAAATTAATGACTTTCCAGGCTTCAGGATGCCTTTCTACACTATATAAAGGTGGAAATTTACATTGGAAACGTTTGGTTTAGCTGTTATAAAAGTTTGGTTTTTTAGTGCTGTAAATGCATTTTCAGCTCGCGCTGTACACATTTGCTATGAGAGGCATTATCTCATAAGGGAAATATTGGACAATCAAATTAATGACTGCCCAGGCTTCAGGATGTCTTTTTACACTATATAAAGGTGGAAATTTACATTGGAAACGTTTAGTTTAGCTGTTAATGAAGTTTCGGTTTTTTAGTGCTGAAAATTCATTGTCTGCTGGCGCTGTACACTTTTTCTAAGTGTTGCAATATCTCATGAAGGAAATACTGGACAATCAAATTAATCACTTTCCAGGCTTCAGGATGCCTTTCTACACTATATAAAGGTGGAAATTTACATTGGAAACGTTTGGTTTAGCTGTTATAAAAGTTTGGTTTTTTAGTGCTGTAAATGCATTTTCAGCTCGCGCTGTACACATTTGCTATGTGAGGCATTATCTCATAAGGGAAATACTGGACAATCAAATTAATGACTTCCCAGGCTTCAGGATGCCTTTTTACACTCTATAAATGTGGAAATTTACATTGGAAACGTTTGGTTTAGCTGTTATAAAAGTTTGGTTTTTTAGTGCTGTAAATGCATTTTCAGCTCGCGCTGTACACATTTGCTATGAGAGGCATTATCTCATAAGGGAAATATTGGACAATCAAATTAATGGCTGCCCAGGCTTCAGGATGTCTTTTTACTCTATATAAAGGTGGAAATTTACATTGGAAACGTTTAGTTTAGCTGTTAATGAAGTTTCGTTTTTTTAGTGCTGAAAATTCATTGTCTGCTGGCGCTGTACACTTTTTCTAAGTGTTGCAATATCTCATGAAGGAAATACTGGACAATCAAATCAATGACTTTCCAGGCTTCAGGATGCCTTTCTACACTATATAAAGGTGGAAATTTACATTGGAAACGTTTGGTTTAGCTGTTATAAAAGTTTGGTTTTTTAGTGCTGTAAATGCATTTTCAGCTCGAACTGTACACATTTGCTATGTGAGGCATTATCTCATAAGGGAAATACTGGACAATCAAATTAATGACTTCCCAGGCTTCAGGATGCCTTTTTACACTCTATAAATGTGGAAATTTACATTGGAAACGTTTGGTTTAGCTGTTAATGAAGTTTCGTTTTTTTAGTGCTGAAAATTCATTGTCTGCTGGCGCTGTACACCTTTTCTAAGTGTTGCAATATCTCATGAAGGAAATACTGGACAATCAAATTAATGACTTTCCAGGCTTCAGGATGCCTTTCTACACTATATAAAGGTGGAAATTTACATTGGAAACGTTTGGTTTAGCTGTTAATGAAGTTTCGATTTTTTAGTGCTGAAAATTCATTGTCTGCTGGCGCTGTACACCTTTTCTAAGTGTTGCAATATCTCATGAAGGAAATACTGGACAATCAAATTAATGACCTTCCAGGCTTCAGGATGCCTTTCTACACTATATAAAGGTGGAAATTTACATTGGAAACGTTTGGTTTAGCTGTTATAAAAGTTTGGGTTTTTAGTGCTGTAAATGCATTTTCAGCTCGCGCTGTACACATTTGCTATGTGAGGCATTATCTCATAAGGGAAATACTGGACAATCAAATTAATGACTGCCCAGGCTTCAGGATGTCTTTTTACACTATATAAAGGTGGAAATTTACATTGGAAACGTTTGGTTTAGCTGTTATAAAAGTTTGGTTTTTTAGTGCTGAAAATGCATTTTCAGCTCGCACTGTACACATTTGCTATGTGAGGCATTATCTCATAAGGGAAATACTGGACAATCAAATTAATTACTTCCCAGGCTTCAGGATGCCTTTTTACACTCTATAAATGTGGAAATTTACATTGGAAACGTTTGGTTTAGCTGTTAATGAAGTTTCGTTTTTTTAGTGCTGAAAATTCATTGTCTGCTGGCGCTGTACACTTTTTCTAAGTGTTGCAATATCTCATGAAGGAAATACTGGACAATCAAATTAATGACTTTCCAGGCTTCAGGATGCCTCTCTACACTATATAAAGGTGGAAATTTACATTGGAAACGTTTGGTTTAGCTGTTATAAAAGTTTGGTTTTTTAGTGCTGTAAATGCATTTTCAGCTCGCGCTGTACACATTTGCTATGAGAGGCATTATCTCATAAGGGAAATATTGGACAATCAAATTAATGACTGCCCAGGCTTCAGGATGTCTTTTTACACTATATAAAGGTGGAAATTTACATTGGAAACGTTTAGTTTAGCTGTTAATGAAGTTTCGTTTTTTTAGTGCTGGAAATTCATTGTCTGCTGGCGCTGTACACTTTTTCTAAGTGTTGCAATATCTCATGAAGGAAATACTGGACAATCAAATTAATGACTTTCCAGGCTTCAGGATGCCTTTCTACACTATATAAAGGTGGAAATTTACATTGGAAACGTTTGGTTTAGCTGTTATAAAAGTTTGGTTTTTTAGTGCTGAAAATGCATTTTCAGCTCGCACTGTACACATTTGCTATGTGAGGCATTATCTCATAAGGGAAATACTGGACAATCAAATTAATGACTTCCCAGGCTTCAGGATGCATTTTTACACTCTATAAATGTGGAAATTTACATTGGAAACGTTTGGTTTAGCTGTTAATGAAGTTTCGTTTTTTTAGTGCTGAAAATTCATTGTCTGCTGGCGCTGTACACCTTTTCTAAGTGTTGCAATATCTCATGAAGGAAATACTGGACAATCAAATTAATGACTTTCCAGGCTTCAGGATGCCTTTCTACACTATATAAAGGTGGAAATTTACATTGGAAACGTTTGGTTTAGCTGTTATAAAAGTTTGGTTTTTTAGTGCTGTAAATGCATTTTCAGCTCGCGCTGTACACATTTGCTATGAGAGGCATTATCTCATAAGGGAAATATTGGACAATCAAATTAATGACTGCCCAGGCTTCAGGATGTCTTTTTACACTATATAAAGGTGGAAATTTACATTGGAAACGTTTAGTTTAGCTGTTATAAAAGTTTGTTTTTTTAGTGCTGTAAATGCATTTTCAGCTCGCGCTGTACACATTTGCTATGAGAGGCATTATCTCATAAGGGAAATATTGGACAATCAAATTAATGACTGCCCAGGCTTCAGGATGTCTTTTTACACTATATAAAGGTGGAAATTTACATTGGAAACGTTTAGTTTAGCTGTTATAAAAGTTTGTTTTTTTAGTGCTGAAAATGCATTTTCAGCTCGCACTGTACACATTTGCTATGTGAGGCATTATCTCATAAGGGAAATACTGGACAATCAAATTAATGACTTCCCAGGCTTCAGGATGCCTTTTTACACTCTCTAAATGTGGAAATTTACATTGGAAACGTTTGGTTTAGCTGTTAATGAAGTTTCGTTTTTTTAGTGCTGAAAATTCATTGTCTGCTGGCGCTGTACACTTTTTCTAAGTGTTGCAATATCTCATGAAGGAAATACTGGACAATCAAATTAATGACTTTCCAGGCTTCAGGATGCCTTTCTACACTATATAAAGGTGGAAATTTACATTGGAAACGTTTGGTTTAGCTGTTATAAAAGTTTGTTTTTTTAGTGCTGTAAATGCATTTTCAGCTCGCGCTGTACACATTTGCTATGAGAGGCATTATCTCATAAGGGAAATATTGGACAATCAAATTAATGACTGCCCAGGCTTCAGGATGTCTTTTTACACTATATAAAGGTGGAAATTTACATTGGAAACGTTTAGTTTAGCTGTTATAAAAGTTTGTTTTTTTAGTGCTGTAAATGCATTTTCAGCTCGCGCTGTACACATTTGCTATGTGAGGCATTATCTCATAAGGGAAATACTGGACAATCAAATTAATGACTGCCCAGGCTTCAGGATGTCTTTTTACACTATATAAAGGTGGAAATTTACATTGGAAACGTTTGGTTTAGCTGTTATAAAAGTTTGGTTTTTTAGTGCTGAAAATGCATTTTCAGCTCGCACTGTACACATTTGCTATGTGAGGCATTATCTCATAAGGGAAATACTGGACAATCAAATTAATGACTTCCCAGGCTTCAGGATGCCTTTTTACACTCTATAAATGTGGAAATTTACATTGGAAACGTTTGGTTTAGCTGTTAATGAAGTTTCGTTTTTTTAGTGCTGAAAATTCATTGTCTGCTGGCGCTGTACACTTTTTCTAAGTGTTGCAATATCTCATGAAGGGAATACTGGACAATCAAATTAATGACTTTCCAGGCTTCAGGATGCCTTTCTACACTATATAAAGGTGGAAATTTACATTGGAAACGTTTGGTTTAGCTGTTATAAAAGTTTGGTTTTTTAGTGCTGTAAATGCATTTTCAGCTCGCGCTGTACACATTTGCTATGAGAGGCATTATGTGGGGGTTCGGGTTAGGGGGCCTGCCAAGCTTTTTCCCTTTTCCCTAGGTTCCGGCTGTTTTCCGCCAGGCACGCCTCCGACCGGAGAGGGCGTCGGCTCCTGCGCACCTGCTGCCCATCATCAGCAATCACCGCGGGGGTTTAAAGCTCAGCGCTGCCAGGAGCCAGACGCCGGATTATTCCGTGACCTACCTCGGTACCCGGTCCACGTCGACGTTCGCCTCGTGCACGTCCGCGCTTTGTGTTATGCAACCCGAGTTAACCATTGTCTTTCCTCGCTCTCCCTCCAGCCGCCCAGCGCCAGCCCGAGCCCGATCCTCCGCCGCCAGCCGCCGAGCCCCGGAGCGTCGATCGCACCTCGTACGCCCGTACGCCGCCTGCCTGCCCTTCTCAGCCTCCGCCGGCTCGCCGCCGCCTTCGCCTCCACGCCGCTCTCCGCGCCCGCGTTCCTCCCGCCACAGCACCGGTGCACACTCAGCGCGCCGTCTCCGCTGCACCTCCGCGAGCGCACATCTCGCCACCCCGGCGAGCACCCCGGCGCTGACTCGCCGCTCCTCCACCTGTCCTCCTGCCCTGCTACCGGAACCCGTTCCTCTCCCCCCGAACCCTTCAATAAATCCTCCTCAACCATCCTCGCTTGCTCTTGGGTCCAGTTTTCCTTTCTCACGGTTCCCTGAACCGTTACAGAATAATCCGGCCCCAATGGACCCAGCGAGCTCGGATTCCCTCCAAGAGGCCCTCTCCCACCAAGGCAGACAGCTGGGAAGACACGAGAGGATGATGCAGGAGTTCATGGACTCCGTCCAGGCTCTCCACCACCAACTCGCGCTCCTTTCGAAGCAGGTCAGCTCTCTTCCCTCTGCTTCCGGCCTCCCGGAGGGCACCTCCCCGGTCCCTTCTCCCCCTCCTCCGCCCGCCGTGTTCTCTTCGAGCGGCAGGGAACCCCATGTCCCCACTCCCGAGCCGTTTTCCGGTGATCTGGGCTCTTGTAGCCAGTTCATATTGAGCACCTCGTTGGTGTTCGATCTCCAACCCCAAAGTTACCCGACCGATCGAGCTCGCATCGCCTACATGGTGAACCTGCTCCGCGGCCGCGCCGCGAAATGGGCCACCGCCTTGTGGGAGGCATCGGCCCCGGCGATGACCTCCTACTCCCACTTCTGCCAAGAGTTGCGGCGGGTATTCGACCATCCCGTCAAGGGACGCGAGGCCACCCGCCGATTGCTCGCACTCCGGCAGGGTTCCCGCTCCGCCGCCGACTTTTCGGTGGAGTTCCGCATTCTCGCCCACGAGTGCGGGTGGAACGAGCCCGCCCTTCGGGGAGTGTTCCTCAACGGGCTGACGGACCAGCTCAAGGATGAGCTGGCCGTTCGGGATGAGACCGCCTCTCTCGAAGACCTCATTGCCCTGGCTATTAAGGTAGACAACCGGTTGCGGGAGCGGCAGTCCGAGCGGACGCGTAGGTCGCCCCGTCCGGCGGCACGCGCTCCCGCACCTCCCGTCGACTTCCCTCCGCGACTACCGGTTACGCCTCCCGTCGGACAGGAGGAGCCCATGCAGCTGGGGAGAACCCGCCTGGATCCTCAGGAACGCCAGAGGCGCCTCTCGAGCCAGCTATGCCTCTATTGTGGCAACCCCGGTCACTACATCGCCGCTTGCCACGTGAAGCCAAAAGAGGGGGGCTCGCCGCTGATCAGGAGTCCCGCGGCGAGCCATAACGTGTCAGCTACGGGCTCCTCTTCACGCATGTCCATCCCAGCCCGCCTCCTCTGGCAGACCCAATCCCTCTCGGTCGCCGTACTGGTGGACTCCGGAGCGGATGGGAACTTCCTGGACCTGGCTCTGGCTCGCCGGCTGGGTGTCCCCCTGGAGCCTCTCCCTTCCCCACGGCGCGTGGTGGCTCTGGATGGACGCCTCATCTCCCAGGTCTTCCATCAAACGGGACCCCTAACCCTTATTGTTTCCGGTAACCACCGGGAGACCATCCAGCTCCTCCTAATCCACTCGCCACAAGTCCCCCTGGTCCTGGGTTTCCCGTGGCTCCAGCTACACAACCCCGCGATAGACTGGAGGAGATGTGCAATCACCGGGTGGAGCGAGCTTTGCCACTCACAGTGCCTTCTGTCCGCCGACCCCGCTCCCCGCTCGGTTCCTTGCTCCCCGGCTCCACCCGACCTGGCGTCCGTCCCCACGGACTACCATGACCTGGCCCAGGTTTTTTGCAAAGACCTCGCCCGCACCCTTCCTCCCCATCGGCCCTATGACTGCGCCATAGACCTCTTTCCCGGAGCTCCGCTGCCCAGCTCCCGGCTGTACAACATCTCCCGTCCCGAGAAGGAGGCCCTCGAGACCTACATCCGCGACTCCCTGGCGGCCGGTCTGATTCGGCCCTCTTCCTCGCCCCTGGGAGCGGGTTTCTTTTTTGTCAAGAAGAAAGACTCCTCCCTTCGCCCTTGCATTGACTTCAAGGCTCTCAACGGCATCACAGTCAAAAATAAGACCTCTCTGCCCCTCATAGACCCCTCGTTCGAGCCCCTCTGCGAAGCCCAAGTCTTCTCCAAGCTCGATCTCCGGAACGCCTACCATTTGGTCCGCATCCGCGAGGGCGATGAATGGAAGACGGCCTTCAATACCCCCCTTGGACATTTTGAGTATCTCGTCATGCCCTTCGGCCTCACCAACGCCCCCGCCGTTTTTCAAGCTCTCATGACCGACATTCTCCGGGATATGCTCAACCGTTTCGTCTTTATTTACCTGGATGACATCCTCATCTTCTCCCGATCCCTCGAGGACCACCGCCGCCACGTCCGATCAGTCCTCCAGCGCCTGCTGGAGAACCGCCTGTTCGTGAAACCGGAGAAATGCGAGTTCCACGTCCCATCGATCCATTTCCTGGGCTACGTCATCGCCCGGGGTCAACTCCAGCCGGATCCCGCCAAGATCCAGGCGGTGGTGGAGTGGCCTACTCCCACTACTCGCAAGGAACTCCAACGCTTCCTGGGGTTCGCTAATTTCTACCGGCGATTCATCCGCAATTACAGCAAGGTTGCTAGTCCTCTCACGGCCCTCACCTCCACCCTCACCCCCTTTCAGTGGACTCCGGGAGCGGCTCAAGCTTTCGGGCATCTAAAGGAAGCCTTCACCAGCGCTCCGGTCCTCAGACACCCCGATCCCGCACTCCAGTTCGTGGTGGAGGTGGATGCTTCCGACACGGGGGCGGGAGCGGTGCTCTCCCAACGGGACCCCGACACCCAGAAGACTCATCCATGCGCCTTCTTCTCCCGACGCCTGTCCCCCGCCGAGAAGAACTATGACGTCGGCAATCGGGAGTTGCTGGCAGTCGTCTGGGCTCTCCAGGAGTGGCGGCACTGGCTGGAGGGCACCGCCGTCCCCTTCCTCGTCTGGACCGACCACAAAAATCTGGCCTACCTGCAGTCAGCCAAGCGGATGAACCCCCGTCAAGCCCGTTGGCACCTCTTCTTGAGCCGATTCAACTTCACCCTTTCCTTCCGTCCCGGGTCGAACAACGGCAAGGCGGACGCCCTCTCCCGGATGTTCGCTCCGCCTGCCAGTCCAGAGACCACACAGACCATTCTCCCGTCCTCCTGTCTCCTGGGGGCGGCCTCCTGGGAGATCGAGCGCACGGTTCGCGAGGCGCAGAAAACCCAACCCGATCCCCGACCTGACCCCTCGGACCTCCTCTTCGTCCCCGATGCCGCACGCTCCCAGGTCCTCCAGTGGGGGCACTCCTCCTCGCTCACCTGCCACCCTGGCGTCACGCGCACCCTTCGCTTCCTCCAAGCGCACTTCTGGTGGCCCAGTATGACAAGAGACACGTGAGAATTCGTGCTGGCATGCTCGGTTTGCGCCCGCGGAAAGGCCTCACACACGGCTCCGGCCGGTCTTCTCCACCCTCTGCCTATCCCGAGCCGCCCCTGGTCCCACATCGCTGTGGACTTCGTCACGGGTCTTCCTTCGTCCAAAGGACACACAGTTATCCTCACCATTATCGACCGCTTCTCCAAGAGCGTCCACTTCGTTCCCCTTCCCAAGCTACCCACCGCCTTGGAGACAGCCACACTCCTGACCCAGCACGTTTTCCGGCTCCACGGCCTCCCGCAAGACATCGTCTCCGACCGGGGCCCCCAGTTCTCTTCCCAGGTCTGGAGGGAGTTCTGTAAGGCAGTGGGCGCCACAGCCAGCCTTTCCTCCGGTTACCACCCGCAGACCAACGGGCAGACCGAGCGGGCCAATCAACACCTGGAGGCAGCGCTGCGGTGCGTGGTGGCCCGGAACCCCGAGACATGGAGCGAGGCTCTCGCATGGATCGAGTACGCCCACAACTCCCTCTCCTGCGCCTCGACAGGTATGTCGCCGTTCATGGCCTGTCTTGGCTACCAACCTCCCCTTTTTACGGAGCAGGAGCATGCAGTGGCGGTTCCCTCGGTGGAGGAACACATCAGTCGGGCCAAGGCCGTCTGGGCAGAGGTCAAGGCCTCCCTCACCCGCTCGGCGCAACGCAACAAGCGCCTGGCGGACCGTCGTCGAACCCCAGCTCCCGACTACCAGCCCGGTCAGCAGGTCTGGCTCTCGACCCGCGACCTTCCCCTCCAGACCGATTCACGTAAGCTGTCTCCGCGCTACATTGGTCCCTTTCCCATCACCAAGATCATTAACCCCTGTTCTGTCAGACTAAAGCTCCCCGATTCCCTCAAGATCCACCCCACCTTCCACGTTTCTCTCCTCAAGCCGGTCTCTTCCAGCGTCCTAAGCCCTCCGACCATCTCCCCTCCACCCCCCCTGATGATCGACGACCACCCAGCCTTCACGGTCTCCAAAGTGTTGGACGTTAGACGTCGGGGGAGGGGGTTTCAGTTCCTCGTGGACTGGGAGGGGTACGGTCCGGAGGAACGTTCTTGGATCTCCCGCAAGCTCTTCATTGACGACTCCCCGATCCGGGAGTTTTACGCCACACACCCGGACAAACCAGGAAGGACGCCAGGAGGCGTCCGTTGAGGGGGGGGTACTGTGGGGGTTCGGGTTAGGGGGCCTGCCAAGCTTTTTCCCTTTTCCCTAGGTTCCGGCTGTTTTCCGCCAGGCACGCCTCCGACCGGAGAGGGCGTCGGCTCCTGCGCACCTGCTGCCCATCATCAGCAATCACCGCGGGGGTTTAAAGCTCAGCGCTGCCAGGAGCCAGACGCCGGATTATTCCGTGACTTACCTCGGTACCCGGTCCACGTCGACGTTCGCCTCGTGCACGTCCGCGCTTTGTGTTATGCAACCCGAGTTAACCATTGTCTTTCCTCGCTCTCCCTCCAGCCGCCCAGCGCCAGCCCGAGCCCGATCCTCCGCCGCCAGCCGCCGAGCCCCGGAGCGTCGATCGCACCTCGTACGCCCGTACGCCGCCTGCCTGCCCTTCTCAGCCTCCGCCGGCTCGCCGCCGCCTTCGCCTCCACGCCGCTCTCCGCGCCCGCGTTCCTCCCGCCACAGCACCGGTGCACACTCAGCGCGCCGTCTCCGCTGCACCTCCGCGAGCGCACATCTCGCCACCCCGGCGAGCACCCCGGCGCTGACTCGCCGCTCCTCCACCTGTCCTCCTGCCCTGCTACCGGAACCCGTTCCTCTCCCCCCGAACCCTTCAATAAATCCTCCTCAACCATCCTCGCTTGCTCTTGGGTCCAGTTTTCCTTTCTCACGGTTCCCTGAACCGTTACACATTATCTCATAAGGGAAATATTGGACAATCAAATTAATGACTGCCCAGGCTTCAGGATGTCTTTTTACACTATATAAAGGTGGAAATTTACATTGGAAACGTTTAGTTTAGCTGTTAATGAAGTTTCGTTTTTTTAGTGCTGGAAATTCATTGTCTGCTGGCGCTGTAAACTTTTTCTAAGTGTTGCAATATCTCATGAAGGAAATACTGGACAATCAAATTAATGACTTTCCAGGCTTCAGGATGCCTTTCTACACTATATAAAGGTGGAAATTTACATTGGAAACGTTTGGTTTAGCTGTTATAAAAGTTTGGTTTTTTAGTGCTGTAAATGCATTTTCAGCTCGCGCTGTACACATTTGCTATGAGAGGCATTATCTCATAAGGGAAATATTGGACAATCAAATTAATGACTGCCCAGGCTTCAGGATGTCTTTTTACACTATATAAAGGTGGAAATTTACATTGGAAACGTTTAGTTTAGCTGTTAATTAAGTTTCGGTTTTTTAGTGCTGAAAATTCATTGTCTGCTGGCGCTGTACACTTTTTCTAAGTGTTGCAATATCTCATGAAGGAAATACTGGACAATCAAATTAATCACTTTCCAGGCTTCAGGATGCCTTTCTACACTATATAAAGGTGGAAATTTACATTGGAAACGTTTGGTTTAGCTGTTATAAAAGTTTGGTTTTTTAGTGCTGTAAATGCATTTTCAGCTCGCGCTGTACACATTTGCTATGTGAGGCATTATCTCATAAGGGAAATACTGGACAATCAAATTAATGACTTCCCAGGCTTCAGGATGCCTTTTTACACTCTATAAATGTGGAAATTTACATTGGAAACGTTTGGTTTAGCTGTTAATGAAGTTTCGTTTTTTTAGTGCTGAAAAAACATTGTCTGCTGGCGCTGTACACTTTTTCTAAGTTTTGCAATATCTCATGTAGGAAATACTGGACAATCAAATTAATGACTTTCCAGGCTTCAGGATGCCTTTCTACACTATATAAAGGTGGAAATTTACATTGGAAACGTTTGGTTTAGCTGTTATAAAAGTTTGTTTTTTTAGTGCTGTAAATGCATTTTCAGCTCGCGCTGTACACATTTGCTATGTGAGGCATTATCTCATAAGGGAAATACTGGACAATCAAATTAATGACTGCCCAGGCTTCAGGATGTCTTTTTACACTATATAAAGGTGGAAATTTACATTGGAAACGTTTGGTTTAGCTGTTATAAAAGTTTGGTTTTTTTAGTGCTGAAAATTCATTGTCTGCTGGCGCTGTACACTTTTTCTAAGTGTTGCAATATCTCATGAAGGAAATACTGGACAATCAAATTAATGACTTTCCAGGCTCCAGGATGCCTTTCTACACTATATAAAGGTGGAAATTTACATTGGAAACGTTTGGTTTAGCTGTTATAAAAGTTTGGTTTTTTAGTGCTGTAAATGCATTTTCAGCTCGCGCTGTACACATTTGCTATGAGAGGCATTATCTCATAAGGGAAATATTGGACAATCAAATTAATGACTGCCCAGGCTTCAGGATGTCTTTTTACACTATATAAAGGTGGAAATTTACATTGGAAACGTTTAGTTTAGCTGTTAATGAAGTTTCGTTTTTTTAGTGCTGGAAATTCATTGTCTGCTGGCGCTGTAAACTTTTTCTAAGTGTTGCAATATCTCATGAAGGAAATACTGGACAATCAAATTAATGACTTTCCAGGCTTCAGGATGCCTTTCTACACTATATAAAGGTGGAAATTTACATTGGAAACGTTTGGTTTAGCTGTTATAAAAGTTTGGTTTTTTAGTGCTGTAAATGCATTTTCAGCTCGCGCTGTACACATTTGCTATGAGAGGCATTATCTCATAAGGGAAATATTGGACAATCAAATTAATGACTGCCCAGGCTTCAGGATGTCTTTTTACACTATATAAAGGTGGAAATTTACATTGGAAACGTTTAGTTTAGCTGTTAATTAAGTTTCGGTTTTTTAGTGCTGAAAATTCATTGTCTGCTGGCGCTGTACACTTTTTCTAAGTGTTGCAATATCTCATGAAGGAAATACTGGACAATCAAATTAATCACTTTCCAGGCTTCAGGATGCCTTTCTACACTATATAAAGGTGGAAATTTACATTGGAAACGTTTGGTTTAGCTGTTATAAAAGTTTGGTTTTTTAGTGCTGTAAATGCATTTTCAGCTCGCGCTGTACACATTTGCTATGTGAGGCATTATCTCATAAGGGAAATACTGGACAATCAAATTAATGACTTCCCAGGCTTCAGGATGCCTTTTTACACTCTATAAATGTGGAAATTTACATTGGAAACGTTTGGTTTAGCTGTTAATGAAGTTTCGTTTTTTTAGTGCTGAAAAAACATTGTCTGCTGGCGCTGTACACTTTTTCTAAGTTTTGCAATATCTCATGTAGGAAATACTGGACAATCAAATTAATGACTTTCCAGGCTTCAGGATGCCTTTCTACACTATATAAAGGTGGAAATTTACATTGGAAACGTTTGGTTTAGCTGTTATAAAAGTTTGTTTTTTTAGTGCTGTAAATGCATTTTCAGCTCGCGCTGTACACATTTGCTATGTGAGGCATTATCTCATAAGGGAAATACTGGACAATCAAATTAATGACTGCCCAGGCTTCAGGATGTCTTTTTACACTATATAAAGGTGGAAATTTACATTGGAAACGTTTGGTTTAGCTGTTATAAAAGTTTGGTTTTTTTAGTGCTGAAAATTCATTGTCTGCTGGCGCTGTACACTTTTTCTAAGTGTTGCAATATCTCATGAAGGAAATACTGGACAATCAAATTAATGACTTTCCAGGCTCCAGGATGCCTTTCTACACTATATAAAGGTGGAAATTTACATTGGAAACGTTTGGTTTAGCTGTTATAAAAGTTTGGTTTTTTAGTGCTGTAAATGCATTTTCAGCTCGCGCTGTACACATTTGCTATGAGAGGCATTATCTCATAAGGGAAATATTGGACAATCAAATTAATGACTGCCCAGGCTTCAGGATGTCTTTTTACACTATATAAAGGTGGAAATTTACATTGGAAACGTTTAGTTTAGCTGTTAATGAAGTTTCGTTTTTTTAGTGCTGAAAATTCATTGTCTACTGGCGCTGTACACTTTTTCTAAGTGTTGCAATATCTCATGAAGGAAATACTGGACAATCAAATTAATGACTTTCCAGGCTTCAGGATGCCTTTCTACACTATATAAAGGTGGAAATTTACATTGGAAACGTTTGGTTTAGCTGTTATAAAAGTTTGGTTTTTTAGTGCTGTAAATGCATTTTCAGCTCGCGCTGTACACATTTGCTATGAGAGGCATTATCTCATAAGGGAAATATTGGACAATCAAATTAATGACTGCCCAGGCTTCAGAATGTCTTTTTACACTATATAAAGGTGGAAATTTACATTGGAAACGTTTGGTTTAGCTGTTATAAAAGTTTGGTTTTTTAGTGCTGAAAATGCATTTTCAGCTCGCACTGTACACATTTGCTATGTGAGGCATTATCTCATAAGGGAAATACTGGACAATCAAATTAATGACTTCCCAGGCTTCAGGATGCATTTTTACACTCTATAAATGTGGAAATTTACATTGGAAACGTTTGGTTTAGCTGTTAATGAAGTTTCGTTTTTTTAGTGCTGAAAATTCATTGTCTGCTGGCGCTGTACACCTTTTCTAAGTGTTGCAATATCTCATGAAGGAAATACTGGACAATCAAATTAATGACTTTCCAGGCTTCAGGATGCCTTTCTACACTATATAAAGGTGGAAATTTACATTGGAAACGTTTGGTTTAGCTGTTATAAAAGTTTGGGTTTTTAGTGCTGTAAATGCATTTTCAGCTCGCGCTGTACACATTTGCTATGAGAGGCATTATCGCATAAGGGAAATATTGGACAATCAAATTAATGACTGCCCAGGCTTCAGGATGTCTTTTTACACTATATAAAGGTGGAAATTTACATTGGAAACGTTTAGTTTAGCTGTTATAAAAGTTTGTTTTTTTAGTGCTGTAAAATGCATTTTCAGCTCGCGCTGTACACATTTGCTATGAGAGGCATTATCTCATAAGGGAAATATTGGACAATCAAATTAATGACTGCCCAGGCTTCAGGATGTCTTTTTACACTATATAAAGGTGGAAATTTACATTGGAAACGTTTAGTTTAGCTGTTATAAAAGTTTGTTTTTTTAGTGCTGAAAATGCATTTTCAGCTCGCACTGTACACATTTGCTATGTGAGGCATTATCTCATAAGGGAAATACTGGACAATCAAATTAATGACTTCCCAGGCTTCAGGATGCCATTTTACACTCTATAAATGTGGAAATTTACATTGGAAACGTTTGGTTTAGCTGTTAATGAAGTTTCGTTTTTTTAGTGCTGAAAATTCATTGTCTGCTGGCGCTGTACACTTTTTCTAAGTGTTGCAATATCTCATGAAGGAAATACTGGACAATCAAATTAATGACTTTCCAGGCTTCAGGATGCCTTTCTACACTATATAAAGGTGGAAATTTACATTGGAAACGTTTGGTTTAGCTGTTATAAAAGTTTGGTTTTTTAGTGCTGTAAATGCATTTTCAGCTCGCGCTGTACACATTTGCTATGAGAGGCATTATCTCATAAGGGAAATATTGGACAATCAAATTAATGACTGCCCAGGCTTCAGAATGTCTTTTTACACTATATAAAGGTGGAAATTTACATTGGAAACGTTCAGTTTAGCTGTTAATGAAGTTTCGTTTTTTTAGTGCTGAAAATTCATTGTCTGCTGGCGCCGTACACTTTTTCTAAGTGTTGCAATATCTCATGAAGGAAATACTGGACAATCAAATTAATGACTTTCCAGGCTTCAGGATGCCTTTCTACACTATATAAAGGTAGAAATTTACATTGGAAACGTTTGGTTTAGCTGTTATAAAAGTTTGTTTTTTTAGTGCTGTAAATGCATTTTCAGCTCGCGCTGTACACATTTGCTATGTGAGGCATTATCTCATAAGGGAAATACTGGACAATCAAATTAATGACTTCCCAGGCTTCAGGATGCCTTTTTACACTCTATAAATGTGGAAATTTACATTGGAAACGTTTGGTTTAGCTGTTAATGAAGTTTCGTTTTTTTAGTGCTGAAAAAACATTGTCTGCTGGCGCTGTACACTTTTTCTAAGTTTTGCAATATCTCATGTAGGAAATACTGGACAATCAAATTAATGACTTTCCAGGCTTCAGGATGGCTTTCTACACTATATAAAGGTGGAAATTTACATTGGAAACGTTTGGTTTAGCTGTTATAAAAGTTTGGTTTTTTAGTGCTGTAAATGCATTTTCAGCTCGCGCTGTACACATTTGCTATGTGAGGCATTATCTCATAAGGGAAATACTGGACAATCAAATTAATGACTGCCCAGGCTTCAGGATGTCTTTTTACACTATATAAAGGTGGAAATTTACATTGGAAACGTTTGGTTTAGCTGTTATAAAAGTTTGGTTTTTTTAGTGCTGAAAATTCATTGTCTGCTGGCGCTGTACACTTTTTCTAAGTGTTGCAATATCTCATGAAGGAAATACTGGACAATCAAATTAATGACTTTCCAGGCTCCAGGATGCCTTTCTACACTATATAAATGTGGAAATTTACATTGGAAACGTTTGGTTTAGCTGTTATAAAAGTTTGGTTTTTTAGTGCTGTAAATGCATTTTCAGCTCGCGCTGTACACATTTGCTATGAGAGGCATTATCTCATAAGGGAAATATTGGACAATCAAATTAATGACTGCCCAGGCTTCAGGATGTCTTTTTACACTATATAAAGGTGGAAATTTACATTGGAAACGTTTACTTTAGCTGTTAATGAAGTTTCGTTTTTTTAGTGCTGAAAATTCATTGTCTACTGGCGCTGTACACTTTTTCTAAGTGTTGCAATATCTCATGAAGGAAATACTGGACAATCAAATTAATGACTTTCCAGGCTTCAGGATGCCTTTTTACACTATATAAAGGTGGAAATTTACATTGGAAACGTTTGGTTTAGCTGTTATAAAAGTTTGGTTTTTTAGTGCTGAAAATGCATTTTCAGCTCGCACTGTACACATTTGCTATGTGAGGCATTATCTCATAAGGGAAATACTGCACAATCAAATTAATGACTTCCCAGGCTTCAGGATGCATTTTTACACTCTATAAATGTGGAAATTTACATTGGAAACGTTTGGTTTAGCTGTTAATGAAGTTTCGTTTTTTTAGTGCTGAAAATTCATTGTCTGCTGGCGCTGGACACCTTTTCTAAGTGTTGCAATATCTCATGAAGGAAATACTGGACAATCAAATTAATGACTTTCCAGGCTTCAGGATGCCTTTCTACACTATATAAAGGTGGAAATTTACATTGGAAACGTTTGGTTTAGCTGTTATAAAAGTTTGGGTTTTTAGTGCTGTAAATGCATTTTCAGCTCGCGCTGTACACATTTGCTATGAGAGGCATTATCTCATAAGGGAAATATTGGACAATCAAATTAATGACTGCCCAGGCTTCAGGATGTCTTTTTACACTATATAAAGGTGGAAATTTACATTGGAAACGTTTAGTTTAGCTGTTATAAAAGTTTGTTTTTTTAGTGCTGTAAATGCATTTTCAGCTCGCGCTGTACACATTTGCTATGAGAGGCATTATCTCATAAGGGAAATATTGGACAATCAAATTAATGACTGCCCAGGCTTCAGGATGTCTTTTTACACTATATAAAGGTGGAAATTTACATTGGAAACGTTTAGTTTAGCTGTTATAAAAGTTTGTTTTTTTAGTGCTGAAAATGCATTTTCAGCTCGCACTGTACACATTTGCTATGTGAGGCATTATCTCAGAAGGGAAATACTGGACAATCAAATTAATGACTTCCCAGGCTTCAGGATGCCTTTTTACACTCTATAAATGTGGAAATTTACATTGGAAACGTTTGGTTTAGCTGTTAATGAAGTTTCGTTTTTTTAGTGCTGAAAATTCATTGTCTGCTGGCGCTGTACACTTTTTCTAAGTGTTGCAATATCTCATGAAGGAAATACTGGACAATCAAATTAATGACTTTCCAGGCTTCAGGATGCCTTTCTACACTATATAAAGGTGGAAATTTACATTGGAAACGTTTGGTTTAGCTGTTATAAAAGTTTGGTTTTTTAGTGCTGTAAATGCATTTTCAGCTCGCGCTGTACACATTTGCTATGAGAGGCATTATCTCATAAGGGAAATATTGGACAATCAAATTAATGACTGCCCAGGCTTCAGAATGTCTTTTTACACTATATAAAGGTGGAAATTTACATTGGAAACGTTTAGTTTAGCTGTTAATGAAGTTTCGTTTTTTTAGTGCTGAAAATTCATTGTCTGCTGGCGCTGTACACTTTTTCTAAGTGTTGCAATATCTCATGAAGGAAATACTGGACAATCAAATTAATGACTTTCCAGGCTTCAGGATGCCTTTCTACACTATATAAAGGTAGAAATTTACATTGGAAACGTTTGGTTTAGCTGTTATAAAAGTTTGGTTTTTTAGTGCTGTAAATGCATTTTCAGCTCGCGCTGTACACATTTGCTATGAGAGGCATTATCTCATAAGGGAAATATTGGACAATCAAATTAATGACTGCGCAGGCTTCAGGATGTCTTTTTACACTATATAAAGGTGGAAATTTACATTGGAAACGTTTGGTTTAGCTGTTATAAAAGTTTGGTTTTTTAGTGCTGTAAATGCATTTTCAGCTCGCGCTGTACACATTTGCTATGAGAGGCATTATCTCATAAGGGAAATATTGGACAATCAAATTAATGGCTGCCCGGGCTTCAGGATGTCTTTTTACACTATATAAAGGTGGAAATTTACATTGGAAACGTTTAGTTTAGCTGTTAATGAAGTTTCGTTTTTTTAGTGCTGAAAATTCATTGTCTGCTGGCGCTGTACACTTTTTCTAAATGTTGCAATATCTCATGAAGGAAATACTGGACAATCAAATTAATGACTTTCCAGGCTTCAGGATGCCTTTCTACACTATATAAAGGTGGAAATTTACATTGGAAACGTTTGGTTTAGCTGTTATAAAAGTTTGGTTTTTTTAGTGCTGTAAATGCATTTTCAGCTCGCGCTGTACACATTTGCTATGAGAGGCATTATCTCATAAGGGAAATATTGGACAATCAAATTAATGACTGCCCAGGCTTCAGGATGTCTTTTTACACTATATAAAGGTGGAAATTTACATTGGAAACGTTTGGTTTAGGTGTTATATAAGTTTGTTTTTTTAGTGCTGAAAATGCATTTTCAGCTCGCACTGTACACATTTGCTATGTGAGGCATTATCTCATAAGGGAAATACTGGACAATCAAATTAATGACTTCCCAGGCTTCAGGATGCCTTTTTACACTCTATAAATGTGGAAATTTACATTGGAAACGTTTGGTTTAGCTGTTAATGAAGTTTCGTTTTTTTAGTGCTGAAAATTCATTGTCTGCTGGCGCTGTACACTTTTTCTAAGTGTTGCAATATCTCATGAAGGAAATACTGGACAATCAAATTAATGACTTTCCAGGCTTCAGGATGCCTTTCTACACTATATAAAGGTGGAAATTTACATTGGAAACGTTTGGTTTAGCTGTTATAAAAGTTTGGTTTTTTAGTGCTGTAAATGCATTTTCAGCTCGCGCTGTACACATTTGCTATGAGAGGCATTATCTCATAAGGGAAATATTGGACAATCAAATTAATGACTGCCCAGGCTTCAGGATGTCTTTTTACACTATATAAAGGTGGAAATTTACATTGGAAACGTTTGGTTTAGCTGTTATAAAAGTTTGTTTTTTTAGTGCTGTAAATGCATTTTCAGCTCGCACTGTACACATTTGCTATGAGAGGCATTATCTCATAAGGGAAATATTGGACAATCAAATTAATGACTGCCCAGGCTTCAGGATGTCTTTTTACACTATATAAAGGTGGAAATTTACATTGGAAACGTTTACTTTAGCTGTTAATGAAGTTTCGTTTATTTAGTGCTGAAAATTCATTGTCTGCTGGCGCTGTACACTTTTTCTAAGTGTTGCAATATCTCATGAAGGAAATACTGGACAATCAAATTAATGACTTTCCAGGCTTCAGGATGCCTTTCTACACTATATAAAGGTGGAAATTTACATTGGAAACGTTTGGTTTAGCTGTTATAAAAGTTTGTTTTTTTAGTGCTGTAAATGCATTTTCAGCTCGCACTGTACACATTTGCTATGTGAGGCATTATCTCATAAGGGAAATACTGGACAATCAAATTAATGACTTCCCAGGCTTCAGGATGCCTTTTTACACTCTATAAATGTGGAAATTTACATTGGAAACGTTTGGTTTAGCTGTTAATGAAGTTTCGTTTTTTTAGTGCTGAAAATTCATTGTCTGCTGGCGCTGTACACTTTTTCTAAGTGTTGCAATATCTCATGAAGGAAATACTGGACAATCAAATTAATGACTTTCCAGGCTTCAGGATGCCTTTCTACACTATATAAAGGTGGAAATTTACATTGGAAACGTTTGGTTTAGCTGTTATAAAAGTTTGGTTTTTTAGTGCTGTAAATGCATTTTCAGCTCGCGCTGTACACATTTGCTATGAGAGGCATTATCTCATAAGGGAAATATTGGACAATCAAATTAATGACTGCCCAGGCTTCAGGATGTCTTTTTACACTATATAAAGGTGGAAATTTACATTGGAAACGTTTGGTTTAGCTGTTATAAAAGTTTGTTTTTTTAGTGCTGTAAATGCATTTTCAGCTCGCACTGTACACATTTGCTATGAGAGGCATTATCTCATAAGGGAAATATTGGACAATCAAATTAATGACTGCCCAGGCTTCAGGATGTCTTTTTACACTATATAAAGGTGGAAATTTACATTGGAAACGTTTGGTTTAGCTGTTATAAAAGTTTGTTTTTTTAGTGCTGTAAATGCATTTTCAGCTCGCACTTTACACATTTGCTATGAGAGGCATTATCTCATAAGGGAAATATTGGACAATCAAATTAATGACTGCCCAGGCTTCAGGATGTCTTTTTACACTATATAAAGGTGGAAATTTACATTTGAAACGTTTGGTTTAGCTGTTATAAAAGTTTGGTTTTTTAGTGCTGAAAATGCATTTTCAGCTCGCGCTGTACACATTTGCTATGAGAGGCATTATCTCATAAGGGAAATATTGGACAATCAAATTAATGACTGCCCAGGCTTCAGGATGTCTTTTTACATATATAAAGGTGGAAATTTACATTGGAAACGTTTGGTTTAGCTGTTATAAAAGTTTGTTTTTTTAGTGCTGTAAATGCATTTTCAGCTCGCGCTGTACACATTTGCTATGAGAGGCATTATCTCATAAGGGAAATATTGGACAATCAAATTAATGACTGCCCAGGCTTCATGATGTCTTTTTACACTATATAAAGGTGGAAATTTACATTGGAAACGTTTGGTTTAGGTGTTATATAAGTTTGGTTTTTTAGTGCTGAAAATGCATTTTCAGCTCGCACTGTACACATTTGCTATGTGAGGCATTATCTCATAAGGGAAATACTGGACAATCAAATTAATGACTTCCCAGGCTTCAGGATGCCTTTTTACACTCTATAAATGTGGAAATTTACATTGGAAACGTTTGGTTTAGCTGTTAATGAAGTTTCGTTTTTTTAGTGCTGAAAATTCATTGTCTGCTGGCGCTGTACACTTTTTCTAAGTGTTGCAATATCTCATGAAGGAAATACTGGACAATCAAATTAATGACTTCCCAGGCTTCAGGATGCCTTTTTACACTCTATAAATGTGGAAATTTACATTGGAAACGTTTGGTTTAGCTGTTAATGAAGTTTCGTTTTTTTAGTGCTGAAAATTCATTGTCTGCTGGCGCTGTACACTTTTTCTAAGTTTTGCAATATCTCATGTAGGAAATACTGGACAATCAAATTAATGACTTTCCAGGCTTCAGGATGCCTTTCTACACTATATAAAGGTGGAAATTTACATTGGAAACGTTTGGTTTAGCTGTTATAAAAGTTTGTTTTTTTAGTGCTGTAAATGCATTTTCAGCTCGCGCTGTACACATTTGCTATGTGAGGCATTATCTCATAAGGGAAATACTGGACAATCAAATTAATGACTGCCCAGGCTTCAGGATGTCTTTTTACACTATATAAAGGTGGAAATTTACATTGGAAACGTTTGGTTTAGCTGTTATAAAAGTTTGGTTTTTTTAGTGCTGAAAATTCATTGTCTGCTGGCGCTGTACACTTTTTCTAAGTGTTGCAATATCTCATGAAGGAAATACTGGACAATCAAATTAATGACTTTCCAGGCTCCAGGATGCCTTTCTACACTATATAAAGGTGGAAATTTACATTGGAAACGTTTGGTTTAGCTGTTATAAAAGTTTGGTTTTTTAGTGCTGTAAATGCATTTTCAGCTCGCGCTGTACACATTTGCTATGAGAGGCATTATCTCATAAGGGAAATATTGGACAATCAAATTATTGACTGCCCAGGCTTCAGGATGTCTTTTTACACTATATATAGGTGGAAATTTACATTGGAAACGTTTAGTTTAGCTGTTAATGAAGTTTCGTTTTTTTAGTGCTGAAAATTCATTGTCTACTGGCGCTGTACACTTTTTCTAAGTGTTGCAATATCTCATGAAGGAAATACTGGACAATCAAATTAATGACTTTCCAGGCTTCAGGATGCCTTTCTACACTATATAAAGGTGGAAATTTACATTGGAAACGTTTGGTTTAGCTGTTATAAAAGTTTGGTTTTTTAGTGCTGTAAATGCATTTTCAGCTCGCGCTGTACACATTTGCTATGAGAGGCATTATCTCATAAGGGAAATATTGGACAATCAAATTAATGACTGCCCAGGCTTCAGGATGTCTTTTTACACTATATAAAGGTGGAAATTTACATTGGAAACGTTTGGTTTAGGTGTTATATAAGTTTGGTTTTTTAGTGCTGAAAATGCATTTTCAGCTCGCACTGTACACATTTGCTATGTGAGGCATTATCTCATAAGGGAAATACTGGACAATCAAATTAATGACTTCCCAGGCTTCAGGATGCCTTTTTACACTCTATAAATGTGGAAATTTACATTGGAAACGTTTGGTTTAGCTGTTAATGAAGTTTCGTTTTTTTAGTGCTGAAAATTCATTGTCTGCTGGCGCTGTACACTTTTTCTAAGTGTTGCAATATCTCATGAAGGAAATACTGGACAATCAAATTAATGACTTTCCAGGCTTCAGGATGCCTTTCTACACTATATAAAGGTGGAAATTTACATTGGAAACGTTTGGTTTAGCTGTTATAAAAGTTTGGTTTTTTAGTGCTGTAAATGCATTTTCAGCTCGCGCTGTACACATTTGCTATGAGAGGCATTATCTCATAAGGGAAATATTGGACAATCAAATTAATGACTGCCCAGGCTTCAGGATGTCTTTTTACACTATATAAAGGTGGAAATTTACATTGGAAACGTTTGGTTTAGCTGTTATAAAAGTTTGTTTTTTTAGTGCTGTAAATGCATTTTCAGCTCGCACTGTACACATTTGCTATGAGAGGCATTATCTCATAAGGGAAATATTGGACAATCAAATTAATGACTGCCCAGGCTTCAGGATGTCTTTTTACACTATATAAAGGTGGAAATTTACATTGGAAACGTTTGGTTTAGCTGTTATAAAAGTTTGTTTTTTTAGTGCTGTAAATGCATTTTCAGCTCGCACTGTACACATTTGCTATGAGAGGCATTATCTCATAAGGGAAATATTGGACAATCAAATTAATGACTGCCCAGGCTTCAGGATGTCTTTTTACACTATATAAAGGTGGAAATTTACATTGGAAACGTTTACTTTAGCTGTTAATGAAGTTTCGTTTATTTAGTGCTGAAAATTCATTGTCTGCTGGCGCTGTACACTTTTTCTAAGTGTTGCAATATCTCATGAAGGAAATACTGGACAATCAAATTAATGACTTTCCAGGCTTCAGGATGCCTTTCTACACTATATAAAGGTGGAAATTTACATTGGAAACGTTTGGTTTAGCTGTTATAAAAGTTTGTTTTTTTAGTGCTGTAAATGCATTTTCAGCTCGCACTGTACACATTTGCTATGTGAGGCATTATCTCATAAGGGAAATACTGGACAATCAAATTAATGACTTCCCAGGCTTCAGGATGCCTTTTTACACTCTATAAATGTGGAAATTTACATTGGAAACGTTTGGTTTAGCTGTTAATGAAGTTTCGTTTTTTTAGTGCTGAAAATTCATTGTCTGCTGGCGCTGTACACTTTTTCTAAGTTTTGCAATATCTCATGTAGGAAATACTGGACAATCAAATTAATGACTTTCCAGGCTTCAGGATGCCTTTCTACACTATATAAAGGTGGAAATTTACATTGGAAACGTTTGGTTTAGCTGTTATAAAAGTTTGTTTTTTTAGTGCTGTAAATGCATTTTCAGCTCGCGCTGTACACATTTGCTATGTGAGGCATTATCTCATAAGGGAAATACTGGACAATCAAATTAATGACTGCCCAGGCTTCAGGATGTCTTTTTACACTATATAAAGGTGGAAATTTACATTGGAAACGTTTGGTTTAGCTGTTATAAAAGTTTGGTTTTTTTAGTGCTGAAAATTCATTGTCTGCTGGCGCTGTACACTTTTTCTAAGTGTTGCAATATCTCATGAAGGAAATACTGGACAATCAAATTAATGACTTTCCAGGCTCCAGGATGCCTTTCTACACTATATAAAGGTGGAAATTTACATTGGAAACGTTTGGTTTAGCTGTTATAAAAGTTTGGTTTTTTAGTGCTGTAAATGCATTTTCAGCTCGCGCTGTACACATTTGCTATGAGAGGCATTATCTCATAAGGGAAATATTGGACAATCAAATTATTGACTGCCCAGGCTTCAGGATGTCTTTTTACACTATATATAGGTGGAAATTTACATTGGAAACGTTTAGTTTAGCTGTTAATGAAGTTTCGTTTTTTTAGTGCTGAAAATTCATTGTCTACTGGCGCTGTACACTTTTTCTAAGTGTTGCAATATCTCATGAAGGAAATACTGGACAATCAAATTAATGACTTTCCAGGCTTCAGGATGCCTTTCTACACTATATAAAGGTGGAAATTTACATTGGAAACGTTTGGTTTAGCTGTTATAAAAGTTTGGTTTTTTAGTGCTGTAAATGCATTTTCAGCTCGCGCTGTACACATTTGCTATGAGAGGCATTATCTCATAAGGGAAATATTGGACAATCAAATTAATGACTGCCCAGGCTTCAGGATGTCTTTTTACACTATATAAAGGTGGAAATTTACATTGGAAACGTTTGGTTTAGGTGTTATATAAGTTTGGTTTTTTAGTGCTGAAAATGCATTTTCAGCTCGCACTGTACACATTTGCTATGTGAGGCATTATCTCATAAGGGAAATACTGGACAATCAAATTAATGACTTCCCAGGCTTCAGGATGCCTTTTTACACTCTATAAATGTGGAAATTTACATTGGAAACGTTTGGTTTAGCTGTTAATGAAGTTTCGTTTTTTTAGTGCTGTAAATGCATTTTCAGCTCGCGCTGTACACATTTGCTATGAGAGGCATTATCTCATAAGGGAAATATTGGACAATCAAATTAATGACTGCCCAGGCTTCAGGATGTCTTTTTACACTATATAAAGGTGGAAATTTACATTGGAAACGTTTGGTTTAGCTGTTATAAAAGTTTGTTTTTTTAGTGCTGTAAATGCATTTTCAGCTCGCACTGTACACATTTGCTATGAGAGGCATTATCTCATAAGGGAAATATTGGACAATCAAATTAATGACTGCCCAGGCTTCAGGATGTCTTTTTACACTATATAAAGGTGGAAATTTACATTTGAAACGTTTGGTTTAGCTGTTATAAAAGTTTGGTTTTTTAGTGCTGAAAATGCATTTTCAGCTCGCGCTGTACACATTTGCTATGAGAGGCATTATCTCATAAGGGAAATATTGGACAATCAAATTAATGACTGCCCTGGCTTCAGGATGTCTTTTTACACTATATAAAGGTGGAAATTTACATTGGAAACGTTTGGTTTAGCTGTTATAAAAGTTTGGTTTTTTAGTGCTGTAAATGCATTTTCAGCTCGCGCTGTACACATTTGCTATGAGAGGCATTATCTCATAAGGGAAATATTGGACAATCAAATTAATGACTGCCCAGGCTTCAGGATGTCTTTTTACACTATATAAAGGTGGAAATTTACATTGGAAACGTTTGGTTTAGGTGTTATATAAGTTTGGTTTTTTAGTGCTGAAAATGCATTTTCAGCTCGCACTGTACACATTTGCTATGTGAGGCATTATCTCATAAGGGAAATACTGGACAATCAAATTAATGACTTCCCAGGCTTCAGGATGCCTTTTTACACTCTATAAATGTGGAAATTTACATTGGAAACGTTTGGTTTAGCTGTTAATGAAGTTTCGTTTTTTTAGTGCTGAAAATTCATTGTCTGCTGGCGCTGTACACTTTTTCTAAGTGTTGCAATATCTCATGAAGGAAATACTGGACAATCAAATTAATGACTTTCCAGGCTTCAGGATGCCTTTCTACACTATATAAAGGTGGAAATTTACATTGGAAACGTTTGGTTTAGCTGTTATAAAAGTTTGGTTTTTTAGTGCTGTAAATGCATTTTCAGCTCGCGCTGTACACATTTGCTATGAGAGGCATTATCTCATAAGGGAAATATTGGACAATCAAATTAATGACTGCCCAGGCTTCAGGATGTCTTTTTACACTATATAAAGGTGGAAATTTACATTGGAAACGTTTGGTTTAGCTGTTATAAAAGTTTGTTTTTTTAGTGCTGTAAATGCATTTTCAGCTCGCACTGTACACATTTGCTATGAGAGGCATTATCTCATAAGGGAAATATTGGACAATCAAATTAATGACTGCCCAGGCTTCAGGATGTCTTTTTACACTATATAAAGGTGGAAATTTACATTGGAAACGTTTACTTTAGCTGTTAATGAAGTTTCGTTTATTTAGTGCTGAAAATTCATTGTCTGCTGGCGCTGTACACTTTTTCTAAGTGTTGCAATATCTCATGAAGGAAATACTGGACAATCAAATTAATGACTTTCCAGGCTTCAGGATGCCTTTCTACACTATATAAAGGTGGAAATTTACATTGGAAACGTTTGGTTTAGCTGTTATAAAAGTTTGTTTTTTTAGTGCTGTAAATGCATTTTCAGCTCGCACTGTACACATTTGCTATGTGAGGCATTATCTCATAAGGGAAATACTGGACAATCAAATTAATGACTTCCCAGGCTTCAGGATGCCTTTTTACACTCTATAAATGTGGAAATTTACATTGGAAACGTTTGGTTTAGCTGTTAATGAAGTTTCGTTTTTTTAGTGCTGAAAATTCATTGTCTGCTGGCGCTGTACACTTTTTCTAAGTGTTGCAATATCTCATGAAGGAAATACTGGACAATCAAATTAATGACTTTCCAGGCTTCAGGATGCCTTTCTACACTATATAAAGGTGGAAATTTACATTGGAAACGTTTGGTTTAGCTGTTATAAAAGTTTGGTTTTTTAGTGCTGTAAATGCATTTTCAGCTCGCGCTGTACACATTTGCTATGAGAGGCATTATCTCATAAGGGAAATATTGGACAATCAAATTAATGACTGCCCAGGCTTCAGGATGTCTTTTTACACTATATAAAGGTGGAAATTTACATTGGAAACGTTTGGTTTAGCTGTTATAAAAGTTTGGTTTTTTAGTGCTGTAAATGCATTTTCAGCTCGCACTGTACACATTTGCTATGAGAGGCATTATCTCATAAGGGAAATATTGGACAATCAAATTAATGACTGCCCAGGCTTCAGGATGTCTTTTTACACTATATAAAGGTGGAAATTTACATTGGAAACGTTTGGTTTAGCTGTTATAAAAGTTTGTTTTTTTAGTGCTGTAAATGCATTTTCAGCTCGCACTTTACACATTTGCTATGAGAGGCATTATCTCATAAGGGAAATATTGGACAATCAAATTAATGACTGCCCAGGCTTCAGGATGTCTTTTTACACTATATAAAGGTGGAAATTTACATTTGAAACGTTTGGTTTAGCTGTTATAAAAGTTTGGTTTTTTAGTGCTGAAAATGCATTTTCAGCTCGCGCTGTACACATTTGCTATGAGAGGCATTATCTCATAAGGGAAATATTGGACAATCAAATTAATGACTGCCCAGGCTTCAGGATGTCTTTTTACACTATATAAAGGTGGAAATTTACATTGGAAACGTTTGGTTTAGCTGTTATAAAAGTTTGTTTTTTTAGTGCTGTAAATGCATTTTCAGCTCGCACTGTACACATTTGCTATGAGAGGCATTATCTCATAAGGGAAATATTGGACAATCAAATTAATGACTGCCCAGGCTTCAGGATGTCTTTTTACACTATATAAAGGTGGAAATTTACATTGGAAACGTTTGGTTTAGGTGTTATATAAGTTTGGTTTTTTAGTGCTGAAAATGCATTTTCAGCTCGCACTGTACACATTTGCTATGTGAGGCATTATCTCATAAGGGAAATACTGGACAATCAAATTAATGACTTCCCAGGCTTCAGGATGCCTTTTTACACTCTATAAATGTGGAAATTTACATTGGAAACGTTTGGTTTAGCTGTTAATGAAGTTTCGTTTTTTTAGTGCTGAAAATTCATTGTCTGCTGGCGCTGTACACTTTTTCTAAGTTTTGCAATATCTCATGTAGGAAATACTGGACAATCAAATTAATGACTTTCCAGGCTTCAGGATGCCTTTCTACACTATATAAAGGTGGAAATTTACATTGGAAACGTTTGGTTTAGCTGTTATAAAAGTTTGTTTTTTTAGTGCTGTAAATGCATTTTCAGCTCGCGCTGTACACATTTGCTATGTGAGGCATTATCTCATAAGGGAAATACTGGACAATCAAATTAATGACTGCCCAGGCTTCAGGATGTCTTTTTACACTATATAAAGGTGGAAATTTACATTGGAAACGTTTGGTTTAGCTGTTATAAAAGTTTGTTTTTTTTAGTGCTGAAAATTCATTGTCTGCTGGCGCTGTACACTTTTTCTAAGTGTTGCAATATCTCATGAAGGAAATACTGGACAATCAAATTAATGACTTTCCAGGCTCCAGGATGCCTTTCTACACTATATAAAGGTGGAAATTTACATTGGAAACGTTTGGTTTAGCTGTTATAAAAGTTTGGTTTTTTAGTGCTGTAAATGCATTTTCAGCTCGCGCTGTACACATTTGCTATGAGAGGCATTATCTCATAAGGGAAATATTGGACAATCAAATTATTGACTGCCCAGGCTTCAGGATGTCTTTTTACACTATATAAAGGTGGAAATTTACATTGGAAACGTTTAGTTTAGCTGTTAATGAAGTTTCGTTTTTTTAGTGCTGAAAATTCATTGTCTACTGGCGCTGTACACTTTTTCTAAGTGTTGCAATATCTCATGAAGGAAATACTGGACAATCAAATTAATGACTTTCCAGGCTTCAGGATGCCTTTCTACACTATATAAAGGTGGAAATTTACATTGGAAACGTTTGGTTTAGCTGTTATAAAAGTTTGGTTTTTTAGTGCTGTAAATGCATTTTCAGCTCGCGCTGTACACATTTGCTATGAGAGGCATTATCTCATAAGGGAAATATTGGACAATCAAATTAATGACTTCCCAGGCTTCAGGATGCATTTTTACACTCTATAAATGTGGAAATTTACATTGGAAACGTTTGGTTTAGCTGTTATAAAAGTTTGGTTTTTTTAGTGCTGAAAATGCATTTTCAGCTCGCACTGTACACATTTGCTATGTGAGGCATTATCTCATAAGGGAAATACTGGACAATCAAATTAATGACTTCCCAGGCTTCAGGATGCATTTTTACACTCTATAAATGTGGAAATTTACATTGGAAACGTTTGGTTTAGCTGTTATAAAAGTTTGTTTTTTTAGTGCTGTAAATGCATTTTCAGCTCGCGCTGTACACATTTGCTATGTGAGGCATTATCTCATAAGGGAAATACTGGACAATCAAATTAATGACTGCCCAGGCTTCAGGATGTCTTTTTACACTATATAAAGGTGGAAATTTACATTGGAAACGTTTGGTTTAGCTGTTATAAAAGTTTGGTTTTTTAGTGCTGAAAATGCATTTTCAGCTCGCACTGTACACATTTGCTATGTGAGGCATTATCTCATAAGGGAAATACTGGACAATCAAATTAATGACTTCCCAGGCTTCAGGATGCCTTTTTACACTCTATAAATGTGGAAATTTACATTGGAAACGTTTGGTTTAGCTGTTAATGAAGTTTCGTTTTTTTAGTGCTGAAAATTCATTGTCTGCTGGCGCTGTACACTTTTTCTAAGTGTTGCAATATCTCATGAAGGAAATACTGGACAATCAAATTAATGACTTTCCAGGCTTCAGGATGCCTTTCTACACTATATAAAGGTGGAAATTTACATTGGAAACGTTTGGTTTAGCTGTTATAAAAGTTTGGTTTTTTAGTGCTGTAAATGCATTTTCAGCTCGCGCTGTACACATTTGCTATGAGAGGCATTATCTCATAAGGGAAATATTGGACAATCAAATTAATGACTGCCCAGGCTTCAGGATGTCTTTTTACACTATATAAAGGTGGAAATTTACATTGGAAACGTTTAGTTTAGCTGTTAATGAAGTTTCGTTTTTTTAGTGCTGGAAATTCATTGTCTGCTGGCGCTGTACACTTTTTCTAAGTGTTGCAATATCTCATGAAGGAAATACTGGACAATCAAATTAAAGACTTTCCAGGCTTCAGGATGCCTTTTTACACTATATAAAGGTGGAAATTTACATTGGAAACGTTTGGTTTAGCTGTTATAAAAGTTTGGTTTTTTAGTGCTGTAAATGCATTTTCAGCTCGCGCTGTACACATTTGCTATGAGAGGCATTATCTCATAAGGGAAATATTGGACAATCAAATTAATGACTGCCCAGGCTTCAGGATGTCTTTTTACACTATATAAAGGTGGAAATTTACATTGGAAACATTTAGTTTAGCTGTTAATGAAGTTTCGTTTTTTTAGTGCTGAAAATTCATTGTCTGCTGGCGCTGTACACTTTTTCTAAGTGTTGCAATATCTCATGAAGGAAATACTGGACAATCAAATTAATGACTTTCCAGGCTTCAGGATGCCTTTCTACACTATATAAAGGTGGAAATTTACATTGGAAACGTTTGGTTTAGCTGTTATAAAAGTTTGTTTTTTTAGTGCTGTAAATGCATTTTCAGCTCGCGCTGTACACATTTGCTATGAGAGGCATTAGCTCATAAGGGAAATATTGGACAATCAAATTAATGACTGCCCAGGCTTCAGGATGTCTTTTTACACTATATAAAGGTGGAAATTTACATTGGAAACGTTTGGTTTAGCTGTTATAAAAGTTTGGTTTTTTAGTGCTGTAAATGCATTTTCAGCTCGCGCTGTACACATTTGCTATGAGAGGCATTATCTCATAAGGGAAATATTGGACAATCAAATTAATGGCTGCCCGGGCTTCAGGATGTCTTTTTACACTATATAAAGGTGGAAATTTACATTGGAAACGTTTAGTTTAGCTGTTAATGAAGTTTCGTTTTTTTAGTGCTGAAAATTCATTGTCTGCTGGCGCTGTACACTTTTTCTAAATGTTGCAATATCTCATGAAGGAAATACTGGACAATCAAATTAATGACTTTCCAGGCTTCAGGGTGCCTTTCTACACTATATAAAGGTGGAAATTTACATTGGAAACGTTTGGTTTAGCTGTTATAAAAGTTTGGTTTTTTAGTGCTGTAAATGCATTTTCAGCTCGCGCTGTACACATTTGCTATGAGAGGCATTATCTCATAAGGGAAATATTGGACAATCAAATTAATGACTGCCCAGGCTTCAGGATGTCTTTTTACACTATATAAAGGAGGAAATTTACATTGGAAACGTTTGGTTTAGGTGTTATAAAAGTTTGGTTTTTTAGTGCTGAAAATGCATTTTCAGCTCGCGCTGTACACATTTGCAATGAGAGGCATTATCTCATAAGGGAAATACTGGACAATCAAATTAATGACTTCCCAGGCTTCAGGATGCCTTTTTACACTCTATAAATGTGGAAATTTACATTGGAAACGTTTGGTTTAGCTGTTAATGAAGTTTCGTTTTTTTTAGTGCTGAAAATTCATTGTCTGCTGGCGCTGTACACTTTTTCTAAGTGTTGCAATATCTCATGAAGGAAATACTGGACAATCAAATTAATGACTTTCCAGGCTTCAGGATGCCTTTCTACACTATATAAAGGTGGAAATTTACATTGGAAACGTTTGGTTTAGCTGTTATAAAAGTTTGTTTTTTTAGTGCTGTAAATGCATTTTCAGCTCGCGCTGTACACATTTGCTATGAGAGGCATTATCTCATAAGGGAAATATTGGACAATCAAATTAATGACTGCCCAGGCTTCAGGATGTCTTTTTACACTATATAAAGGTGGAAATTTACATTGGAAACGTTTGGTTTAGCTGTTATAAAAGTTTGTTTTTTTAGTGCTGTAAATGCATTTTCAGCTCGCACTGTACACATTTGCTATGAGAGGCATTATCTCATAAGGGAAATATTGGACAATCAAATTAATGACTGCCCAGGCTTCAGGATGTCTTTTTACACTATATAAAGGTGGAAATTTACATTGGAAACGTTTACTTTAGCTGTTAATGAAGTTTCGTTTATTTAGTGCTGAAAATTCATTGTCTGCTGGCGCTGTACACTTTTTCTAAGTGTTGCAATATCTCATGAAGGAAATACTGGACAATCAAATTAATGACTTTCCAGGCTTCAGGATGCCTTTCTACACTATATAAAGATGGAAATTTACATTGGAAACGTTTGGTTTAGCTGTTATAAAAGTTTGTTTTTTTAGTGCTGTAAATGCATTTTCAGCTCGCACTGTACACATTTGCTATGTGAGGCATTATCTCATAAGGGAAATACTGGACAATCAAATTAATGACTTCCCAGGCTTCAGGTTGCCTTTTTACACTCTATAAATGTGGAAATTTACATTGGAAACGTTTGGTTTAGCTGTTAATGAAGTTTCGTTTTTTTTAGTGCTGAAAATTCATTGTCTGCTGGCGCTGTACACTTTTTCTAAGTGTTGCAATATCTCATGAAGGAAATACTGGACAATCAAATTAATGACTTTCCAGGCTTCAGGATGCCTTTCTACACTATATAAAGGTGGAAATTTACATTGGAAACGTTTGGTTTAGCTGTTATAAAAGTTTGGTTTTTTAGTGCTGTAAATGCATTTTCAGCTCGCGCTGTACACATTTGCTATGAGAGGCATTATCTCATAAGGGAAATATTGGACAATCAAATTAATGACTGCCCAGGCTTCAGGATGTCTTTTTACACTATATAAAGGTGGAAATTTACATTGGAAACGTTTGGTTTAGCTGTTATAAAAGTTTGTTTTTTTAGTGCTGTAAATGCATTTTCAGCTCGCACTGTACACATTTGCTATGAGAGGCATTATCTCATAAGGGAAATATTGGACAATCAAATTAATGACTGCCCAGGCTTCAGGATGTCTTTTTACACTATATAAAGGTGGAAATTTACATTGGAAACGTTTACTTTAGCTGTTAATGAAGTTTCGTTTATTTAGTGCTGAAAATTCATTGTCTGCTGGCGCTGTACACTTTTTCTAAGTGTTGCAATATCTCATGAAGGAAATACTGGACAATCAAATTAATGACTTTCCAGGCTTCAGGATGCCTTTCTACACTATATAAAGGTGGAAATTTACATTGGAAACGTTTGGTTTAGCTGTTATAAAAGTTTGTTTTTTTAGTGCTGTAAATGCATTTTCAGCTCGCACTGTACACATTTGCTATGTGAGGCATTATCTAATAAGGGAAATACTGGACAATCAAATTAATGACTTCCCAGGCTTCAGGATGCCTTTTTACACTCTATAAATGTGGAAATTTACATTGGAAACGTTTGGTTTAGCTGTTAATGAAGTTTCGTTTTTTTAGTGCTGAAAATTCATTGTCTGCTGGCGCTGTACACTTTTTCTAAGTGTTGCAATATCTCATGAAGGAAATACTGGACAATCAAATTAATGACTTTCCAGGCTTCAGGATGCCTTTCTACACTATATAAAGGTGGAAATTTACATTGGAAACGTTTGGTTTAGCTGTTATAAAAGTTTGGTTTTTTAGTGCTGTAAATGCATTTTCAGCTCGCGCTGTACACATTTGCTATGAGAGGCATTATCTCATAAGGGAAATATTGGACAATCAAATTAATGACTGCCCAGGCTTCAGGATGTCTTTTTACACTATATAAAGGTGGAAATTTACATTGGAAACGTTTGGTTTAGCTGTTATAAAAGTTTGTTTTTTTAGTGCTGTAAATGCATTTTCAGCTCGCACTGTACACATTTGCTATGAGAGGCATTATCTCATAAGGGAAATATTGGACAATCAAATTAATGACTGCCCAGGCTTCAGGATGTCTTTTTACACTATATAAAGGTGGAAATTTACATTGGAAACGTTTGGTTTAGCTGTTAATGAAGTTTCGTTTTTTTAGTGCTGAAAATTCATTGTCTGCTGGCGCTGTACACTTTTTCTAAGTTTTGCAATATCTCATGTAGGAAATACTGGACAATCAAATTAATGACTTTCCAGGCTTCAGGATGCCTTTCTACACTATATAAAGGTGGAAATTTACATTGGAAACGTTTGGTTTAGCTGTTATAAAAGTTTGTTTTTTTAGTGCTGTAAATGCATTTTCAGCTCGCGCTGTACACATTTGCTATGTGAGGCATTATCTCATAAGGGAAATACTGGACAATCAAATTAATGACTGCCCAGGCTTCAGGATGTCTTTTTACACTATATAAAGGTGGAAATTTACATTGGAAACGTTTGGTTTAGCTGTTATAAAAGTTTGGTTTTTTTAGTGCTGAAAATTCATTGTCTGCTGGCGCTGTACACTTTTTCTAAGTGTTGCAATATCTCATGAAGGAAATACTGGACAATCAAATTAATGACTTTCCAGGCTCCAGGATGCCTTTCTACACTATATAAAGGTGGAAATTTACATTGGAAACGTTTGGTTTAGCTGTTATAAAAGTTTGGTTTTTTAGTGCTGTAAATGCATTTTCAGCTCGCGCTGTACACATTTGCTATGAGAGGCATTATCTCATAAGGGAAATATTGGACAATCAAATTATTGACTGCCCAGGCTTCAGGATGTCTTTTTACACTATATAAAGGTGGAAATTTACATTGGAAACGTTTAGTTTAGCTGTTAATGAAGTTTCGTTTTTTTAGTGCTGAAAATTCATTGTCTACTGGCGCTGTACACTTTTTCTAAGTGTTGCAATATCTCATGAAGGAAATACTGGACAATCAAATTAATGACTTTCCAGGCTTCAGGATGCCTTTCTACACTATATAAAGGTGGAAATTTACATTGGAAACGTTTGGTTTAGCTGTTATAAAAGTTTGGTTTTTTAGTGCTGTAAATGCATTTTCAGCTCGCGCTGTACACATTTGCTATGAGAGGCATTATCTCATAAGGGAAATATTGGACAATCAAATTAATGACTGCCCAGGCTTCAGGATGTCTTTTTACACTATATAAAGGTGGAAATTTACATTGGAAACGTTTGGTTTAGCTGTTATAAAAGTTTTGTTTTTTAGTGCTGAAAATGCATTTTCAGCTCGCACTGTACACATTTGCTATGTGAGGCATTATCTCATAAGGGAAATACTGGACAATCAAATTAATGACTTCCCAGGCTTCAGGATGCATTTTTACACTATATAAATGTGGAAATTTACATTGGAAACGTTTGGTTTAGCTGTTATAAAAGTTTGTTTTTTTAGTGCTGTAAATGCATTTTCAGCTCGCGCTGTACACATTTGCTATGTGAGGCATTATCTCATAAGGGAAATACTGGACAATCAAATTAATGACTGCCCAGGCTTCAGGATGTCTTTTTACACTATATAAAGGTGGAAATTTACATTGGAAACGTTTGGTTTAGCTGTTATAAAAGTTTGGTTTTTTAGTGCTGAAAATGCATTTTCAGCTCGCACTGTACACATTTGCTATGTGAGGCATTATCTCATAAGGGAAATACTGGACAATCAAATTAATGACTTCCCAGGCTTCAGGATGCCTTTTTACACTCTATAAATGTGGAAATTTACATTGGAAACGTTTGGTTTAGCTGTTAATGAAGTTTCGTTTTTTTAGTGCTGAAAATTCATTGTCTGCTGGCGCTGTACACTTTTTCTAAGTGTTGCAATATCTCATGAAGGAAATACTGGACAATCAAATTAATGACTTTCCAGGCTTCAGGATGCCTTTCTACACTATATAAAGGTGGAAATTTACATTGGAAACGTTTGGTTTAGCTGTTATAAAAGTTTGGTTTTTTAGTGCTGTAAATGCATTTTCAGCTCGCGCTGTACACATTTGCTATGAGAGGCATTATCTCATAAGGGAAATATTGGACAATCAAATTAATGACTGCCCAGGCTTCAGGATGTCTTTTTACACTATATAAAGGTGGAAATTTACATTGGAAACGTTTAGTTTAGCTGTTAATGAAGTTTCGTTTTTTTAGTGCTGGAAATTCATTGTCTGCTGGCGCTGTACACTTTTTCTAAGTGTTGCAATATCTCATGAAGGAAATACTGGACAATCAAATTAATGACTTTCCAGGCTTCAGGATGCCTTTCTACACTATATAAAGGTGGAAATTTACATTGGAAACGTTTGGTTTAGCTGTTATAAAAGTTTGGTTTTTTAGTGCTGTAAATGCATTTTCAGCTCGCGCTGTACACATTTGCTATGAGAGGCATTATCTCATAAGGGAAATATTGGACAATCAAATTAATGACTGCCCAGGCTTCAGGATGTCTTTTTACACTATATAAAGGTGGAAATTTACATTGGAAACGTTTGGTTTAGCTGTTATAAAAGTTTGTTTTTTTAGTGCTGTAAATGCATTTTCAGCTCGCACTGTACACATTTGCTATGAGAGGCATTATCTCATAAGGGAAATATTGGACAATCAAATTAATGACTGCCCAGGCTTCAGGATGTCTTTTTACACTATATAAAGGTGGAAATTTACATTGGAAACGTTTGGTTTAGCTGTTAATGAAGTTTCGTTTTTTTAGTGCTGAAAATTCATTGTCTGCTGGCGCTGTACACTTTTTCTAAGTTTTGCAATATCTCATGTAGGAAATACTGGACAATCAAATTAATGACTTTCCAGGCTTCAGGATGCCTTTCTACACTATATAAAGGTGGAAATTTACATTGGAAACGTTTGGTTTAGCTGTTATAAAAGTTTGTTTTTTTAGTGCTGTAAATGCATTTTCAGCTCGCGCTGTACACATTTGCTATGTGAGGCATTATCTCATAAGGGAAATACTGGACAATCAAATTAATGACTGCCCAGGCTTCAGGATGTCTTTTTACACTATATAAAGGTGGAAATTTACATTGGAAACGTTTGGTTTAGCTGTTATAAAAGTTTGGTTTTTTTAGTGCTGAAAATTCATTGTCTGCTGGCGCTGTACACTTTTTCTAAGTGTTGCAATATCTCATGAAGGAAATACTGGACAATCAAATTAATGACTTTCCAGGCTCCAGGATGCCTTTCTACACTATATAAAGGTGGAAATTTACATTGGAAACGTTTGGTTTAGCTGTTATAAAAGTTTGGTTTTTTAGTGCTGTAAATGCATTTTCAGCTCGCGCTGTACACATTTGCTATGAGAGGCATTATCTCATAAGGGAAATATTGGACAATCAAATTATTGACTGCCCAGGCTTCAGGATGTCTTTTTACACTATATAAAGGTGGAAATTTACATTGGAAACGTTTAGTTTAGCTGTTAATGAAGTTTCGTTTTTTTAGTGCTGAAAATTCATTGTCTACTGGCGCTGTACACTTTTTCTAAGTGTTGCAATATCTCATGAAGGAAATACTGGACAATCAAATTAATGACTTTCCAGGCTTCAGGATGCCTTTCTACACTATATAAAGGTGGAAATTTACATTGGAAACGTTTGGTTTAGCTGTTATAAAAGTTTGGTTTTTTAGTGCTGTAAATGCATTTTCAGCTCGCGCTGTACACATTTGCTATGAGAGGCATTATCTCATAAGGGAAATAATGGACAATCAAATTAATGACTGCCCAGGCTTCAGGATGTCTTTTTACACTATATAAAGGTGGAAATTTACATTGGAAACGTTTGGTTTAGCTGTTATAAAAGTTTGGTTTTTTAGTGCTGAAAATGCATTTTCAGCTCGCACTGTACACATTTGCTATGTGAGGCATTATTCATAAGGGAAATACTGGACAATCAAATTAATGACTTCCCAGGCTTCAGATGCATTTTTACACTCTATAAATGTGGAAATTTACATTGGAAACGTTTGGTTTAGCTGTTATAAAAGTTTGTTTTTTTAGTGCTGTAAATGCATTTTCAGCTCGCGCTGTACACATTTGCTATGTGAGGCATTATCTCATAAGGGAAATACTGGACAATCAAATTAATGACTGCCCAGGCTTCAGGATGTCTTTTTACACTATATAAAGGTGGAAATTTACATTGGAAACGTTTGGTTTAGCTGTTATAAAAGTTTGGTTTTTTAGTGCTGAAAATGCATTTTCAGCTCGCACTGTACACATTTGCTATGTGAGGCATTATCTCATAAGGGAAATACTGGACAATCAAATTAATGACTTCCCAGGCTTCAGGATGCCTTTTTACACTCTATAAATGTGGAAATTTACATTGGAAACGTTTGGTTTAGCTGTTAATGAAGTTTCGTTTTTTTAGTGCTGAAAATTCATTGTCTGCTGGCGCTGTACACTTTTTCTAAGTGTTGCAATATCTCATGAAGGAAATACTGGACAATCAAATTAATGACTTTCCAGGCTTCAGGATGCCTTTCTACACTATATAAAGGTGGAAATTTACATTGGAAACGTTTGGTTTAGCTGTTATAAAAGTTTGTTTTTTTAGTGCTGTAAATGCATTTTCAGCTCGCGCTGTACACATTTGCTATGAGAGGCATTATCTCATAAGGGAAATACTGGACAATCAAATTAAAGACTTTCCAGGCTTCAGGATGCCTTTTTACACTATATAAAGGTGGAAATTTACATTGGAAACGTTTGGTTTAGCTGTTATAAAAGTTTGGTTTTTTAGTGCTGTAAATGCATTTTCAGCTCGCGCTGTACACATTTGCTATGAGAGGCATTATCTCATAAGGGAAATATTGGACAATCAAATTAATGACTGCCCAGGCTTCAGGATGTCTTTTTACACTATATAAAGGTGGAAATTTACATTGGAAACATTTAGTTTAGCTGTTAATGAAGTTTCGTTTTTTTAGTGCTGAAAATTCATTGTCTGCTGGCGCTGTACACTTTTTCTAAGTGTTGCAATATCTCATGAAGGAAATACTGGACAATCAAATTAATGACTTTCCAGGCTTCAGGATGCCTTTCTACACTATATAAAGGTGGAAATTTACATTGGAAACGTTTGGTTTAGCTGTTA
Organism: Idiotropiscis lumnitzeri; assembly: GCF_059441095.1. Lineage (NCBI taxonomy): Eukaryota > Metazoa > Chordata > Actinopteri > Syngnathiformes > Syngnathidae > Idiotropiscis > Idiotropiscis lumnitzeri. The sequence continues at coordinate 421,343 of NW_028283579.1, read as the reverse complement.
TAAAAGTTTGTTTTTTTAGTGCTGTAAATGCATTTTCAGCTCGCGCTGTACACATTTGCTATGAGAGGCATTATCTCATAAGGGAAATATTGGACAATCAAATTAATGACTGCCCAGGCTTCAGGATGTCTTTTTACACTATATAAAGGTGGAAATTTACATTGGAAACGTTTGGTTTAGCTGTTATAAAAGTTTGGTTTTTTAGTGCTGTAAATGCATTTTCAGCTCGCGCTGTACACATTTGCTATGAGAGGCATTATCTCATAAGGGAAATATTGGACAATCAAATTAATGGCTGCCCGGGCTTCAGGATGTCTTTTTACACTATATAAAGGTGGGAATTTACATTGGAAACGTTTAGTTTAGCTGTTAATGAAGTTTCGTTTTTTTAGTGCTGAAAATTCATTGTCCGCTGGCGCTGTACACTTTTTCTAAATGTTGCAATATCTCATGAAGGAAATACTGGACAATCAAATTAATGACTTTCCAGGCTTCAGGGTGCCTTTCTACACTATATAAAGGTGGAAATTTACATTGGAAACGTTTGGTTTAGCTGTTATAAAAGTTTGGTTTTTTAGTGCTGTAAATGCATTTTCAGCTCGCGCTGTACACATTTGCTATGAGAGGCATTATCTCATAAGGGAAATATTGGACAATCAAATTAATGACTGCCCAGGCTTCAGGATGTCTTTTTACACGATATAAAGGAGGAAATTTACATTGGAAACGTTTGGTTTAGGTGTTATAAAAGTTTGGTTTTTTAGTGCTGAAAATGCATTTTCAGCTCGCGCTGTACACATTTGCAATGAGAGGCATTATCTCATAAGGGAAATACTGGACAATCAAATTAATGACTTCCCAGGCTTCAGGATGCCTTTTTACACTCTATAAATGTGGAAATTTACATTGGAAACGTTTGGTTTAGCTGTTAATGAAGTTTCGTTTTTTTTAGTGCTGAAAATTCATTGTCTGCTGGCGCTGTACACTTTTTCTAAGTGTTGCAATATCTCATGAAGGAAATACTGGACAATCAAATTAATGACTTTCCAGGCTTCAGGATGCCTTTCTACACTATATAAAGGTGGAAATTTACATTGGAAACGTTTGGTTTAGCTGTTATAAAAGTTTGTTTTTTTAGTGCTGTAAATGCATTTTCAGCTCGCGCTGTACACATTTGCTATGAGAGGCATTATCTCATAAGGGAAATATTGGACAATCAAATTAATGACTGCCCAGGCTTCAGGATGTCTTTTTACACTATATAAAGGTGGAAATTTACATTGGAAACGTTTGGTTTAGCTGTTATAAAAGTTTGTTTTTTTAGTGCTGTAAATGCATTTTCAGCTCGCACTGTACACATTTGCTATGAGAGGCATTATCTCATAAGGGAAATATTGGACAATCAAATTAATGACTGCCCAGGCTTCAGGATGTCTTTTTACACTATATAAAGGTGGAAATTTACATTGGAAACGTTTACTTTAGCTGTTAATGAAGTTTCGTTTATTTAGTGCTGAAAATTCATTGTCTGCTGGCGCTGTACACTTTTTCTAAGTGTTGCAATATCTCATGAAGGAAATACTGGACAATCAAATTAATGACTTTCCAGGCTTCAGGATGCCTTTCTACACTATATAAAGATGGAAATTTACATTGGAAACGTTTGGTTTAGCTGTTATAAAAGTTTGTTTTTTTAGTGCTGTAAATGCATTTTCAGCTCGCACTGTACACATTTGCTATGTGAGGCATTATCTCATAAGGGAAATACTGGACAATCAAATTAATGACTTCCCAGGCTTCAGGATGCCTTTTTACACTCTATAAATGTGGAAATTTACATTGGAAACGTTTGGTTTAGCTGTTAATGAAGTTTCGTTTTTTTTAGTGCTGAAAATTCATTGTCTGCTGGCGCTGTACACTTTTTCTAAGTGTTGCAATATCTCATGAAGGAAATACTGGACAATCAAATTAATGACTTTCCAGGCTTCAGGATGCCTTTCTACACTATATAAAGGTGGAAATTTACATTGGAAACGTTTGGTTTAGCTGTTATAAAAGTTTGGTTTTTTAGTGCTGTAAATGCATTTTCAGCTCGCGCTGTACACATTTGCTATGAGAGGCATTATCTCATAAGGGAAATATTGGACAATCAAATTAATGACTGCCCAGGCTTCAGGATGTCTTTTTACACTATATAAAGGTGGAAATTTACATTGGAAACGTTTGGTTTAGCTGTTATAAAAGTTTGTTTTTTTAGTGCTGTAAATGCATTTTCAGCTCGCACTGTACACATTTGCTATGAGAGGCATTATCTCATAAGGGAAATATTGGACAATCAAATTAATGACTGCCCAGGCTTCAGGATGTCTTTTTACACTATATAAAGGTGGAAATTTACATTGGAAACGTTTACTTTAGCTGTTAATGAAGTTTCGTTTATTTAGTGCTGAAAATTCATTGTCTGCTGGCGCTGTACACTTTTTCTAAGTGTTGCAATATCTCATGAAGGAAATACTGGACAATCAAATTAATGACTTTCCAGGCTTCAGGATGCCTTTCTACACTATATAAAGGTGGAAATTTACATTGGAAACGTTTGGTTTAGCTGTTATAAAAGTTTGTTTTTTTAGTGCTGTAAATGCATTTTCAGCTCGCACTGTACACATTTGCTATGTGAGGCATTATCTCATAAGGGAAATACTGGACAATCAAATTAATGACTTCCCAGGCTTCAGGATGCCTTTTTACACTCTATAAATGTGGAAATTTACATTGGAAACGTTTGGTTTAGCTGTTAATGAAGTTTCGTTTTTTTAGTGCTGAAAATTCATTGTCTGCTGGCGCTGTACACTTTTTCTAAGTGTTGCAATATCTCATGAAGGAAATACTGGACAATCAAATTAATGACTTTCCAGGCTTCAGGATGCCTTTCTACACTATATAAAGGTGGAAATTTACATTGGAAACGTTTGGTTTAGCTGTTATAAAAGTTTGGTTTTTTAGTGCTGTAAATGCATTTTCAGCTCGCGCTGTACACATTTGCTATGAGAGGCATTATCTCATGAGGGAAATATTGGACAATCAAATTAATGACTGCCCAGGCTTCAGGATGTCTTTTTACACTATATAAAGGTGGAAATTTACATTGGAAACGTTTGGTTTAGCTGTTATAAAAGTTTGTTTTTTTAGTGCTGTAAATGCATTTTCAGCTCGCACTGTACACATTTGCTATGAGAGGCATTATCTCATAAGGGAAATATTGGACAATCAAATTAATGACTGCCCAGGCTTCAGGATGTCTTTTTTAACTATATAAAGGTGGAAATTTACATTGGAAACGTTTGGTTTAGCTGTTATAAAAGTTTGTTTTTTTAGTGCTGTAAATGCATTTTCAGCTCGCACTGTACACATTTGCTATGAGAGGCATTATCTCATAAGGGAAATATTGGACAATCAAATTAATGACTGCCCAGGCTTCAGGATGTCTTTTTACACTATATAAAGGTGGAAATTTACATTTGAAACGTTTGGTTTAGCTGTTATAAAAGTTTGGTTTTTTAGTGCTGAAAATGCATTTTCAGCTCGCGCTGTACACATTTGCTATGAGAGGCATTATCTCATAAGGGAAATATTGGACAATCAAATTAATGACTGCCCAGGCTTCAGGATGTCTTTTTACACTATATAAAGGTGGAAATTTACATTGGAAACGTTTGGTTTAGCTGTTATAAAAGTTTGGTTTTTTAGTGCTGTAAATGCATTTTCAGCTCGCGCTGTACACATTTGCTATGAGAGGCATTATCTCATAAGGGAAATATTGGACAATCAAATTAATGACTGCCCAGGCTTCAGGATGTCTTTTTACACTATATAAAGGTGAAAATTTACATTGGAAACGTTTGGCTTAGGTGTTATATAAGTTTGTTTTTTTAGTGCTGAAAATGCATTTTCAGCTCGCACTGTACACATTTGCTATGTGAGGCATTATCTCATAAGGGAAATACTGGACAATCAAATTAATGACTTCCCAGGCTTCAGGATGCCTTTTTACACTCTATAAATGTGGAAATTTACATTGGAAACGTTTGGTTTAGCTGTTAATGAAGTTTCGTTTTTTTAGTGCTGAAAATTCATTGTCTGCTGGCGCTGTACACTTTTTCTAAGTTTTGCAATATCTCATGTAGGAAATACTGGACAATCAAATTAATGACTTTCCAGGCTTCAGGATGCCTTTCTACACTATATAAAGGTGGAAATTTACATTGGAAACGTTTGGTTTAGCTGTTATAAAAGTTTGTTTTTTTAGTGCTGTAAATGCATTTTCAGCTCGCGCTGTACACATTTGCTATGTGAGGCATTATCTCATAAGGGAAATACTGGACAATCAAATTAATGACTGCCCAGGCTTCAGGATGTCTTTTTACACTATATAAAGGTGGAAATTTACATTGGAAACGTTTGGTTTAGCTGTTATGATAGTTTGGTTTTTTTAGTGCTGAAAATTCATTGTCTGCTGGCGCTGTACACTTTTTCTAAGTGTTGCAATATCTCATGAAGGAAATACTGGACAATCAAATTAATGACTTTCCAGGCTCCAGGATGCCTTTCTACACTATATAAAGGTGGAAATTTACATTGGAAACGTTTGGTTTAGCTGTTATAAAAGTTTGGTTTTTTAGTGCTGTAAATGCATTTTCAGCTCGCGCTGTACACATTTGCTATGAGAGGCATTATCTCATAAGGGAAATATTGGACAATCAAATTAATGACTGCCCAGGCTTCAGGATGTCTTTTTACACTATATAAAGGTGGAAATTTACATTGGAAACGTTTAGTTTAGCTGTTAATGAAGTATCGTTTTTTTAGTGCTGAAAATTCATTGTCTACTGGCGCTGTACACTTTTTCTAAGTGTTGCAATATCTCATGAAGGAAATACTGGACAATCAAATTAATGACTTTCCAGGCTTCAGGATGCCTTTCTACACTATATAAAGGTGGAAATTTACATTGGAAACGTTTGGTTTAGCTGTTATAAAAGTTTGGTTTTTTAGTGCTGTAAATGCATTTTCAGCTCGCGCTGTACACATTTGCTATGAGAGGCATTATCTCATAAGGGAAATATTGGACAATCAAATTAATGACTGCCCAGGCTTCAGGATGTCTTTTTACACTATATAAAGGTGGAAATTTACATTGGAAACGTTTGGTTTAGCTGTTATAAAAGTTTGGTTTTTTAGTGCTGAAAATGCATTTTCAGCTCGCACTGTACACATTTGCTATGTGAGGCATTATCTCATAAGGGAAATACTGGACAATCAAATTAATGACTTCCCAGGCTTCAGGATGCATTTTTACACTCTATAAATGTGGAAATTTACATTGGAAACGTTTGGTTTAGCTGTTATAAAAGTTTGTTTTTTTAGTGCTGTAAATGCATTTTCAGCTCGCGCTGTACACATTTGCTATGTGAGGCATTATCTCATAAGGGAAATACTGGACAATCAAATTAATGACTGCCCAGGCTTCAGGATGTCTTTTTACACTATATAAAGGTGGAAATTTACATTGGAAACGTTTGGTTTAGCTGTTATAAAAGTTTGGTTTTTTAGTGCTGAAAATGCATTTTCAGCTCGCACTGTACACATTTGCTATGTGAGGCATTATCTCATAAGGGAAATACTGGACAATCAAATTAATGACTTCCCAGGCTTCAGGATGCCTTTTTACACTATATAAAGGTGGAAATTTACATTGGAAACGTTTGGCTTAGGTGTTATATAAGTTTGTTTTTTTAGTGCTGAAAATGCATTTTCAGCTCGCACTGTACACATTTGCTATGTGAGGCATTATCTCATAAGGGAAATACTGGACAATCAAATTAATGACTTCCCAGGCTTCAGGATGCCTTTTTACACTCTATAAATGTGGAAATTTACATTGGAAACGTTTGGTTTAGCTGTTAATGAAGTTTCGTTTTTTTAGTGCTGAAAATTCATTGTCTGCTGGCGCTGTACACTTTTTCTAAGTTTTGCAATATCTCATGTAGGAAATACTGGACAATCAAATTAATGACTTTCCAGGCTTCAGGATGCCTTTCTACACTATATAAAGGTGGAAATTTACATTGGAAACGTTTGGTTTAGCTGTTATAAAAGTTTGTTTTTTTAGTGCTGTAAATGCATTTTCAGCTCGCGCTGTACACATTTGCTATGTGAGGCATTATCTCATAAGGGAAATACTGGACAATCAAATTAATGACTGCCCAGGCTTCAGGATGTCTTTTTACACTATATAAAGGTGGAAATTTACATTGGAAACGTTTGGTTTAGCTGTTATAAAAGTTTGGTTTTTTTAGTGCTGAAAATTCATTGTCTGCTGGCGCTGTACACTTTTTCTAAGTGTTGCAATATCTCATGAAGGAAATACTGGACAATCAAATTAATGACTTTCCAGGCTCCAGGATGCCTTTCTACACTATATAAAGGTGGAAATTTACATTGGAAACGTTTGGTTTAGCTGTTATAAAAGTTTGGTTTTTTAGTGCTGTAAATGCATTTTCAGCTCGCGCTGTACACATTTGCTATGAGAGGCATTATCTCATAAGGGAAATATTGGACAATCAAATTAATGACTGCCCAGGCTTCAGGATGTCTTTTTACACTATATAAAGGTGGAAATTTACATTGGAAACGTTTAGTTTAGCTGTTAATGAAGTATCGTTTTTTTAGTGCTGAAAATTCATTGTCTACTGGCGCTGTACACTTTTTCTAAGTGTTGCAATATCTCATGAAGGAAATACTGGACAATCAAATTAATGACTTTCCAGGCTTCAGGATGCCTTTCTACACTATATAAAGGTGGAAATTTACATTGGAAACGTTTGGTTTAGCTGTTATAAAAGTTTGGTTTTTTAGTGCTGTAAATGCATTTTCAGCTCGCGCTGTACACATTTGCTATGAGAGGCATTATCTCATAAGGGAAATATTGGACAATCAAATTAATGACTGCCCAGGCTTCAGGATGTCTTTTTACACTATATAAAGGTGGAAATTTACATTGGAAACGTTTGGTTTAGCTGTTATAAAAGTTTGGTTTTTTAGTGCTGAAAATGCATTTTCAGCTCGCACTGTACACATTTGCTATGTGAGGCATTATCTCATAAGGGAAATACTGGACAATCAAATTAATGACTTCCCAGGCTTCAGGATGCATTTTTACACTCTATAAATGTGGAAATTTACATTGGAAACGTTTGGTTTAGCTGTTATAAAAGTTTGTTTTTTTAGTGCTGTAAATGCATTTTCAGCTCGCGCTGTACACATTTGCTATGTGAGGCATTATCTCATAAGGGAAATACTGGACAATCAAATTAATGACTGCCCAGGCTTCAGGATGTCTTTTTACACTATATAAAGGTGGAAATTTACATTGGAAACGTTTGGTTTAGCTGTTATAAAAGTTTGGTTTTTTAGTGCTGAAAATGCATTTTCAGCTCGCACTGTACACATTTGCTATGTGAGGCATTATCTCATAAGGGAAATACTGGACAATCAAATTAATGACTTCCCAGGCTTCAGGATGCCTTTTTACACTCTATAAATGTGGAAATTTACATTGGAAACGTTTGGTTTAGCTGTTAATGAAGTTTCGTTTTTTTAGTGCTGAAAATTCATTGTCTGCTGGCGCTGTACACTTTTTCTAAGTGTTGCAATATCTCATGAAGGAAATACTGGACAATCAAATTAATGACTTTCCAGGCTTCAGGATGCCTTTCTACACTATATAAAGGTGAAAATTTACATTGGAAACGTTTGGTTTAGCTGTTATAAAAGTTTGGTTTTTTAGTGCTGTAAATGCATTTTCAGCTCGCGCTGTACACATTTGCTATGAGAGGCATTATCTCATAAGGGAAATATTGGACAATCAAATTAATGACTGCCCAGGCTTCAGGATGTCTTTTTACACTATATAAAGGTGGAAATTTACATTGGAAACGTTTAGTTTAGCTGTTAATGAAGTTTCGTTTTTTTAATGCTGGAAATTCATTGTCTGCTGGCGCTGTACACTTTTTCTAAGTGTTGCAATATCTCATGAAGGAAATACTGGACAATCAAATTAATGACTTTCCAGGCTTCAGGATGCCTTTCTACACTATATAAAGGTGGAAATTTACATTGGAAACGTTTGGTTTAGCTGTTATAAAAGTTTGGTTTTTTAGTGCTGTAAATGCATTTTCAGCTCGCGCTGTACACATTTGCTATGAGAGGCATTATCTCATAAGGGAAATATTGGACAATCAAATTAATGACTGCCCAGGCTTCAGGATGTCTTTTTACACTATATAAAGGTGGAAATTTACATTGGAAACGTTTGGTTTAGCTGTTATAAAAGTTTGTTTTTTTAGTGCTGTAAATGCATTTTCAGCTCGCACTGTACACATTTGCTATGAGAGGCATTATCTCATAAGGGAAATATTGGACAATCAAATTAATGACTGCCCAGGCTTCAGGATGTCTTTTTACACTATATAAAGGTGGAAATTTACATTGGAAACGTTTACTTTAGCTGTTAATGAAGTTTCGTTTATTTAGTGCTGAAAATTCATTGTCTGCTGGCGCTGTACACTTTTTCTAAGTGTTGCAATATCTCATGAAGGAAATACTGGACAATCAAATTAATGACTTTCCAGGCTTCAGGATGCCTTTCTACACTATATAAAGATGGAAATTTACATTGGAAACGTTTGGTTTAGCTGTTATAAAAGTTTGTTTTTTTAGTGCTGTAAATGCATTTTCAGCTCGCACTGTACACATTTGCTATGTGAGGCATTATCTCATAAGGGAAATACTGGACAATCAAATTAATGACTTCCCAGGCTTCAGGATGCCTTTTTACACTCTATAAATGTGGAAATTTACATTGGAAACGTTTGGTTTAGCTGTTAATGAAGTTTCGTTTTTTTTAGTGCTGAAAATTCATTGTCTGCTGGCGCTGTACACTTTTTCTAAGTGTTGCAATATCTCATGAAGGAAATACTGGACAATCAAATTAATGACTTTCCAGGCTTCAGGATGCCTTTCTACACTATATAAAGGTGGAAATTTACATTGGAAACGTTTGGTTTAGCTGTTATAAAAGTTTGGTTTTTTAGTGCTGTAAATGCATTTTCAGCTCGCGCTGTACACATTTGCTATGAGAGGCATTATCTCATAAGGGAAATATTGGACAATCAAATTAATGACTGCCCAGGCTTCAGGATGTCTTTTTACACTATATAAAGGTGGAAATTTACATTGGAAACGTTTGGTTTAGCTGTTATAAAAGTTTGTTTTTTTAGTGCTGTAAATGCATTTTCAGCTCGCACTGTACACATTTGCTATGAGAGGCATTATCTCATAAGGGAAATATTGGACAATCAAATTAATGACTGCCCAGGCTTCAGGATGTCTTTTTACACTATATAAAGGTGGAAATTTACATTGGAAACGTTTACTTTAGCTGTTAATGAAGTTTCGTTTATTTAGTGCTGAAAATTCATTGTCTGCTGGCGCTGTACACTTTTTCTAAGTGTTGCAATATCTCATGAAGGAAATACTGGACAATCAAATTAATGACTTTCCAGGCTTCAGGATGCCTTTCTACACTATATAAAGGTGGAAATTTACATTGGAAACGTTTGGTTTAGCTGTTATAAAAGTTTGTTTTTTTAGTGCTGTAAATGCATTTTCAGCTCGCACTGTACACATTTGCTATGTGAGGCATTATCTCATAAGGGAAATACTGGACAATCAAATTAATGACTTCCCAGGCTTCAGGATGCCTTTTTACACTCTATAAATGTGGAAATTTACATTGGAAACGTTTGGTTTAGCTGTTAATGAAGTTTCGTTTTTTTAGTGCTGAAAATTCATTGTCTGCTGGCGCTGTACACTTTTTCTAAGTGTTGCAATATCTCATGAAGGAAATACTGGACAATCAAATTAATGACTTTCCAGGCTTCAGGATGCCTTTCTACACTATATAAAGGTGGAAATTTACATTGGAAACGTTTGGTTTAGCTGTTATAAAAGTTTGGTTTTTTAGTGCTGTAAATGCATTTTCAGCTCGCGCTGTACACATTTGCTATGAGAGGCATTATCTCATGAGGGAAATATTGGACAATCAAATTAATGACTGCCCAGGCTTCAGGATGTCTTTTTACACTATATAAAGGTGGAAATTTACATTGGAAACGTTTGGTTTAGCTGTTATAAAAGTTTGTTTTTTTAGTGCTGTAAATGCATTTTCAGCTCGCACTGTACACATTTGCTATGAGAGGCATTATCTCATAAGGGAAATATTGGACAATCAAATTAATGACTGCCCAGGCTTCAGGATGTCTTTTTTAACTATATAAAGGTGGAAATTTACATTGGAAACGTTTGGTTTAGCTGTTATAAAAGTTTGTTTTTTTAGTGCTGTAAATGCATTTTCAGCTCGCACTGTACACATTTGCTATGAGAGGCATTATCTCATAAGGGAAATATTGGACAATCAAATTAATGACTGCCCAGGCTTCAGGATGTCTTTTTACACTATATAAAGGTGGAAATTTACATTTGAAACGTTTGGTTTAGCTGTTATAAAAGTTTGGTTTTTTAGTGCTGAAAATGCATTTTCAGCTCGCGCTGTACACATTTGCTATGAGAGGCATTATCTCATAAGGGAAATATTGGACAATCAAATTAATGACTGCCCAGGCTTCAGGATGTCTTTTTACACTATATAAAGGTGGAAATTTACATTGGAAACGTTTGGTTTAGCTGTTATAAAAGTTTGGTTTTTTAGTGCTGTAAATGCATTTTCAGCTCGCGCTGTACACATTTGCTATGAGAGGCATTATCTCATAAGGGAAATATTGGACAATCAAATTAATGACTGCCCAGGCTTCAGGATGTCTTTTTACACTATATAAAGGTGGAAATTTACATTGGAAACGTTTGGCTTAGGTGTTATATAAGTTTGTTTTTTTAGTGCTGAAAATGCATTTTCAGCTCGCACTGTACACATTTGCTATGTGAGGCATTATCTCATAAGGGAAATACTGGACAATCAAATTAATGACTTCCCAGGCTTCAGGATGCCTTTTTACACTCTATAAATGTGGAAATTTACATTGGAAACGTTTGGTTTAGCTGTTAATGAAGTTTCGTTTTTTTAGTGCTGAAAATTCATTGTCTGCTGGCGCTGTACACTTTTTCTAAGTTTTGCAATATCTCATGTAGGAAATACTGGACAATCAAATTAATGACTTTCCAGGCTTCAGGATGCCTTTCTACACTATATAAAGGTGGAAATTTACATTGGAAACGTTTGGTTTAGCTGTTATAAAAGTTTGTTTTTTTAGTGCTGTAAATGCATTTTCAGCTCGCGCTGTACACATTTGCTATGTGAGGCATTATCTCATAAGGGAAATACTGGACAATCAAATTAATGACTGCCCAGGCTTCAGGATGTCTTTTTACACTATATAAAGGTGGAAATTTACATTGGAAACGTTTGGTTTAGCTGTTATAAAAGTTTGGTTTTTTTAGTGCTGAAAATTCATTGTCTGCTGGCGCTGTACACTTTTTCTAAGTGTTGCAATATCTCATGAAGGAAATACTGGACAATCAAATTAATGACTTTCCAGGCTCCAGGATGCCTTTCTACACTATATAAAGGTGGAAATTTACATTGGAAACGTTTGGTTTAGCTGTTATAAAAGTTTGGTTTTTTAGTGCTGTAAATGCATTTTCAGCTCGCGCTGTACACATTTGCTATGAGAGGCATTATCTCATAAGGGAAATATTGGACAATCAAATTAATGACTGCCCAGGCTTCAGGATGTCTTTTTACACTATATAAAGGTGGAAATTTACATTGGAAACGTTTAGTTTAGCTGTTAATGAAGTATCGTTTTTTTAGTGCTGAAAATTCATTGTCTACTGGCGCTGTACACTTTTTCTAAGTGTTGCAATATCTCATGAAGGAAATACTGGACAATCAAATTAATGACTTTCCAGGCTTCAGGATGCCTTTCTACACTATATAAAGGTGGAAATTTACATTGGAAACGTTTGGTTTAGCTGTTATAAAAGTTTGGTTTTTTAGTGCTGTAAATGCATTTTCAGCTCGCGCTGTACACATTTGCTATGAGAGGCATTATCTCATAAGGGAAATATTGGACAATCAAATTAATGACTGCCCAGGCTTCAGGATGTCTTTTTACACTATATAAAGGTGGAAATTTACATTGGAAACGTTTGGTTTAGCTGTTATAAAAGTTTGGTTTTTTAGTGCTGAAAATGCATTTTCAGCTCGCACTGTACACATTTGCTATGTGAGGCATTATCTCATAAGGGAAATACTGGACAATCAAATTAATGACTTCCCAGGCTTCAGGATGCATTTTTACACTCTATAAATGTGGAAATTTACATTGGAAACGTTTGGTTTAGCTGTTATAAAAGTTTGTTTTTTTAGTGCTGTAAATGCATTTTCAGCTCGCGCTGTACACATTTGCTATGTGAGGCATTATCTCATAAGGGAAATACTGGACAATCAAATTAATGACTGCCCAGGCTTCAGGATGTCTTTTTACACTATATAAAGGTGGAAATTTACATTGGAAACGTTTGGTTTAGCTGTTATAAAAGTTTGGTTTTTTAGTGCTGAAAATGCATTTTCAGCTCGCACTGTACACATTTGCTATGTGAGGCATTATCTCATAAGGGAAATACTGGACAATCAAATTAATGACTTCCCAGGCTTCAGGATGCCTTTTTACACTATATAAAGGTGGAAATTTACATTGGAAACGTTTGGCTTAGGTGTTATATAAGTTTGTTTTTTTAGTGCTGAAAATGCATTTTCAGCTCGCACTGTACACATTTGCTATGTGAGGCATTATCTCATAAGGGAAATACTGGACAATCAAATTAATGACTTCCCAGGCTTCAGGATGCCTTTTTACACTCTATAAATGTGGAAATTTACATTGGAAACGTTTGGTTTAGCTGTTAATGAAGTTTCGTTTTTTTAGTGCTGAAAATTCATTGTCTGCTGGCGCTGTACACTTTTTCTAAGTTTTGCAATATCTCATGTAGGAAATACTGGACAATCAAATTAATGACTTTCCAGGCTTCAGGATGCCTTTCTACACTATATAAAGGTGGAAATTTACATTGGAAACGTTTGGTTTAGCTGTTATAAAAGTTTGTTTTTTTAGTGCTGTAAATGCATTTTCAGCTCGCGCTGTACACATTTGCTATGTGAGGCATTATCTCATAAGGGAAATACTGGACAATCAAATTAATGACTGCCCAGGCTTCAGGATGTCTTTTTACACTATATAAAGGTGGAAATTTACATTGGAAACGTTTGGTTTAGCTGTTATAAAAGTTTGGTTTTTTTAGTGCTGAAAATTCATTGTCTGCTGGCGCTGTACACTTTTTCTAAGTGTTGCAATATCTCATGAAGGAAATACTGGACAATCAAATTAATGACTTTCCAGGCTCCAGGATGCCTTTCTACACTATATAAAGGTGGAAATTTACATTGGAAACGTTTGGTTTAGCTGTTATAAAAGTTTGGTTTTTTAGTGCTGTAAATGCATTTTCAGCTCGCGCTGTACACATTTGCTATGAGAGGCATTATCTCATAAGGGAAATATTGGACAATCAAATTAATGACTGCCCAGGCTTCAGGATGTCTTTTTACACTATATAAAGGTGGAAATTTACATTGGAAACGTTTAGTTTAGCTGTTAATGAAGTATCGTTTTTTTAGTGCTGAAAATTCATTGTCTACTGGCGCTGTACACTTTTTCTAAGTGTTGCAATATCTCATGAAGGAAATACTGGACAATCAAATTAATGACTTTCCAGGCTTCAGGATGCCTTTCTACACTATATAAAGGTGGAAATTTACATTGGAAACGTTTGGTTTAGCTGTTATAAAAGTTTGGTTTTTTAGTGCTGTAAATGCATTTTCAGCTCGCGCTGTACACATTTGCTATGAGAGGCATTATCTCATAAGGGAAATATTGGACAATCAAATTAATGACTGCCCAGGCTTCAGGATGTCTTTTTACACTATATAAAGGTGGAAATTTACATTGGAAACGTTTGGTTTAGCTGTTATAAAAGTTTGGTTTTTTAGTGCTGAAAATGCATTTTCAGCTCGCACTGTACACATTTGCTATGTGAGGCATTATCTCATAAGGGAAATACTGGACAATCAAATTAATGACTTCCCAGGCTTCAGGATGCATTTTTACACTCTATAAATGTGGAAATTTACATTGGAAACGTTTGGTTTAGCTGTTATAAAAGTTTGTTTTTTTAGTGCTGTAAATGCATTTTCAGCTCGCGCTGTACACATTTGCTATGTGAGGCATTATCTCATAAGGGAAATACTGGACAATCAAATTAATGACTGCCCAGGCTTCAGGATGTCTTTTTACACTATATAAAGGTGGAAATTTACATTGGAAACGTTTGGTTTAGCTGTTATAAAAGTTTGGTTTTTTAGTGCTGAAAATGCATTTTCAGCTCGCACTGTACACATTTGCTATGTGAGGCATTATCTCATAAGGGAAATACTGGACAATCAAATTAATGACTTCCCAGGCTTCAGGATGCCTTTTTACACTCTATAAATGTGGAAATTTACATTGGAAACGTTTGGTTTAGCTGTTAATGAAGTTTCGTTTTTTTAGTGCTGAAAATTCATTGTCTGCTGGCGCTGTACACTTTTTCTAAGTGTTGCAATATCTCATGAAGGAAATACTGGACAATCAAATTAATGACTTTCCAGGCTTCAGGATGCCTTTCTACACTATATAAAGGTGGAAATTTACATTGGAAACGTTTGGTTTAGCTGTTATAAAAGTTTGGTTTTTTAGTGCTGTAAATGCATTTTCAGCTCGCGCTGTACACATTTGCTATGAGAGGCATTATCTCATAAGGGAAATATTGGACAATCAAATTAATGACTGCCCAGGCTTCAGGATGTCTTTTTACACTATATAAAGGTGGAAATTTACATTGGAAACGTTTAGTTTAGCTGTTAATGAAGTTTCGTTTTTTTAATGCTGGAAATTCATTGTCTGCTGGCGCTGTACACTTTTTCTAAGTGTTGCAATATCTCATGAAGGAAATACTGGACAATCAAATTAATGACTTTCCAGGCTTCAGGATGCCTTTCTACACTATATAAAGGTGGAAATTTACATTGGAAACGTTTGGTTTAGCTGTTATAAAAGTTTGGTTTTTTAGTGCTGTAAATGCATTTTCAGCTCGCGCTGTACACATTTGCTATGAGAGGCATTATCTCATAAGGGAAATATTGGACAATCAAATTAATGACTGCCCAGGCTTCAGGATGTCTTTTTACACTATATAAAGGTGGAAATTTACATTGGAAACGTTTAGTTTAGCTGTTAATGAAGTTTCGTTTTTTTAATGCTGGAAATTCATTGTCTGCTGGCGCTGTACACTTTTTCTAAGTGTTGCAATATCTCATGAAGGAAATACTGGACAATCAAATTAATGACTTTCCAGGCTTCAGGATGCCTTTCTACACTATATAAAGGTGGAAATTTACATTGGAAACGTTTGGTTTAGCTGTTATAAAAGTTTGGTTTTTTAGTGCTGTAAATGCATTTTCAGCTCGCGCTGTACACATTTGCTATGAGAGGCATTATCTCATGAGGGAAATATTGGACAATCAAATTAATGACTGCCCAGGCTTCAGGATGTCTTTTTACACTATATAAAGGTGGAAATTTACATTGGAAACGTTTGGTTTAGCTGTTATAAAAGTTTGTTTTTTTAGTGCTGTAAATGCATTTTCAGCTCGCACTGTACACATTTGCTATGAGAGGCATTATCTCATAAGGGAAATATTGGACAATCAAATTAATGACTGCCCAGGCTTCAGGATGTCTTTTTTAACTATATAAAGGTGGAAATTTACATTGGAAACGTTTGGTTTAGCTGTTATAAAAGTTTGTTTTTTTAGTGCTGTAAATGAATTTTCAGCTCGCACTGTACACATTTGCTATGAGAGGCATTATCTCATAAGGGAAATATTGGACAATCAAATTAATGACTGCCCAGGCTTCAGGATGTCTTTTTACACTATATAAAGGTGGAAATTTACATTTGAAACGTTTGGTTTAGCTGTTATAAAAGTTTGGTTTTTTAGTGCTGAAAATGCATTTTCAGCTCGCGCTGTACACATTTGCTATGAGAGGCATTATCTCATAAGGGAAATATTGGACAATCAAATTAATGACTGCCCAGGCTTCAGGATGTCTTTTTACACTATATAAAGGTGGAAATTTACATTGGAAACGTTTGGTTTAGCTGTTATAAAAGTTTGGTTTTTTAGTGCTGTAAATGCATTTTCAGCTCGCGCTGTACACATTTGCTATGAGAGGCATTATCTCATAAGGGAAATATTGGACAATCAAATTAATGACTGCCCAGGCTTCAGGATGTCTTTTTACACTATATAAAGGTGGAAATTTACATTGGAAACGTTTGGCTTAGGTGTTATATAAGTTTGTTTTTTTAGTGCTGAAAATGCATTTTCAGCTCGCACTGTACACATTTGCTATGTGAGGCATTATCTCATAAGGGAAATACTGGACAATCAAATTAATGACTTCCCAGGCTTCAGGATGCCTTTTTACACTCTATAAATGTGGAAATTTACATTGGAAACGTTTGGTTTAGCTGTTAATGAAGTTTCGTTTTTTTAGTGCTGAAAATTCATTGTCTGCTGGCGCTGTACACTTTTTCTAAGTTTTGCAATATCTCATGTAGGAAATACTGGACAATCAAATTAATGACTTTCCAGGCTTCAGGATGCCTTTCTACACTATATAAAGGTGGAAATTTACATTGGAAACGTTTGGTTTAGCTGTTATAAAAGTTTGTTTTTTTAGTGCTGTAAATGCATTTTCAGCTCGCGCTGTACACATTTGCTATGTGAGGCATTATCTCATAAGGGAAATACTGGACAATCAAATTAATGACTGCCCAGGCTTCAGGATGTCTTTTTACACTATATAAAGGTGGAAATTTACATTGGAAACGTTTGGTTTAGCTGTTATAAAAGTTTGGTTTTTTTAGTGCTGAAAATTCATTGTCTGCTGGCGCTGTACACTTTTTCTAAGTGTTGCAATATCTCATGAAGGAAATACTGGACAATCAAATTAATGACTTTCCAGGCTCCAGGATGCCTTTCTACACTATATAAAGGTGGAAATTTACATTGGAAACGTTTGGTTTAGCTGTTATAAAAGTTTGGTTTTTTAGTGCTGTAAATGCATTTTCAGCTCGCGCTGTACACATTTGCTATGAGAGGCATTATCTCATAAGGGAAATATTGGACAATCAAATTAATGACTGCCCAGGCTTCAGGATATCTTTTTACACTATATAAAGGTGGAAATTTACATTGGAAACGTTTAGTTTAGCTGTTAATGAAGTATCGTTTTTTTAGTGCTGAAAATTCATTGTCTACTGGCGCTGTACACTTTTTCTAAGTGTTGCAATATCTCATGAAGGAAATACTGGACAATCAAATTAATGACTTTCCAGGCTTCAGGATGCCTTTCTACACTATATAAAGGTGGAAATTTACATTGGAAACGTTTGGTTTAGCTGTTATAAAAGTTTGGTTTTTTAGTGCTGTAAATGCATTTTCAGCTCGCGCTGTACACATTTGCTATGAGAGGCATTATCTCATAAGGGAAATATTGGACAATCAAATTAATGACTGCCCAGGCTTCAGGATGTCTTTTTACACTATATAAAGGTGGAAATTTACATTGGAAACGTTTGGTTTAGCTGTTATAAAAGTTTGGTTTTTTAGTGCTGAAAATGCATTTTCAGCTCGCACTGTACACATTTGCTATGTGAGGCATTATCTCATAAGGGAAATACTGGACAATCAAATTAATGACTTCCCAGGCTTCAGGATGCATTTTTACACTCTATAAATGTGGAAATTTACATTGGAAACGTTTGGTTTAGCTGTTATAAAAGTTTGTTTTTTTAGTGCTGTAAATGCATTTTCAGCTCGCGCTGTACACATTTGCTATGTGAGGCATTATCTCATAAGGGAAATACTGGACAATCAAATTAATGACTGCCCAGGCTTCAGGATGTCTTTTTACACTATATAAAGGTGGAAATTTACATTGGAAACGTTTGGTTTAGCTGTTATAAAAGTTTGGTTTTTTAGTGCTGAAAATGCATTTTCAGCTCGCACTGTACACATTTGCTATGTGAGGCATTATCTCATAAGGGAAATACTGGACAATCAAATTAATGACTTCCCAGGCTTCAGGATGCCTTTTTACACTCTATAAATGTGGAAATTTACATTGGAAACGTTTGGTTTAGCTGTTAATGAAGTTTCGTTTTTTTAGTGCTGAAAATTCATTGTCTGCTGGCGCTGTACACTTTTTCTAAGTGTTGCAATATCTCATGAAGGAAATACTGGACAATCAAATTAATGACTTTCCAGGCTTCAGGATGCCTTTCTACACTATATAAAGGTGGAAATTTACATTGGAAACGTTTGGTTTAGCTGTTATAAAAGTTTGGTTTTTTAGTGCTGTAAATGCATTTTCAGCTCGCGCTGTACACATTTGCTATGAGAGGCATTATCTCATAAGGGAAATATTGGACAATCAAATTAATGACTGCCCAGGCTTCAGGATGTCTTTTTACACTATATAAAGGTGGAAATTTACATTGGAAACGTTTAGTTTAGCTGTTAATGAAGTTTCGTTTTTTTAATGCTGGAAATTCATTGTCTGCTGGCGCTGTACACTTTTTCTAAGTGTTGCAATATCTCATGAAGGAAATACTGGACAATCAAATTAATGACTTTCCAGGCTTCAGGATGCCTTTCTACACTATATAAAGGTGGAAATTTACATTGGAAACGTTTGGTTTAGCTGTTATAAAAGTTTGGTTTTTTAGTGCTGTAAATGCATTTTCAGCTCGCGCTGTACACATTTGCTATGAGAGGCATTATCTCATAAGGGAAATATTGGACAATCAAATTAATGACTGCCCAGGCTTCAGGATGTCTTTTTACACTATATAAAGGTGGAAATTTACATTGGAAACGTTTAGTTTAGCTGTTAATGAAGTTTCGGTTTTTTAGTGCTGAAAATTCATTGTCTGCTGGCGCTGTACACTTTTTCTAAGTGTTGCAATATCTCATGAAGGAAATACTGGACAATCAAATTAATCACTTTCCAGGCTTCAGGATGCCTTTCTACACTATATAAAGGTGGAAATTTACATTGGAAACGTTTGGTTTAGCTGTTATAAAAGTTTGGTTTTTTAGTGCTGTAAAAGCATTTTCAGCTCGCGCTGTACACATTTGCTATGTGAGGCATTATATCATAAGGGAAATACTGGACAATCAAATTAATGACTTCCCAGGCTTCAGGATGCCTTTTTACACTCTATAAATGTGGAAATTTACATTGGAAACGTTTGGTTTAGCTGTTAATGAAGTTTCGTTTTTTTAGTGCTGAAAAAACATTGTCTGCTGGCGCTGTACACTTTTTCTAAGTGTTGCAATATCTCATGAAGGAAATACTGGACAATCAAATTAATGACTTTCCAGGCTTCAGGATGCCTTTCTACACTATATAAAGGTAGAAATTTACATTGGAAACGTTTGGTTTAGCTGTTATAAAAGTTTGGTTTTTTAGTGCTGTAAATGCATTTTCAGCTCGCGCTGTACACATTTGCTATGAGAGGCATTATCTCATAAGGGAAATATTGGACAATCAAATTAATGACTGCCCAGGCTTCAGGATGTCTTTTTACACTCTATAAAGGTGGAAATTTACATTGGAAACGTTTGGTTTAGCTGTTATAAAAGTTTGGTTTTTTAGTGCTGTAAATGCATTTTCAGCTCGCGCTGTACACATTTGCTATGAGAGGCATTATCTCATAAGGGAAATATTGGACAATCAAATTAATGGCTGCCCAGGCTTCAGGATGTCTTTTTACACTATATAAAGGTGGAAATTTACATTGGAAACGTTTAGTTTAGCTGTTAATGAAGTTTCGGTTTTTTAGTGCTGAAAATTCATTGTCTGCTGGCGCTGTACACTTTTTCTAAGTGTTGCAATATCTCATGAAGGAAATACTGGACAATCAAATTAAAGACTTTCCAGGCTTCAGGATGCCTTTTTACACTATATAAAGGTGGAAATTTACATTGGAAACGTTTGGTTTAGCTGTTATAAAAGTTTGGTTTTTTAGTGCTGTAAATGCATTTTCAGCTCGCGCTGTACACATTTGCTATGAGAGGCATTATCTCATAAGGGAAATATTGGACAATCAAATTAATGACTGCCCAGGCTTCAGGATGTCTTTTTACACTATATAAAGGTGGAAATTTACATTGGAAACATTTAGTTTAGCTGTTAATGAAGTTTCGTTTTTTTAGTGCTGAAAATTCATTGTCTGCTGGCGCTGTACACTTTTTCTAAGTGTTGCAATATCTCATGAAGGAAATACTGGACAATCAAATTAATGACTTTCCAGGCTTCAGGATGCCTTTCTACACTATATAAAGGTGGAAATTTACATTGGAAACGTTTGGTTTAGCTGTTATAAAAGTTTGGTTTTTTAGTGCTGTAAATGCATTTTCAGCTCGCGCTGTACACATTTGCTATGAGAGGCATTATCTCATAAGGGAAATAATTGGACAATCAAATTAATGACTGCCCAGGCTTCAGGATGTCTTTTTACACTATATAAAGGAGGAAATTTACATTGGAAACGTTTGGTTTAGGTGTTATAAAAGTTTGGTTTTTTAGTGCTGAAAATGCATTTCAGCTCGCGCTGTACACATTTGCAATGAGAGGCATTATCTCATAAGGGAAATACTGGACAATCAAATTAATGACTTCCCAGGCTTCAGGATGCCTTTTTACACTCTATAAATGTGGAAATTTACATTGGAAACGTTTGGTTTAGCTGTTAATGAAGTTTCGTTTTTTTTAGTGTTGAAAATTCGTTGTCTGCTGGCGCTGTACACTTTTTCTAAGTGTTGCAATATCTCATGAAGGAAATACTGGACAATCAAATTAATGACTTTCCAGGCTTCAGGATGCCTTTCTACACTATATAAAGGTGGAAATTTACATTGGAAACGTTTGGTTTAGCTGTTATAAAAGTTTGGTTTTTTAGTGCTGTAAATGCATTTTCAGCTCGCGCTGTACACATTTGCTATGAGAGGCATTATCTCATAAGGGAAATATTGGACAATCAAATTAATGACTGCCCAGGCTTCAGGATGTCTTTTTACACTATATAAAGGTGGAAATTTACATTGGAAACGTTTGGTTTAGCTGTTATAAAAGTTTGTTTTTTTAGTGCTGTAAATGCATTTTCAGCTCGCACTGTACACATTTGCTATGAGAGGCATTATCTCATAAGGGAAATATTGGACAATCAAATTAATGACTGCCCAGGCTTCAGGATGTCTTTTTACACTATATAAAGGTGGAAATTTACATTGGAAACGTTTACTTTAGCTGTTAATGAAGTTTCGTTTATTTAGTGCTGAAAATTCATTGTCTGCTGGCGCTGTACACTTTTTCTAAGTGTTGCAATATCTCATGAAGGAAATACTGGACAATCAAATTAATGACTTTCCAGGCTTCAGTATGCCTTTCTACACTATATAAAGGTGGAAATTTACATTGGAAACGTTTGGTTTAGCTGTTATAAAAGTTTGTTTTTTTAGTGCTGTAAATGCATTTTCAGCTCGCACTGTACACATTTGCTATGTGAGGCATTATCTCATAAGGGAAATACTGGACAATCAAATTAATGACTTCCCAGGCTTCAGGATGCCTTTTTACACTCTATAAATGTGGAAATTTACATTGGAAACGTTTGGTTTAGCTGTTAATGAAGTTTCGTTTTTTTAGTGCTGAAAATTCATTGTCTGCTGGCGCTGTACACTTTTTCTAAGTGTTGCAATATCTCATGAAGGAAATACTGGACAATCAAATTAATGACTTTCCAGGCTTCAGGATGCCTTTCTACACTATATAAAGGTGGAAATTTACATTGGAAACGTTTGGTTTAGCTGTTATAAAAGTTTGGTTTTTTAGTGCTGTAAATGCATTTTCAGCTCGCGCTGTACACATTTGCTATGAGAGGCATTATCTCATAAGGGAAATATTGAACAATCAAATTAATGACTGCCCAGGCTTCAGGATGTCTTTTTACACTATATAAGGGTGGAAATTTACATTGGAAACGTTTAGTTTAGCTGTTAATGAAGTTTCGTTTTTTTAGTGCTGAAAATTCATTGTCTGCTGGCGCTGTACACATTTGCTATGTGAGGCATTATCTCATAAGGGAAATACTGGACAATCAAATTAATGACTGCCCAGGCTTCAGGATGTCTTTTTACACTATATAAAGGTGGAAATTTACATTGGAAACGTTTGGTTTAGCTGTTATAAAAGTTTGGTTTTTTAGTGCTGAAAATGCATTTTCAGCTCGCACTGTACACATTTGCTATGTGAGGCATTATCTCATAAGGGAAATACTGGACAATCAAATTAATGACTGCCCAGGCTTCAGGATGCCTTTTTACACTCTATAAATGTGGAAATTTACATTGGAAACGTTTGGTTTAGCTGTTAATGAAGTTTCGTTTTTTTAGTGCTGAAAATTCATTGTCTGCTGGCGCTGTACACTTTTTCTAAGTGTTGCAATATCTCATGAAGGAAATGCTGGACAATCAAATTAATGACTTTCCAGGCTTCAGGATGCCTTTCTACACTATATAAAGGTGGAAATTTACAATTGAAACGTTTGGTTTAGCTGTTATAAAAGTTTGGTTTTTTAGTGCTGTAAATGCATTTTCAGCTCGCGCTGTACACATTTGCTATGAGAGGCATTATCTCATAAGGGAAATATTGGACAATCAAATTAATGACTGCCCAGGCTTCAGGATGTCTTTTTACACTATATAAAGGTGGAAATTTACATTGGAAACGTTTGGTTTAGCTGTTATAAAAGTTTGGTTTTTTAGTGCTGAAAATGCATTTTCAGCTCGCACTGTACACATTTGCTATGTGAGGCATTATCTCATAAGGGAAATACTGGACAATCAAATTAATGACTTCCCAGGCTTCAGGATGCCTTTTTACACTCTATAAATGTGGAAATTTACATTGGAAACGTTTGGTTTAGCTGTTAATGAAGTTTCGTTTTTTTAGTGCTGAAAATTCATTGTCTGCTGGCGAAGTACACTTTTTCTAAGTGTTGCAATATCTCATGAAGGAAATACTGGACAATCAAATTAATGACTTTCCAGGCTTCAGGATGCCTTTCTACACTATATAAAGGTGGAAATTTACATTGGAAACGTTTGGTTTAGCTGTTAATGAAGTTTCGTTTTTTTTAGTGCTGAAAATTCATTGTCTGCTGGCGCTGTACACTTTTTCTAAGTGTTGCAATATCTCATGAAGGAAATACTGGACAATCAAATTAATGACTTTCCAGGCTTCAGGATGCCTTTCTACACTATATAAAGGTGGAAATTTACATTGGAAACGTTTGGTTTAGCTGTTATAAAAGTTTGGTTTTTTAGTGCTGTAAATGCATTTTCAGCTCGCGCTGTACACATTTGCTATGAGAGGCATTATCTCATAAGGGAAATATTGGACAATCAAATTAATGACTGCCCAGGCTTCAGGATGTCTTTTTACACTATATAAAGGTGGACATTTACATTGGAAACGTTTAGTTCAGCTGTTAATGAAGTTTCGTTTTTTTAGTGCTGAAAATTCATTGTCTGCTGGCGCTGTACACTTTTTCTAAGTGTTGCAATATCTCATGAAGGAAATACTGGACAATCAAATTAATGACTTTCCAGGCTTCAGGATGCCTTTCTACACTATATAAAGGTGGAAATTTACATTGGAAACGTTTGGTTTAGCTGTTATAAAAGTTTGGGTTTTTAGTGCTGTAAATGCATTTTCAGCTCGCGCTGTACACATTTGCTATGAGAGGCATTATCTCATAAGGGAAATATTGGACAATCAAATTAATGACTGCCCAGGCTTCAGGATGTCTTTTTACACTATATAAAGGTGGAAATTTACATTGGAAACGTTTAGTTTAGCTGTTATAAAAGTTTGTTTTTTTAGTGCTGTAAATGCATTTTCAGCTCGCGCTGTACACATTTGCTATGAGAGGCATTATCTCATAAGGGAAATATTGGACAATCAAATTAATGACTGCCCAGGCTTCAGGATGTCTTTTTACACTATATAAAGGTGGAAATTTACATTGGAAACGTTTAGTTTAGCTGTTATAAAAGTTTGTTTTTTTAGTGCTGAAAATGCATTTTCAGCTCGCACTGTACACATTTGCTATGTGAGGCATTATCTCATAAGGGAAATACTGGACAATCAAATTAATGACTTCCCAGGCTTCAGGATGCCTTTTTACACTCTATAAATGTGGAAATTTACATTGGAAACGTTTGGTTTAGCTGTTAATGAAGTTTCGTTTTTTTAGTGCTGAAAATTCATTGTCTGCTGGCGCTGTACACTTTTTCTAAGTGTTGCAATATCTCATGAAGGAAATACTGGACAATCAAATTAATGACTTTCCAGGCTTCAGGATGCCTTTCTACACTATATAAAGGTGGAAATTTACATTGGAAACGTTTGGTTTAGCTGTTATAAAAGTTTGGTATTAGTGCTGTAAATGCATTTTCAGCTCGCGCTGTACACATTTGCTATGAGAGGCATTATCTCATAAGGGAAATATTGGACAATCAAATTAATGACTGCCCAGGCTTCAGAATGTCTTTTTACACTATATAAAGGTGGAAATTTACATTGGAAACGTTTAGTTTAGCTGTTAATGAAGTTTCGTTTTTTTAGTGCTGAAAATTCATTGTCTGCTGGCGCTGTACACTTTTTCTAAGTGTTGCAATATCTCATGAAGGAAATACTGGACAATCAAATTAATGACTTTCCAGGCTTCAGGATGCCTTTCTACACTATATAAAGGTAGAAATTTACATTGGAAACGTTTGGTTTAGCTGTTATAAAAGTTTGGTTTTTTAGTGCTGTAAATGCATTTTCAGCTCGCGCTGTACACATTTGCTATGAGAGGCATTATCTCATAAGGGAAATACTGGACAATCAAATTAATGACTTCCCAGGCTTCAGGATGCCTTTTTACACTCTATAAATGTGGAAATTTACATTGGAAACGTTTGGTTTAGCTGTTAATGAAGTTTCGTTTTTTTTAGTGTTGAAAATTCGTTGTCTGCTGGCGCTGTACACTTTTTCTAAGTGTTGCAATATCTCATGAAGGAAATACTGGACAATCAAATTAATGACTTTCCAGGCTTCAGGATGCCTTTCTACACTATATAAAGGTGGAAATTTACATTGGAAACGTTTGGTTTAGCTGTTATAAAAGTTTGGTTTTTTAGTGCTGTAAATGCATTTTCAGCTCGCGCTGTACACATTTGCTATGAGAGGCATTATCTCATAAGGGAAATATTGGACAATCAAATTAATGACTGCCCAGGCTTCAGGATGTCTTTTTACACTATATAAAGGTGGAAATTTACATTGGAAACGTTTGGTTTAGCTGTTATAAAAGTTTGTTTTTTTAGTGCTGTAAATGCATTTTCAGCTCGCACTGTACACATTTGCTATGAGAGGCATTATCTCATAAGGGAAATATTGGACAATCAAATTAATGACTGCCCAGGCTTCAGGATGTCTTTTTACACTATATAAAGGTGGAAATTTACATTGGAAACGTTTACTTTAGCTGTTAATGAAGTTTCGTTTATTTAGTGCTGAAAATTCATTGTCTGCTGGCGCTGTACACTTTTTCTAAGTGTTGCAATATCTCATGAAGGAAATACTGGACAATCAAATTAATGACTTTCCAGGCTTCAGTATGCCTTTCTACACTATATAAAGGTGGAAATTTACATTGGAAACGTTTGGTTTAGCTGTTATAAAAGTTTGTTTTTTTAGTGCTGTAAATGCATTTTCAGCTCGCACTGTACACATTTGCTATGTGAGGCATTATCTCATAAGGGAAATACTGGACAATCAAATTAATGACTTCCCAGGCTTCAGGATGCCTTTTTACACTCTATAAATGTGGAAATTTACATTGGAAACGTTTGGTTTAGCTGTTAATGAAGTTTCGTTTTTTTAGTGCTGAAAATTCATTGTCTGCTGGCGCTGTACACTTTTTCTAAGTGTTGCAATATCTCATGAAGGAAATACTGGACAATCAAATTAATGACTTTCCAGGCTTCAGGATGCCTTTCTACACTATATAAAGGTGGAAATTTACATTGGAAACGTTTGGTTTAGCTGTTATAAAAGTTTGGTTTTTTAGTGCTGTAAATGCATTTTCAGCTCGCGCTGTACACATTTGCTATGAGAGGCATTATCTCATAAGGGAAATATTGAACAATCAAATTAATGACTGCCCAGGCTTCAGGATGTCTTTTTACACTATATAAGGGTGGAAATTTACATTGGAAACGTTTAGTTTAGCTGTTAATGAAGTTTCGTTTTTTTAGTGCTGAAAATTCATTGTCTGCTGGCGCTGTACACATTTGCTATGTGAGGCATTATCTCATAAGGGAAATACTGGACAATCAAATTAATGACTGCCCAGGCTTCAGGATGTCTTTTTACACTATATAAAGGTGGAAATTTACATTGGAAACGTTTGGTTTAGCTGTTATAAAAGTTTGGTTTTTTAGTGCTGAAAATGCATTTTCAGCTCGCACTGTACACATTTGCTATGTGAGGCATTATCTCATAAGGGAAATACTGGACAATCAAATTAATGACTGCCCAGGCTTCAGGATGCCTTTTTACACTCTATAAATGTGGAAATTTACATTGGAAACGTTTGGTTTAGCTGTTAATGAAGTTTCGTTTTTTTAGTGCTGAAAATTCATTGTCTGCTGGCGCTGTACACTTTTTCTAAGTGTTGCAATATCTCATGAAGGAAATACTGGACAATCAAATTAATGACTTTCCAGGCTTCAGGATGCCTTTCTACACTATATAAAGGTGGAAATTTACAATTGAAACGTTTGGTTTAGCTGTTATAAGAGTTTGGTTTTTTAGTGCTGTAAATGCATTTTCAGCTCGCGCTGTACACATTTGCTATGAGAGGCATTATCTCATAAGGGAAATATTGGACAATCAAATTAATGACTGCCCAGGCTTCAGGATGTCTTTTTACACTATATAAAGGTGGAAATTTACATTGGAAACGTTTGGTTTAGCTGTTATAAAAGTTTGGTTTTTTAGTGCTGAAAATGCATTTTCAGCTCGCACTGTACACATTTGCTATGTGAGGCATTATCTCATAAGGGAAATACTGGACAATCAAATTAATGACTTCCCAGGCTTCAGGATGCCTTTTTACACTCTATAAATGTGGAAATTTACATTGGAAACGTTTGGTTTAGCTGTTAATGAAGTTTCGTTTTTTTAGTGCTGAAAATTCATTGTCTGCTGGCGAAGTACACTTTTTCTAAGTGTTGCAATATCTCATGAAGGAAATACTGGACAATCAAATTAATGACTTTCCAGGCTTCAGGATGCCTTTCTACACTATATAAAGGTGGAAATTTACATTGGAAACGTTTGGTTTAGCTGTTAATGAAGTTTCGTTTTTTTTAGTGCTGAAAATTCATTGTCTGCTGGCGCTGTACACTTTTTCTAAGTGTTGCAATATCTCATGAAGGAAATACTGGACAATCAAATTAATGACTTTCCAGGCTTCAGGATGCCTTTCTACACTATATAAAGGTGGAAATTTACATTGGAAACGTTTGGTTTAGCTGTTATAAAAGTTTGGTTTTTTAGTGCTGTAAATGCATTTTCAGCTCGCGCTGTACACATTTGCTATGAGAGGCATTATCTCATAAGGGAAATATTGGACAATCAAATTAATGACTGCCCAGGCTTCAGGATGTCTTTTTACACTATATAAAGGTGGACATTTACATTGGAAACGTTTAGTTCAGCTGTTAATGAAGTTTCGTTTTTTTAGTGCTGAAAATTCATTGTCTGCTGGCGCTGTACACTTTTTCTAAGTGTTGCAATATCTCATGAAGGAAATACTGGACAATCAAATTAATGACTTTCCAGGCTTCAGGATGCCTTTCTACACTATATAAAGGTGGAAATTTACATTGGAAACGTTTGGTTTAGCTGTTATAAAAGTTTGGGTTTTTAGTGCTGTAAATGCATTTTCAGCTCGCGCTGTACACATTTGCTATGAGAGGCATTATCTCATAAGGGAAATATTGGACAATCAAATTAATGACTGCCCAGGCTTCAGGATGTCTTTTTACACTATATAAAGGTGGAAATTTACATTGGAAACGTTTAGTTTAGCTGTTATAAAAGTTTGTTTTTTTAGTGCTGTAAATGCATTTTCAGCTCGCGCTGTACACATTTGCTATGAGAGGCATTATCTCATAAGGGAAATATTGGACAATCAAATTAATGACTGCCCAGGCTTCAGGATGTCTTTTTACACTATATAAAGGTGGAAATTTACATTGGAAACGTTTAGTTTAGCTGTTATAAAAGTTTGTTTTTTTAGTGCTGAAAATGCATTTTCAGCTCGCACTGTACACATTTGCTATGTGAGGCATTATCTCATAAGGGAAATACTGGACAATCAAATTAATGACTTCCCAGGCTTCAGGATGCCTTTTTACACTCTATAAATGTGGAAATTTACATTGGAAAAGTTTGGTTTAGCTGTTAATGAAGTTTCGTTTTTTTAGTGCTGAAAATTCATTGTCTGCTGGCGCTGTACACTTTTTCTAAGTGTTGCAATATCTCATGAAGGAAATACTGGACAATCAAATTAATGACTTTCCAGGCTTCAGGATGCCTTTCTACACTATATAAAGGTGGAAATTTACATTGGAAACGTTTGGTTTAGCTGTTATAAAAGTTTGGTATTAGTGCTGTAAATGCATTTTCAGCTCGCGCTGTACACATTTGCTATGAGAGGCATTATCTCATAAGGGAAATATTGGACAATCAAATTAATGACTGCCCAGGCTTCAAAATGTCTTTTTACACTATATAAAGGTGGAAATTTACATTGGAAACGTTTAGTTTAGCTGTTAATGAAGTTTCGTTTTTTTAGTGCTGAAAATTCATTGTCTGCTGGCGCTGTACACTTTTTCTAAGTGTTGCAATATCTCATGAAGGAAATACTGGACAATCAAATTAATGACTTTCCAGGCTTCAGGATGCCTTTCTACACTATATAAAGGTAGAAATTTACATTGGAAACGTTTGGTTTAGCTGTTATAAAAGTTTGGTTTTTTAGTGCTGTAAATGCATTTTCAGCTCGCGCTGTACACATTTGCTATGAGAGGCATCATCTCATAAGGGAAATATTGGACAATCAAATTAATGACTGCGCAGGCTTCAGGATGTCTTTTTACACTATATAAAGGTGGAAATTTACATTGGAAACGTTTGGTTTAGCTGTTATAAAAGTTTGGTTTTTTAGTGCTGCAAATGCATTTTCAGCTCGCGCTGTACACATTTGCTATGAGAGGCATTATCTCATAAGGGAAATATTGGACAATCAAATTAATGGCTGCCCGGGCTTCAGGATGTCTTTTTACACTATATAAAGGTGGAAATTTACATTGGAAACGTTTAGTTTAGCTGTTAATGAAGTTTCGTTTTTTTAGTGCTGAAAATTCATTGTCTGCTGGCGCTGTACACTTTTTCTAAATGTTGCAATATCTCATGAAGGAAATACTGGACAATCAAATTAATGACTTTCCAGGCTTCAGGATGCCTTTCTACACTATATAAAGGTGGAAATTTACATTGGAAACGTTTGGTTTAGCTGTTATAAAAGTTTGGTTTTTTAGTGCTGTAAATGCATTTTCAGCTCGCGCTGTACACATTTGCTATGAGAGGCATTATCTCATAAGGGAAATATTGGACAATCAAATTAATGACTGCCCAGGCTTCAGGATGTCTTTTTACACTATATAAAGGTGGAAATTTACATTGGAAACGTTTGGTTTAGCTGTTATAAAAGTTTGTTTTTTTAGTGCTGTAAATGCATTTTCAGCTCGCACTGTACACATTTGCTATGAGAGGCATTATGTCATAAGGGAAATATTGGACAATCAAATTAATGACTGCCCAGGCTTCAGGATGTCTTTTTACACTATATAAGGGTGGAAATTTACATTGGAAACGTTTAGTTTAGCTGTTAATGAAGTTTCGTTTTTTTAGTGCTGAAAATTCATTGTCTGCTGGCGCTGTACACATTTGCTATGTGAGGCATTATCTCATAAGGGAAATACTGGACAATCAAATTAATGACTGCCCAGGCTTCAGGATGTCTTTTTACACTATATAAAGGTGGAAATTTACATTGGAAACGTTTGGTTTAGCTGTTATAAAAGTTTGGTTTTTTAGTGCTGAAAATGCATTTTCAGCTCGCACTGTACACATTTGCTATGTGAGGCATTATCTCATAAGGGAAATACTGGACAATCAAATTAATGACTGCCCAGGCTTCAGGATGCCTTTTTACACTCTATAAATGTGGAAATTTACATTGGAAACGTTTGGTTTAGCTGTTAATGAAGTTTCGTTTTTTTAGTGCTGAAAATTCATTGTCTGCTGGCGCTGTACACTTTTTCTAAGTGTTGCAATATCTCATTAAGGAAATACTGGACAATCAAATTAATGACTTTCCAGGCTTCAGGATGCCTTTCTACACTATATAAAGGTGGAAATTTACAATTGAAACGTTTGGTTTAGCTGTTATAAAAGTTTGGTTTTTTAGTGCTGTAAATGCATTTTCAGCTCGCGCTGTACACATTTGCTATGAGAGGAATTATCTCATAAGGGAAATATTGGACAATCAAATTAATGACTGCCCAGGCTTCAGGATGTCTTTTTACACTATATAAAGGTGGAAATTTACATTGGAAACGTTTGGTTTAGCTGTTATAAAAGTTTGGTTTTTTAGTGCTGAAAATGCATTTTCAGCTCGCACTGTACACATTTGCTATGTGAGGCATTATCTCATAAGGGAAATACTGGACAATCAAATTAATGACTTCCCAGGCTTCAGGATGCCTTTTTACACTCTATAAATGTGGAAATTTACATTGGAAACGTTTGGTTTAGCTGTTAATGAAGTTTCGTTTTTTTAGTGCTGAAAATTCATTGTCTGCTGGCGCTGTACACTTTTTCTAAGTGTTGCAATATCTCATGAAGGAAATACTGGACAATCAAATTAATGACTTTCCAGGCTTCAGGATGCCTTTCTACACTATATAAAGGTGGAAATTTACATTGGAAACGTTTGGTTTAGCTGTTAATGAAGTTTCGTTTTTTTTAGTGCTGAAAATTCATTGTCTGCTGGCGCTGTACACTTTTTCTAAGTGTTGCAATATCTCATGAAGGAAATACTGGACAATCAAATTAATGACTTCCCAGGCTTCAGGATGCCTTTTTACACTCTATAAATGTGGAAATTTACATTGGAAACGTTTGGTTTAGCTGTTAATGAAGTTTCGTTTTTTTAGTGCTGAAAATTCATTGTCTGCTGGCGCTGTACACTTTTTCTAAGTGTTGCAATATCTCATGAAGGAAATACTGGACAATCAAATTAATGACTTTCCAGGCTTCAGGATGCCTTTCTACACTATATAAAGGTGGAAATTTACATTGGAAACGTTTGGTTTAGCTGTTATAAAAGTTTGGTATTAGTGCTGTAAATGCATTTTCAGCTCGCGCTGTACACATTTGCTATGAGAGGCATTATCTCATAAGGGAAATATTGGACAATCAAATTAATGACTGCCCAGGCTTCAGAATGTCTTTTTACACTATATAAAGGTGGAAATTTACATTGGAAACGTTTAGTTTAGCTGTTAATGAAGTTTCGTTTTTTTAGTGCTGAAAATTCATTGTCTGCTGGCGCTGTACACTTTTTCTAAGTGTTGCAATATCTCATGAAGGAAATACTGGACAATCAAATTAATGACTTTCCAGGCTTCAGGATGCCTTTCTACACTATATAAAGGTAGAAATTTACATTGGAAACGTTTGGTTTAGCTGTTATAAAAGTTTGGTTTTTTAGTGCTGTAAATGCATTTTCAGCTCGCGCTGTACACATTTGCTATGAGAGGCATTATCTCATAAGGGAAATACTGGACAATCAAATTAATGACTTCCCAGGCTTCAGGATGCCTTTTTACACTCTATAAATGTGGAAATTTACATTGGAAACGTTTGGTTTAGCTGTTAATGAAGTTTCGTTTTTTTTAGTGTTGAAAATTCGTTGTCTGCTGGCGCTGTACACTTTTTCTAAGTGTTGCAATATCTCATGAAGGAAATACTGGACAATCAAATTAATGACTTTCCAGGCTTCAGGATGCCTTTCTACACTATATAAAGGTGGAAATTTACATTGGAAACGTTTGGTTTAGCTGTTATAAAAGTTTGGTTTTTTAGTGCTGTAAATGCATTTTCAGCTCGCGCTGTACACATTTGCTATGAGAGGCATTATCTCATAAGGGAAATATTGGACAATCAAATTAATGACTGCCCAGGCTTCAGGATGTCTTTTTACACTATATAAAGGTGGAAATTTACATTGGAAACGTTTGGTTTAGCTGTTATAAAAGTTTGTTTTTTTAGTGCTGTAAATGCATTTTCAGCTCGCACTGTACACATTTGCTATGAGAGGCATTATCTCATAAGGGAAATATTGGACAATCAAATTAATGACTGCCCAGGCTTCAGGATGTCTTTTTACACTATATAAAGGTGGAAATTTACATTGGAAACGTTTACTTTAGCTGTTAATGAAGTTTCGTTTATTTAGTGCTGAAAATTCATTGTCTGCTGGCGCTGTACACTTTTTCTAAGTGTTGCAATATCTCATGAAGGAAATACTGGACAATCAAATTAATGACTTTCCAGGCTTCAGTATGCCTTTCTACACTATATAAAGGTGGAAATTTACATTGGAAACGTTTGGTTTAGCTGTTATAAAAGTTTGTTTTTTTAGTGCTGTAAATGCATTTTCAGCTCGCACTGTACACATTTGCTATGTGAGGCATTATCTCATAAGGGAAATACTGGACAATCAAATTAATGACTTCCCAGGCTTCAGGATGCCTTTTTACACTCTATAAATGTGGAAATTTACATTGGAAACGTTTGGTTTAGCTGTTAATGAAGTTTCGTTTTTTTAGTGCTGAAAATTCATTGTCTGCTGGCGCTGTACACTTTTTCTAAGTGTTGCAATATCTCATGAAGGAAATACTGGACAATCAAATTAATGACTTTCCAGGCTTCAGGATGCCTTTCTACACTATATAAAGGTGGAAATTTACATTGGAAACGTTTGGTTTAGCTGTTATAAAAGTTTGGTTTTTTAGTGCTGTAAATGCATTTTCAGCTCGCGCTGTACACATTTGCTATGAGAGGCATTATCTCATAAGGGAAATATTGAACAATCAAATTAATGACTGCCCAGGCTTCAGGATGTCTTTTTACACTATATAAGGGTGGAAATTTACATTGGAAACGTTTAGTTTAGCTGTTAATGAAGTTTCGTTTTTTTAGTGCTGAAAATTCATTGTCTGCTGGCGCTGTACACATTTGCTATGTGAGGCATTATCTCATAAGGGAAATACTGGACAATCAAATTAATGACTGCCCAGGCTTCAGGATGTCTTTTTACACTATATAAAGGTGGAAATTTACATTGGAAACGTTTGGTTTAGCTGTTATAAAAGTTTGGTTTTTTAGTGCTGAAAATGCATTTTCAGCTCGCACTGTACACATTTGCTATGTGAGGCATTATCTCATAAGGGAAATACTGGACAATCAAATTAATGACTGCCCAGGCTTCAGGATGCCTTTTTACACTCTATAAATGTGGAAATTTACATTGGAAACGTTTGGTTTAGCTGTTAATGAAGTTTCGTTTTTTTAGTGCTGAAAATTCATTGTCTGCTGGCGCTGTACACTTTTTCTAAGTGTTGCAATATCTCATGAAGGAAATACTGGACAATCAAATTAATGACTTTCCAGGCTTCAGGATGCCTTTCTACACTATATAAAGGTGGAAATTTACAATTGAAACGTTTGGTTTAGCTGTTATAAAAGTTTGGTTTTTTAGTGCTGTAAATGCATTTTCAGCTCGCGCTGTACACATTTGCTATGAGAGGCATTATCTCATAAGGGAAATATTGGACAATCAAATTAATGACTGCCCAGGCTTCAGGATGTCTTTTTACACTATATAAAGGTGGAAATTTACATTGGAAACGTTTGGTTTAGCTGTTATAAAAGTTTGGTTTTTTAGTGCTGAAAATGCATTTTCAGCTCGCACTGTACACATTTGCTATGTGAGGCATTATCTCATAAGGGAAATACTGGACAATCAAATTAATGACTTCCCAGGCTTCAGGATGCCTTTTTACACTCTATAAATGTGGAAATTTACATTGGAAACGTTTGGTTTAGCTGTTAATGAAGTTTCGTTTTTTTAGTGCTGAAAATTCATTGTCTGCTGGCGAAGTACACTTTTTCTAAGTGTTGCAATATCTCATGAAGGAAATACTGGACAATCAAATTAATGACTTTCCAGGCTTCAGGATGCCTTTCTACACTATATAAAGGTGGAAATTTACATTGGAAACGTTTGGTTTAGCTGTTAATGAAGTTTCGTTTTTTTTAGTGCTGAAAATTCATTGTCTGCTGGCGCTGTACACTTTTTCTAAGTGTTGCAATATCTCATGAAGGAAATACTGGACAATCAAATTAATGACTTTCCAGGCTTCAGGATGCCTTTCTACACTATATAAAGGTGGAAATTTACATTGGAAACGTTTGGTTTAGCTGTTATAAAAGTTTGGTTTTTTAGTGCTGTAAATGCATTTTCAGCTCGCGCTGTACACATTTGCTATGAGAGGCATTATCTCATAAGGGAAATATTGGACAATCAAATTAATGACTGCCCAGGCTTCAGGATGTCTTTTTACACTATATAAAGGTGGACATTTACATTGGAAACGTTTAGTTCAGCTGTTAATGAAGTTTCGTTTTTTTAGTGCTGAAAATTCATTGTCTGCTGGCGCTGTACACTTTTTCTAAGTGTTGCAATATCTCATGAAGGAAATACTGGACAATCAAATTAATGACTTTCCAGGCTTCAGGATGCCTTTCTACACTATATAAAGGTGGAAATTTACATTGGAAACGTTTGGTTTAGCTGTTATAAAAGTTTGGGTTTTTAGTGCTGTAAATGCATTTTCAGCTCGCGCTGTACACATTTGCTATGAGAGGCATTATCTCATAAGGGAAATATTGGACAATCAAATTAATGACTGCCCAGGCTTCAGGATGTCTTTTTACACTATATAAAGGTGGAAATTTACATTGGAAACGTTTAGTTTAGCTGTTATAAAAGTTTGTTTTTTTAGTGCTGTAAATGCATTTTCAGCTCGCGCTGTACACATTTGCTATGAGAGGCATTATCTCATAAGGGAAGTATTGGACAATCAAATTAATGACTGCCCAGGCTTCAGGATGTCTTTTTACACTATATAAAGGTGGAAATTTACATTGGAAACGTTTAGTTTAGCTGTTATAAAAGTTTGTTTTTTTAGTGCTGAAAATGCATTTTCAGCTCGCACTGTACACATTTGCTATGTGAGGCATTATCTCATAAGGGAAATACTGGACAATCAAATTAATGACTTCCCAGGCTTCAGGATGCCTTTTTACACTCTATAAATGTGGAAATTTACATTGGAAAAGTTTGGTTTAGCTGTTAATGAAGTTTCGTTTTTTTAGTGCTGAAAATTCATTGTCTGCTGGCGCTGTACACTTTTTCTAAGTGTTGCAATATCTCATGAAGGAAATACTGGACAATCAAATTAATGACTTTCCAGGCTTCAGGATGCCTTTCTACACTATATAAAGGTGGAAATTTACATTGGAAACGTTTGGTTTAGCTGTTATAAAAGTTTGGTATTAGTGCTGTAAATGCATTTTCAGCTCGCGCTGTACACATTTGCTATGAGAGGCATTATCTCATAAGGGAAATATTGGACAATCAAATTAATGACTGCCCAGGCTTCAAAATGTCTTTTTACACTATATAAAGGTGGAAATTTACATTGGAAACGTTTAGTTTAGCTGTTAATGAAGTTTCGTTTTTTTAGTGCTGAAAATTCATTGTCTGCTGGCGCTGTACACTTTTTCTAAGTGTTGCAATATCTCATGAAGGAAATACTGGACAATCAAATTAATGACTTTCCAGGCTTCAGGATGCCTTTCTACACTATATAAAGGTAGAAATTTACATTGGAAACGTTTGGTTTAGCTGTTATAAAAGTTTGGTTTTTTAGTGCTGTAAATGCATTTTCAGCTCGCGCTGTACACATTTGCTATGAGAGGCATTATCTCATAAGGGAAATATTGGACAATCAAATTAATGACTGCGCAGGCTTCAGGATGTCTTTTTACACTATATAAAGGTGGAAATTTACATTGGAAACGTTTGGTTTAGCTGTTATAAAAGTTTGGTTTTTTAGTGCTGCAAATGCATTTTCAGCTCGCGCTGTACACATTTGCTATGAGAGGCATTATCTCATAAGGGAAATATTGGACAATCAAATTAATGGCTGCCCGGGCTTCAGGATGTCTTTTTACACTATATAAAGGTGGAAATTTACATTGGAAACGTTTAGTTTAGCTGTTAATGAAGTTTCGTTTTTTTAGTGCTGAAAATTCATTGTCTGCTGGCGCTGTACACTTTTTCTAAATGTTGCAATATCTCATGAAGGAAATACTGGACAATCAAATTAATGACTTTCCAGGCTTCAGGATGCCTTTCTACACTATATAAAGGTGGAAATTTACATTGGAAACGTTTGGTTTAGCTGTTATAAAAGTTTGGTTTTTTAGTGCTGTAAATGCATTTTCAGCTCGCGCTGTACACATTTGCTATGAGAGGCATTATCTCATAAGGGAAATATTGGACAATCAAATTAATGACTGCCCAGGCTTCAGGATGTCTTTTTACACTATATAAAGGTGGAAATTTACATTGGAAACGTTTGGTTTAGCTGTTATAAAAGTTTGTTTTTTTAGTGCTGTAAATGCATTTTCAGCTCGCACTGTACACATTTGCTATGAGAGGCATTATGTCATAAGGGAAATATTGGACAATCAAATTAATGACTGCCCAGGCTTCAGGATGTCTTTTTACACTATATAAGGGTGGAAATTTACATTGGAAACGTTTAGTTTAGCTGTTAATGAAGTTTCGTTTTTTTAGTGCTGAAAATTCATTGTCTGCTGGCGCTGTACACATTTGCTATGTGAGGCATTATCTCATAAGGGAAATACTGGACAATCAAATTAATGACTG
Source organism: Idiotropiscis lumnitzeri (assembly GCF_059441095.1). Classification (NCBI taxonomy): domain Eukaryota; kingdom Metazoa; phylum Chordata; class Actinopteri; order Syngnathiformes; family Syngnathidae; genus Idiotropiscis; species Idiotropiscis lumnitzeri. The sequence continues at coordinate 383,768 of NW_028283579.1, read as the reverse complement.
CCCAGGCTTCAGGATGTCTTTTTACACTATATAAAGGTGGAAATTTACATTGGAAACGTTTGGTTTAGCTGTTATAAAAGTTTGGTTTTTTAGTGCTGAAAATGCATTTTCAGCTCGCACTGTACACATTTGCTATGTGAGGCATTATCTCATAAGGGAAATACTGGACAATCAAATTAATGACTGCCCAGGCTTCAGGATGCCTTTTTACACTCTATAAATGTGGAAATTTACATTGGAAACGTTTGGTTTAGCTGTTAATGAAGTTTCGTTTTTTTAGTGCTGAAAATTCATTGTCTGCTGGCGCTGTACACTTTTTCTAAGTGTTGCAATATCTCATTAAGGAAATACTGGACAATCAAATTAATGACTTTCCAGGCTTCAGGATGCCTTTCTACACTATATAAAGGTGGAAATTTACAATTGAAACGTTTGGTTTAGCTGTTATAAAAGTTTGGTTTTTTAGTGCTGTAAATGCATTTTCAGCTCGCGCTGTACACATTTGCTATGAGAGGAATTATCTCATAAGGGAAATATTGGACAATCAAATTAATGACTGCCCAGGCTTCAGGATGTCTTTTTACACTATATAAAGGTGGAAATTTACATTGGAAACGTTTGGTTTAGCTGTTATAAAAGTTTGGTTTTTTAGTGCTGAAAATGCATTTTCAGCTCGCACTGTACACATTTGCTATGTGAGGCATTATCTCATAAGGGAAATACTGGACAATCAAATTAATGACTTCCCAGGCTTCAGGATGCCTTTTTACACTCTATAAATGTGGAAATTTACATTGGAAACGTTTGGTTTAGCTGTTAATGAAGTTTCGTTTTTTTAGTGCTGAAAATTCATTGTCTGCTGGCGCTGTACACTTTTTCTAAGTGTTGCAATATCTCATGAAGGAAATACTGGACAATCAAATTAATGACTTTCCAGGCTTCAGGATGCCTTTCTACACTATATAAAGGTGGAAATTTACATTGGAAACGTTTGGTTTAGCTGTTAATGAAGTTTCGTTTTTTTTAGTGCTGAAAATTCATTGTCTGCTGGCGCTGTACACTTTTTCTAAGTGTTGCAATATCTCATGAAGGAAATACTGGACAATCAAATTAATGACTTTCCAGGCTTCAGGATGCCTTTCTACACTATATAAAGGTGGAAATTTACATTGGAAACGTTTGGTTTAGCTGTTATAAAAGTTTGGTTTTTTAGTGCTGTAAATGCATTTTCAGCTCGCACTGTACACATTTGCTATGAGAGGCATTATCTCATAAGGGAAATATTGGACAATCAAATTAATGACTGCCCAGGCTTCAGGATGTCTTTTTACACTATATAAAGGTGGACATTTACATTGGAAACGTTTAGTTCAGCTGTTAATGAAGTTTCGTTTTTTTAGTGCTGAAAATTCATTGTCTGCTGGCGCTGTACACTTTTTCTAAGTGTTGCAATATCTCATGAAGGAAATACTGGACAATCAAATTAATGACTTTCCAGGCTTCAGGATGCCTTTCTACACTATATAAAGGTGGAAATTTACATTGGAAACGTTTGGTTTAGCTGTTATAAAAGTTTGGGTTTTTAGTGCTGTAAATGCATTTTCAGCTATCGCTGTACACATTTGCTATGAGAGGCATTATCTCATAAGGGAAATATTGGACAATCAAATTAATGACTGCCCAGGCTTCAGGATGTCTTTTTACACTATATAAAGGTGGAAATTTACATTGGAAACGTTTAGTTTAGCTATTATAAAAGTTTGTTTTTTTAGTGCTGTAAATGCATTTTCAGCTCGCGCTGTACACATTTGCTATGAGATGCATTATCTCATAAGGGAAATATTGGACAATCAAATTAATGACTGCCCAGGCTTCAGGATGTCTTTTTACACTATATAAAGGTGGAAATTTACATTGGAAACGTTTAGTTTAGCTGTTATAAAAGTTTGTTTTTTTAGTGCTGAAAATGCATTTTCAGCTCGCACTGTACACATTTGCTATGTGAGGCATTATCTCATAAGGGAAATACTGGACAATCAAATTAATGACTTCCCAGGCTTCAGGATGCCTTTTTACACTCTATAAATGTGGAAATTTACATTGGAAACGTTTGGTTTAGCTGTTAATGAAGTTTCGTTTTTTTAGTGCTGAAAATTCATTGTCTGCTGGCGCTGTACACTTTTTCTAAGTGTTGCAATATCTCATGAAGGAAATACTGGACAATCAAATTAATGACTTTCCAGGCTTCAGGATGCCTTTCTACACTATATAAAGGTGGAAATTTACATTGGAAACGTTTGGTTTAGCTGTTATAAAAGTTTGGTATTAGTGCTGTAAATGCATTTTCAGCTCGCGCTGTACACATTTGCTATGAGAGGCATTATCTCATAAGGGAAATATTGGACAATCAAATTAATGACTGCCCAGGCTTCAGAATGTCTTTTTACACTATATAAAGGTGGAAATTTACATTGGAAACGTTTAGTTTAGCTGTTAATGAAGTTTCGTTTTTTTAGTGCTGAAAATTCATTGTCTGCTGGCGCTGTACACTTTTTCTAAGTGTTGCAATATCTCATGAAGGAAATACTGGACAATCAAATTAATGACTTTCCAGGCTTCAGGATGCCTTTCTACACTATATAAAGGTAGAAATTTACATTGGAAACGTTTGGTTTAGCTGTTATAAAAGTTTGGTTTTTTAGTGCTGTAAATGCATTTTCAGCTCGCGCTGTACACATTTGCTATGAGAGGCATTATCTCATAAGGGAAATATTGGACAATCAAATTAATGGCTGCCCGGGCTTCAGGATGTCTTTTTACACTATATAAAGGTGGAAATTTACATTGGAAACGTTTAGTTTAGCTGTTAATGAAGTTTCGTTTTTTTAGTGCTGAAAATTCATTGTCTGCTGGCGCTGTACACTTTTTCTAAATGTTGCAATATCTCATGAAGGAAATACTGGACAATCAAATTAATGACTTTCCAGGCTTCAGGATGCCTTTCTACACTATATAAAGGTGGAAATTTACATTGGAAACGTTTGGTTTAGCTGTTATAAAAGTTTGGTTTTTTAGTGCTGTAAATGCATTTTCAGCTCGCGCTGTACACATTTGCTATGAGAGGCATTATCTCATAAGGGAAATATTGGACAATCAAATTAATGACTGCCCAGGCTTCAGGATGTCTTTTTACACTATATAAAGGTGGAAAGTTACATTGGAAACGTTTGGTTTAGGTGTTATATAAGTTTGGTTTTTTAGTGCTGAAAATGCATTTTCAGCTCGCACTGTACACATTTGCTATGTGAGGCATTATCTCATAAGGGAAATACTGGACAATCAAATTAATGACTTCCCAGGCTTCAGGATGCCTTTTTACACTCTATAAATGTGGAAATTTACATTGGAAACGTTTGGTTTAGCTGTTAATGAAGTTTCGTTTTTTTAGTGCTGAAAATTCATTGTCTGCTGGCGCTGTACACTTTTTCTAAGTTTTGCAATATCTCATGTAGGAAATACTGGACAATCAAATTAATGACTTTCCAGGCTTCAGGATGCCTTTCTACACTATATAAAGGTGGAAATTTACATTGGAAACGTTTGGTTTAGCTGTTATAAAAGTTTGGTTTTTTAGTGCTGTAAATGCATTTTCAGCTCGCGCTGTACACATTTGCTATGTGAGGCATTATCTCATAAGGGAAATACTGGACAATCAAATTAATGACTGCCCAGGCTTCAGGACGTCTTTTTACACTATATAAAGGTGGAAATTTACATTGGAAACGTTTGGTTTAGCTGTTATAAAAGTTTGGTTTTTTTAGTGCTGAAAATTCATTGTCTGCTGGCGCTGTACACCTTTTCTAAGTGTTGCAATATCTCATGAAGGAAATACTGGACAATCAAATTAATGACTTTCCAGGCTCCAGGATGCCTTTCTACACTATATAAAGGTGGAAATTTACATTGGAAACGTTTGGTTTAGCTGTTATAAAAGTTTGGTTTTTTAGTGCTGTAAATGCATTTTCAGCTCGCGCTGTACACATTTGCTATGAGAGGCATTATCTCATAAGGAAAATATTGGACAATCAAATTAATGACTGCCCAGGCTTCAGGATGTCTTTTTACACTATATAAAGGTGGAAATTTACATTGGAAACGTTTAGTTTAGCTGTTAATGAAGTTTCGTTTTTTTAGTGCTGAAAATTCATTGTCTACTGGCGCTGTACACTTTTTCTAAGTGTTGCAATATCTCATGAAGGAAATACTGGACAATCACATTAATGACTTTCCAGGCTTCAGGATGCCTTTCTACACTATATAAAGGTGGAAATTTACATTGGAAACGTTTGGTTTAGCTGTTATAAAAGTTTGGTTTTTTAGTGCTGTAAATGCATTTTCAGCTCGCGCTGTACACATTTGCTATGAGAGGCATTATCTCATAAGGGAAATATTGGACAATCAAATTAATGACTGCCCAGGCTTCAGGATGTCTTTTTACACTATATAAAGGTGGAAATTTACATTGGAAACGTTTGGTTTAGCTGTTATAAAAGTTTGGTTTTTTAGTGCTGAAAATGCATTTTCAGCTCGCACTGTACACATTTGCTATGTGAGGCATTATCTCATAAGGGAAATACTGGACAATCAAATTAATGACTTCCCAGGCTTCAGGATGCATTTTTACACTCTATAAATGTGGAAATTTACATTGGAAACGTTTGGTTTAGCTGTTAATGAAGTTTCGTTTTTTTAGTGCTGAAAATTCATTGTCTGCTGGCGCTGTACACCTTTTCTAAGTGTTGCAATATCTCATGAAGGAAATACTGGACAATCAAATTAATGACTTTCCAGGCTTCAGGATGCCTTTCTACACTATATAAAGGTGGAAATTTACATTGGAATCGTTTGGTTTAGCTGTTATAAAAGTTTGGGTTTTTAGTGCTGTAAATGCATTTTCAGCTCGCGCTGTACACATTTGCTATGAGAGGCATTATCTCATAAGGGAAATATTGGACAATCAAATTAATGACTGCGCAGCTTCAGGATGTCTTTTTACACTATATAAAGGTGGAAATTTACATTGGAAACGTTTGGTTTAGCTGTTATAAAAGTTTGGTTTTTTAGTGCTGTAAATGCATTTTCAGCTCGCGCTGTACACATTTGCTATGAGAGGCATTATCTCATAAGGGAAATATTGGACAATCAAATTAATGGCTGCCCGGGCTTCAGGATGTCTTTTTACACTATATAAAGGTGGAAATTTACATTGGAAACGTTTAGTTTAGCTGTTAATGAAGTTTCGTTTTTTTAGTGCTGAAAATTCATTGTCTGCTGGCGCTGTACACTTTTTCTAAATGTTGCAATATCTCATGAAGGAAATACTGGACAATCAAATTAATGACTTTCCAGGCTTCAGGATGCCTTTCTACACTATATAAAGGTGGAAATTTACATTGGAAACGTTTGGTTTAGCTGTTATAAAAGTTTGGTTTTTTAGTGCTGTAAATGCATTTTCAGCTCGCGCTGTACACATTTGCTATGAGAGGCATTATCTCATAAGGGAAATATTGGACAATCAAATTAATGACTGCCCAGGCTTCAGGATGTCTTTTTACACTATATAAAGGTGGAAATTTACATTGGAAACGTTTGGTTTAGGTGTTATATAAGTTTGGTTTTTTAGTGCTGAAAATGCATTTTCAGCTCGCACTGTACACATTTGCTATGTGAGGCATTATCTCATAAGGGAAATACTGGACAATCAAATTAATGACTTCCCAGGCTTCAGGATGCCTTTTTACACTCTATAAATGTGGAAATTTACATTGGAAACGTTTGGTTTAGCTGTTAATGAAGTTTCGTTTTTTTAGTGCTGAAAATTCATTGTCTGCTGGCGCTGTACACTTTTTCTACGTTTTGCAATATCTCATGTAGGAAATACTGGACAATCAAATTAATGACTTTCCAGGCTTCAGGATGCCTTTCTACACTATATAAAGGTGGAAATTTACATTGGAAACGTTTGGTTTAGCTGTTATAAAAGTTTGGTTTTTTTAGTGCTGTAAATGCATTTTCAGCTCGCGCTGTACACATTTGCTATGTGAGGCATTATCTCATAAGGGAAATACTGGACAATCAAATTAATGACTGCCCAGGCTTCAGGATGTCTTTTTACACTATATAAAGGTGGAAATTTACATTGGAAACGTTTGGTTTAGCTGTTATAAAAGTTTGGTTTTTTTAGTGCTGAAAATTCATTGTCTGCTGGCGCTGTACACTTTTTCTAAGTGTTGCAATATCTCATGAAGGAAATACTGGACAATCAAATTAATGACTTTCCAGGCTCCAGGATGCCTTTCTACACTATATAAAGGTGGAAATTTACATTGGAAACGTTTGGTTTAGCTGTTATAAAAGTTTGGTTTTTTAGTGCTGTAAATGCATTTTCAGCTCGCGCTGTACACATTTGCTATGAGAGGCATTATCTCATAAGGGAAATATTGGACAATCAAATTAATGACTGCCCAGGCTTCAGGATGTCTTTTTACACTATATAAAGGTGGAAATTTACATTGGAAACGTTTAGTTTAGCTGTTAATGAAGTTTCGTTTTTTTAGTGCTGAAAATTCATTGTCTACTGGCGCTGTACACTTTTTCTAAGTGTTGCAATATCTCATGAAGGAAATACTGGACAATCACATTAATGACTTTCCAGGCTTCAGGATGCCTTTCTACACTATATAAAGGTGGAAATTTACATTGGAAACGTTTGGTTTAGCTGTTATAAAAGTTTGGTTTTTTAGTGCTGTAAATGCATTTTCAGCTCGCGCTGTACACATTTGCTATGAGAGGCATTATCTCATAAGGGAAATATTGGACAATCAAATTAATGACTGCCCAGGCTTCAGGATGTCTTTTTACACTATATAAAGGTGGAAATTTACATTGGAAACGTTTGGTTTAGCTGTTATAAAAGTTTGGTTTTTTAGTGCTGAAAATGCATTTTCAGCTCGCACTGTACACATTTGCTATGTGAGGCATTATCTCATAAGGGAAATACTGGACAATCAAATTAATGACTTCCCAGGCTTCAGGATGCATTTTTACACTCTATAAATGTGGAAATTTACATTGGAAACGTTTGGTTTAGCTGTTAATGAAGTTTCGTTTTTTTAGTGCTGAAAATTCATTGTCTGCTGGCGCTGTACACCTTTTCTAAGTGTTGCAATATCTCATGAAGGAAATACTGGACAATCAAATTAATGACTTTCCAGGCTTCAGGATGCCTTTCTACACTATATAAAGGTGGAAATTTACATTGGAAACGTTTGGTTTAGCTGTTATAAAAGTTTGGGTTTTTAGTGCTGTAAATGCATTTTCAGCTCGCGCTGTACACATTTGCTATGAGAGGCATTATCTCATAAGGGAAATATTGGACAATCAAATTAATGACTGCCCAGGCTTCAGGATGTCTTTTTACACTATATAAAGGTGGAAATTTACATTGGAAACGTTTAGTTTAGCTGTTATAAAAGTTTGTTTTTTTAGTGCTGAAAATGCATTTTCAGCTCGCACTGTACACATTTGCTATGTGAGGCATTATCTCATAAGGGAAATACTGGACAATCAAATTAATGACTTCCCAGGCTTCAGGATGCCTTTTTACACTCTATAAATGTGGAAATTTACATTGGAAACGTTTGGTTTAGCTGTTAATGAAGTTTCGTTTTTTTAGTGCTTGAAAATTCATTGTCTGCTGGCGCTGTACACTTTTTCTAAGTGTTGCAATATCTCATGAAGGAAATACTGGACAATCAAATTAATGACTTTCCAGGCTTCAGGATGCCTTTCTACACTATATAAAGGTGGAAATTTACATTGGAAACGTTTGGTTTAGCTGTTATAAAAGTTTGGTTTTTTAGTGCTGTAAATGCATTTTCAGCTCGCGCTGTACACGTTTGCTATTAGAGGCATTATCTCATAAGGGAATATTGGACAATCAAATTAATGACTGCCCAGGCTTCAGAATGTCTTTTTACACTATATAAAGGTGGAAATTTACATTGGAAACGTTTAGTTTAGCTGTTAATGAAGTTTCGTTTTTTTAGTGCTGAAAATTCATTGTCTGCTGGCGCTGTACACTTTTTCTAAGTGTTGCAATATCTCATGAAGGAAATACTGGACAATCAAATTAATGACTTTCCAGGCTTCAGGATGCCTTTCTACACTATATAAAGGTAGAAATTTACATTGGAAACGTTTGGTTTAGCTGTTATAAAAGTTTGGTTTTTTAGTGCTGTAAATGCATTTTCAGCTCGCGCTGTACACATTTGCTATGAGAGGCATTATCTCATAAGGGAAATATTGGACAATCAAATTAATGACTGCCCAGGCTTCAGGATGTCTTTTTACACTCTTTCAAGGTGGAAATTTACATTGGAAACGTTTGGTTTAGCTGTTATAAAAGTTTGGTTTTTTAGTGCTGTAAATGCATTTTCAGCTCGCGCTGTACACATTTGCTATGAGAGGCATTATCTCATAAGGGAAATATTGGACAATCAAATTAATGACTGCCCAGGCTTCAGGATGTCTTTTTACACTATATAAAGGTGGAAATTTACATTGGAAACATTTAGTTTAGCTGTTAATGAAGTTTCGTTTTTTTAGTGCTGAAAATTCATTGTCTGCTGGCGCTGTACACTTTTTCTAAGTGTTGCAATATCTCATGAAGGAAATACTGGACAATCAAATTAATGACTTTCCAGGCTTCAGGATGCCTTTCTACACTATATAAAGGTGGAAATTTACATTGGAAACGTTTGGTTAAGCTGTTATAAAAGTTTGGTTTTTTAGTGCTGTAAATGCATTTTCAGCTCGCGCTGTACACATTTGCTATGAGAGGCATTATCTCATAAGGGAAATATTGGACAATCAAATTAATGACTGCCCAGGCTTCAGGATGTCTTTTTACACTATATAAAGGTGGAAATTTACATTGGAAACGTTTGGTTTAGCTGTTATAAAAGTTTGGTTTTTTAGTGCTGTAAATGCATTTTCAGCTCGCGCTGTACACATTTGCTATGAGAGGCATTATCTCATAAGGGAAATATTGGACAATCAAATTAATGGCTGCCCGGGCTTCAGGATGTCTTTTTACACTATATAAAGGTGGAAATTTATATTGGAAACGTTTAGTTTAGCTGTTAATGAAGTTTCGTTTTTTTAGTGCTGAAAATTCATTGTCTGCTGGCGCTGTACACTTTTTCTAAATGTTGCAATATCTCATGAAGGAAATACTGGACAATCAAATTAATGACTTTCCAGGCTTCAGGATGCCTTTCTACACTATATAAAGGGTGAAATTTACATTGGAAACGTTTGGTTTAGCTGTTATAAAAGTTTGGTTTTTTAGTGCTGTAAATGCATTTTCAGCTCGCGCTGTACACATTTGCTATGAGAGGCATTATCTCATAAGGGAAATATTGGACAATCAAATTAATGACTGCCCAGGCTTCAGGATGTCTTTTTACACTATATAAAGGAGGAAATTTACATTGGAAACGTTTGGTTTAGGTGTTATAAAAGTTTGTTTTTTTAGTGCTGAAAATGCATTTTCAGCTCGCGCTGTACACATTTGCAATGAGAGGCATTATCTCATAAGGGAAATACTGGACAATCAAATTAATGACTTCCCAGGCTTCAGGATGCCTTTTTACACTCTATAAATGTGGAAATTTACATTGGAAACGTTTGGTTTAGCTGTTAATGAAGTTTCGTTTTTTTTAGTGCTGAAAATTCATTGTCTGCTGGCGCTGTACACTTTTTCTAAGTGTTGCAATATCTCATGAAGGAAATACTGGACAATCAAATTAATGACTTTCCAGGCTTCAGGATGCCTTTCTACACTATATAAAGGTGGAAATTTACATTGGAAACGTTTGGTTTAGCTGTTATAAAAGTTTGGTTTTTTAGTGCTGTAAATGCATTTTCAGCTCGCGCTGTACACATTTGCTATGAGAGGCATTATCTCATAAGGGAAATATTGGACAATCAAATTAATGACTGCCCAGGCTTCAGGATGTCTTTTTACACTATATAAAGGTGGAAATTTACATTGGAAACGATTGGTTTAGCTGTTATAAAAGTTTGTTTTTTTAGTGCTGTAAATGCATTTTCAGCTCGCACTGTACACATTTGCTATGAGAGGCATTATCTCATAAGGGAAATATTGGACAATCAAATTAATGGCTGCCCAGGCTTCAGGATGTCTTTTTACACTATATAAAGGTGGAAATTTACATTGGAAACGTTTACTTTAGCTGTTAATGAAGTTTCGTTTATTTAGTGCTGAAAATTCATTGTCTGCTGGCGCTGTACACTTTTTCAAAGTGTTGCAATATCTCATGAAGGAAATACTGGACAATCAAATTAATGACTTTCCAGGCTTCAGGATGCCTTTCTACACTATATAAAGGTGGAAATTTACATTGGAAACGTTTGGTTTAGCTGTTATAAAAGTTTTTTTTTTTAGTGCTGTAAATGCATTTTCAGCTCGCACTGTACACATTTGCTATGTGAGGCATTATCTCATAAGGGAAATACTGGACAATCAAATTAATGACTTCCCAGGCTTCAGGATGCCTTTTTACACTCTATAAATGTGGAAATTTACATTGGAAACGTTTGGTTTAGCTGTTAATGAAGTTTCGTTTTTTTAGTGCTGAAAATTCATTGTCTGCTGGCGCTGTACACTTTTTCTAAGTGTTGCAATATCTCATGAAGGAAATACTGGACAATCAAATTAATGACTTTCCAGGCTTCAGGATGCCTTTCTACACTATATAAAGGTGGAAATTTACATTGGAAACGTTTGGTTTAGCTGTTATAAAAGTTTGGTTTTTTAGTGCTGTAAATGCATTTTCAGCTCGCGCTGTACACATTTGCTATGAGAGGCATTATCTCATAAGGGAAATATTGGACAATCAAATTAATGACTGCCCAGGCTTCAGGATGTCTTTTTACACTATATATAGGTGGAAATTTACATTGGAAACGTTTGGTTTAGCTGTTATAAAAGTTTGTTTTTTTAGTGCTGTAAATGCATTTTCAGCTCGCACTGTACACATTTGCTATGAGAGGCATTATCTCATAAGGGAAATATTGGACAATCAAATTAATGACTGCCCAGGCTTCAGGATGTCTTTTTACACTATATAAGGGTGGAAATTTACATTGGAAACGTTTAGTTTAGCTGTTAATGAAGTTTCGTTTTTTTAGTGCTGAAAATTCATTGTCTGCTGGCGCTGTACACTTTTTCTAAGTGTTGCAATATCTCATGAAGGAAATACTGGACAATCAAATTAATGACTTTCCAGGCTTCAGGATGCCTTTCTACACTATATAAAGGTGGAAATGTACATTGGAAACGTTTGGTTTAGCTGTTATAAAAGTTTGGTTTTTTAGTGCTGTAAATGCATTTTCAGCTCGCGCTGTACACATTTGCTATGAGAGGCATTATCTCATAAGGGAAATATTGGACAATCAAATTAATGACTGCCCAGGCTTCAGGATGTCTTTTTACACTATATAAAGGAGGAAATTTACATTGGAAACGTTTGGTTTAGCTGTTATAAAAGTTTGTTTTTTTTAGTGCTGAAAATGCATTTTCAGCTCGCACTGTACACATTTGCTATGTGAGGCATTATCTCATAAGGGAAATACTGGACAATCAAATTAATGACTGCCCAGGCTTCAGGATGTCTTTTTACACTATATAAAGGTGGAAATTTACATTGGAAACGTTTGGTTTAGCTGTTATAAAAGTTTGGTTTTTTAGTGCTGAAAATGCATTTTCAGCTCGCACTGTACACATTTGCTATGTGAGGCATTATCTCATAAGGGAAATACTGGACAATCAAATTAATGACTGCCCAGGCTTCAGGATGCCTTTTTACACTCTATAAATGTGGAAATTTACATTGGAAACGTTTGGTTTAGCTGTTAATGAAGTTTCGTTTTTTTAGTGCTGAAAATTCATTGTCTGCTGGCGCTGTACACTTTTTCTAAGTGTTGCAATATCTCATGAAGGAAATACTGGACAATCAAATTAATGACTTTCCAGGCTTCAGGATGCCTTTCTACACTATATAAAGGTGGAAATTTACATTTGAAACGTTTGGTTTAGCTGTTATAAAAGTTTGGTTTTTTAGTGCTGTAAATGCATTTTCAGCTCGCGCTGTACACATTTGCTATGAGAGGCATTATCTCATAAGGGAAATATTGGACAATCAAATTAATGACTGCCCAGGCTTCAGGATGTCTTTTTACACTATATAAAGGTGGAAATTTACATTGGAAACGTTTGGTTTAGCTGTTATAAAAGTTTGGTTTTTTAGTGCTGAAAATGCATTTTCAGCTCGCACTGTACACATTTGCTATGTGAGGCATTATCTCATAAGGGAAATACTGGACAATCAAATTAATGACTTCCCAGGCTTCAGGATGCCTTTTTACACTCTATAAATGTGGAAATTTACATTGGAAACGTTTGGTTTAGCTGTTAATGAAGTTTCGTTTTTTTAGTGCTGAAAATTCATTGTCTGCTGGCGCTGTACACTTTTTCTAAGTGTTGCAATATCTCATGAAGGAAATACTGGACAATCAAATTAATGACTTTCCAGGCTTCAGGATGCCTTTCTACACTATATAAAGGTGGAAATTTACATTGGAAACGTTTGGTTTAGCTGTTAATGAAGTTTCGTTTTTTTTAGTGCTGAAAATTCATTGTCTGCTGGCGCTGTACACTTTTTCTAAGTGTTGCAATATCTCATGAAGGAAATACTGGACAATCAAATTAATGACTTTCCAGGCTTCAGGATGCCTTTCTACACTATATAAAGGTGGAAATTTACATTGGAAACGTTTGGTTTAGCTGTTATAAAAGTTTGGTTTTTTAGTGCTGTAAATGCATTTTCAGCTCGCGCTGTACACATTTGCTATGAGAGGCATTATCTCATAAGGGAAATATTGGACAATCAAATTAATGACTGCCCAGGCTTCAGGATGTCTTTTTACACTATATAAAGGTGGAAATTTACATTGGAAACGTTTGGTTTAGCTGTTATAAAAGTTTGTTTTTTTAGTGCTGTAAATGCATTTTCAGCTCGCGCTGTACACATTTGCTATGAGAGGCATTATCTCATAAGGGAAATATTGGACAATCAAATTAATGGCTGCCCAGGCTTCAGGATGTATTTTTACACTATATAAAGGTGGAAATTTACATTGGAAACGTTTAGTTTAGCTGTTAATGAAGTTTCGTTTTTTTAGTGCTGAAAATTCATTGTCTGCTGGCGCTGTACACTTTTTCTAAGTGTTGCAATATCTCATGAAGGAAATACTGGACAATCAAATTAATGACTTTCCAGGCTTCAGGATGCCTTTCTACACTATATAAAGGTGGAAATTTACATTGGAAACGTTTGGTTTAGCTGTTATAAAAGTTTGGTTTTTTAGTGCTGTAAATGCATTTTCAGCTCGCGCTGTACACATTTGCTATGAGAGGCATTATCTCATAAGGGAAATATTGGACAATCAAATTAATGACTGCCCAGGCTTCAGGATGTCTTTTTACACTCTATAAAGGTGGAAATTTACATTGGAAACGATTGGTTTAGCTGTTATAAAAGTTTGTTTTTTTAGTGCTGTAAATGCATTTTCAGCTCGCACTGTACACATTTGCTATGAGAGGCATTATCTCATAAGGGAAATATTGGACAATCAAATTAATGGCTGCCCAGGCTTCAGGATGTCTTTTTACACTATATAAAGGTGGAAATTTACATTGGAAACGTTTACTTTAGCTGTTAATGAAGTTTCGTTTATTTAGTGCTGAAAATTCATTGTCTGCTGGCGCTGTACACTTTTTCAAAGTGTTGCAATATCTCATGAAGGAAATACTGGACAATCAAATTAATGACTTTCCAGGCTTCAGGATGCCTTTCTACACTATATAAAGGTGGAAATTTACATTGGAAACGTTTGGTTTAGCTGTTATAAAAGTTTTTTTTTTTAGTGCTGTAAATGCATTTTCAGCTCGCACTGTACACATTTGCTATGTGAGGCATTATCTCATAAGGGAAATACTGGACAATCAAATTAATGACTTCCCAGGCTTCAGGATGCCTTTTTACACTCTATAAATGTGGAAATTTACATTGGAAACGTTTGGTTTAGCTGTTAATGAAGTTTCGTTTTTTTAGTGCTGAAAATTCATTGTCTGCTGGCGCTGTACACTTTTTCTAAGTGTTGCAATATCTCATGAAGGAAATACTGGACAATCAAATTAATGACTTTCCAGGCTTCAGGATGCCTTTCTACACTATATAAAGGTGGAAATTTACATTGGAAACGTTTGGTTTAGCTGTTATAAAAGTTTGGTTTTTTAGTGCTGTAAATGCATTTTCAGCTCGCGCTGTACACATTTGCTATGAGAGGCATTATCTCATAAGGGAAATATTGGACAATCAAATTAATGACTGCCCAGGCTTCAGGATGTCTTTTTACACTATATATAGGTGGAAATTTACATTGGAAACGTTTGGTTTAGCTGTTATAAAAGTTTGTTTTTTTAGTGCTGTAAATGCATTTTCAGCTCGCACTGTACACATTTGCTATGAGAGGCATTATCTCATAAGGGAAATATTGGACAATCAAATTAATGACTGCCCAGGCTTCAGGATGTCTTTTTACACTATATAAGGGTGGAAATTTACATTGGAAACGTTTAGTTTAGCTGTTAATGAAGTTTCGTTTTTTTAGTGCTGAAAATTCATTGTCTGCTGGCGCTGTACACTTTTTCTAAGTGTTGCAATATCTCATGAAGGAAATACTGGACAATCAAATTAATGACTTTCCAGGCTTCAGGATGCCTTTCTACACTATATAAAGGTGGAAATGTACATTGGAAACGTTTGGTTTAGCTGTTATAAAAGTTTGATTTTTTAGTGCTGTAAATGCATTTTCAGCTCGCGCTGTACACATTTGCTATGAGAGGCATTATCTCATAAGGGAAATATTGGACAATCAAATTAATGACTGCCCAGGCTTCAGGATGTCTTTTTACACTATATAAAGGTGGAAATTTACATTGGAAACGTTTGGTTTAGCTGTTATAAAAGTTTGTTTTTTTTAGTGCTGAAAATGCATTTTCAGCTCGCACTGTACACATTTGCTATGTGAGGCATTATCTCATAAGGGAAATACTGGACAATCAAATTAATGACTGCCCAGGCTTCAGGATGTCTTTTTACACTATATAAAGGTGGAAATTTACATTGGAAACGTTTGGTTTAGCTGTTATAAAAGTTTGGTTTTTTAGTGCTGAAAATGCATTTTCAGCTCGCACTGTACACATTTGCTATGTGAGGCATTATCTCATAAGGGAAATACTGGACAATCAAATTAATGACTGCCCAGGCTTCAGGATGCCTTTTTACACACTATAAATGTGGAAATTTACATTGGAAACGTTTGGTTTAGCTGTTAATGAAGTTTCGTTTTTTTAGTGCTGAAAATTCATTGTCTGCTGGCGCTGTACACTTTTTCTAAGTGTTGCAATATCTCATGAAGGAAATACTGGACAATCAAATTAATGACTTTCCAGGCTTCAGGATGCCTTTCTACACTATATAAAGGTGGAAATTTACATTTGAAACGTTTGGTTTAGCTGTTATAAAAGTTTGGTTTTTTAGTGCTGTAAATGCATTTTCAGCTCGCGCTGTACACATTTGCTATGAGAGGCATTATCTCATAAGGGAAATATTGGACAATCAAATTAATGACTGCCCAGGCTTCAGGATGTCTTTTTACACTATATAAAGGTGGAAATTTACATTGGAAACGTTTGGTTTAGCTGTTATAAAAGTTTGGTTTTTTAGTGCTGAAAATGCATTTTCAGCTCGCACTGTACACATTTGCTATGTGAGGCATTATCTCATAAGGGAAATACTGGACAATCAAATTAATGACTTCCCAGGCTTCAGGATGCCTTTTTACACTCTATAAATGTGGAAATTTACATTGGAAACGTTTGGTTTAGCTGTTAATGAAGTTTCGTTTTTTTAGTGCTGAAAATTCATTGTCTGCTGGCGCTGTACACTTTTTCTAAGTGTTGCAATATCTCATGAAGGAAATACTGGACAATCAAATTAATGACTTTCCAGGCTTCAGGATGCCTTTCTACACTATATAAAGGTGGAAATTTACATTGGAAACGTTTGGTTTAGCTGTTAATGAAGTTTCGTTTTTTTTAGTGCTGAAAATTCATTGTCTGCTGGCGCTGTACACTTTTTCTAAGTGTTGCAATATCTCATGAAGGAAATACTGGACAATCAAATTAATGACTTTCCAGGCTTCAGGATGCCTTTCTACACTATATAAAGGTGGAAATTTACATTGGAAACGTTTGGTTTAGCTGTTATAAAAGTTTGGTTTTTTAGTGCTGTAAATGCATTTTCAGCTCGCGCTGTACACATTTGCTATGAGAGGCATTATCTCATAAGGGAAATATTGGACAATCAAATTAATGACTGCCCAGGCTTCAGGATGTCTTTTTACACTATATAAAGGTGGAAATTTACATTGGAAACGTTTGGTTTAGCTGTTATAAAAGTTTGTTTTTTTAGTGCTGTAAATGCATTTTCAGCTCGCGCTGTACACATTTGCTATGAGAGGCATTATCTCATAAGGGAAATATTGGACAATCAAATTAATGGCTGCCCAGGCTTCAGGATGTATTTTTACACTATATAAAGGTGGAAATTTACATTGGAAACGTTTAGTTTAGCTGTTAATGAAGTTTCGTTTTTTTAGTGCTGAAAATTCATTGTCTGCTGGCGCTGTACACTTTTTCTAAGTGTTGCAATATCTCATGAAGGAAATACTGGACAATCAAATTAATGACTTTCCAGGCTTCAGGATGCCTTTCTACACTATATAAAGGTGGAAATTTACATTGGAAACGTTTGGTTTAGCTGTTATAAATAGTTTGTTTTTTTAGTGCTGTAAATGCATTTTCAGCTCGCACTGTACACATTTGCTATGTGAGGCATTATCTCATAAGGGAAATACTGGACAATCAAATTAATGACTTCCCAGGCTTCAGGATGCCTTTTTACACTCTATAAATGTGGAAATTTACATTGGAAACGTTTGGTTTAGCTGTTAATGAAGTTTCGTTTTTTTAGTGCTGAAAATTCATTGTCTGCTGGCGCTGTACACTTTTTCTAAGTGTTGCAATATCTCATGAAGGAAATACTGGACAATCAAATTAATGACTTTCCAGGCTTCAGGATGCCTTTCTACACTATATAAAGGTGGAAATTTACATTGGAAACGTTTGGTTTAGCTGTTATAAAAGTTTGGTTTTTTAGTGCTGTAAATGCATTTTCAGCTCGCGCTGTACACATTTGCTATGAGAGGCATTATCTCATAAGGGAAATATTGGACAATCAAATTAATGACTGCCCAGGCTTCAGGATGTCTTTTTACACTATATAAGGGTGGAAATTTACATTGGAAACGTTTAGTTTAGCTGTTAATGATGTTTCGTTTTTTTAGTGCTGAAAATTCATTGTCTGCTGGCGCTGTACACTTTTTCTAAGTGTTGCAATATCTCATGAAGGAAATACTGGACAATCAAATTAATGACTTTCCAGGCTTCAGGATGCCTTTCTACACTATATAAAGGTGGAAATGTACATTGGAAACGTTTGGTTTAGCTGTTATAAAAGTTTGTTTTTTTAGTGCTGTAAATGCATTTTCAGCTCGCGCTGTACACATTTGCTATGAGAGGCATTATCTCATAAGGGAAATATTGGACAATCAAATTAATGACTGCCCAGGCTTCAGGATGTCTTTTTACACTATATAAAGGTGGAAATTTACATTGGAAACGTTTGGTTTAGCTGTTATAAAAGTTTGGTTTTTTTAGTGCTGAAAATGCATTTTCAGCTCGCACTGTCCACATTTGCTATGTGAGGCATTATCTCATAAGGGAAATACTGGACAATCAAATTAATGACTGCCCAGGCTTCAGGATGTCTTTTTACACTATATAAAGGTGGAAATTTACATTGGAAACGTTTGGTTTAGCTGTTATAAAAGTTTGGTTTTTTAGTGCTGTAAATGCATTTTCAGCTCGCGCTGTACACATTTGCTATGAGAGGCATTATCTCATAAGGGAAATATTGGACAATCAAATTAATGACTGCCCAGGCTTCAGGATGTCTTTTTACACTATATAAAGGTGGAAATTTACATTGGAAACGTTTGGTTTAGCTGTTATAAAAGTTTGGTTTTTTAGTGCTGTAAATGCATTTTCAGCTCGCGCTGTACACATTTGCTATGAGAGGCATTATCTCATAAGGGAAATATTGGACAATCAAATTAATGACTGCCCAGGCTTCAGGATGTCTTTTTACACTATATAAAGGTGGAAATTTACATTGGAAACGTTTGGTTTAGCTGTTATAAAAGTTTGTTTTTTTAGTGCTGTAAATGCATTTTCAGCTCGCGCTGTACACATTTGCTATGAGAGGCATTATCTCATAAGGGAAATATTGGACAATCAAATTAATGGCTGCCCAGGCTTCAGGATGTATTTTTACACTATATAAAGGTGGAAATTTACATTGGAAACGTTTAGTTTAGCTGTTCATGAAGTTTCGTTTTTTTAGTGCTGAAAATTCATTGTCTGCTGGCGCTGTACACTTTTTCTAAGTGTTGCAATATCTCATGAAGGAAATACTGGACAATCAAATTAATGACTTTCCAGGCTTCAGGATGCCTTTCTACACTATATAAAGGTGGAAATTTACATTGGAAACGTTTGGTTTAGCTGTTATAAATAGTTTGTTTTTTTAGTGCTGTAAATGCATTTTCAGCTCGCACTGTACACATTTGCTATGTGAGGCATTATCTCATAAGGGAAATACTGGACAATCAAATTAATGACTTCCCAGGCTTCAGGATGCCTTTTTACACTCTATAAATGTGGAAATTTACATTGGAAACGTTTGGTTTAGCTGTTAATGAAGTTTCGTTTTTTTAGTGCTGAAAATTCATTGTCTGCTGGCGCTGTACACTTTTTCTAAGTGTTGCAATATCTCATGAAGGAAATACTGGACAATCAATTTAATGACTTTCCAGGCTTCAGGATGCCTTTCTACACTATATAAAGGTGGAAATGTACATTGGAAACGTTTGGTTTAGCTGTTATAAAAGTTTGGTTTTTTATTGCTGTAAATGCATTTTCAGCTCGCGCTGTACACATTTGCTATGAGAGGCATTATCTCATAAGGGAAATATTGGACAATCAAATTAATGACTGCCCAGGCTTCAGGATGTCTTTTTACACTATATAAAGGTGGAAATTTACATTGGAAACGTTTGGTTTAGCTGTTATAAAAGTTTGGTTTTTTTAGTGCTGAAAATGCATTTTCAGCTCGCACTGTCCACATTTGCTATGTGAGGCATTATCTCATAAGGGAAATACTGGACAATCAAATTAATGACTGCCCAGGCTTCAGGATGTCTTTTTACACTATATAAAGGTGGAAATTTACATTTGAAACGTTTGGTTTAGCTGTTTTAAAAGTTTGGTTTTTTAGTGCTGTAAATGCATTTTCAGCTCGCGCTGTACACATTTGCTATGAGAGGCATTATCTCATAAGGGAAATATTGGACAATCAAATTAATGACTGCCCAGGCTTCAGGATGTCTTTTTACACTATATAAAGGTGGAAATTTACATTGGAAACGTTTGGTTTAGCTGTTATAAAAGTTTGTTTTTTTAGTGCTGTAAATGCATTTTCAGCTCGCGCTGTACACATTTGCTATGAGAGGCATTATCTCATAAGGGAAATATTGGACAATCAAATTAATGGCTGCCCAGGCTTCAGGATGTATTTTTACACTATATAAAGGTGGAAATTTACATTGGAAACGTTTAGTTTAGCTGTTCATGAAGTTTCGTTTTTTTAGTGCTGAAAATTCATTGTCTGCTGGCGCTGTACACTTTTTCTAAGTGTTGCAATATCTCATGAAGGAAATACTGGACAATCAAATTAATGACTTTCCAGGCTTCAGGATGCCTTTCTACACTATATAAAGGTGGAAATTTACATTGGAAACGTTTGGTTTAGCTGTTATAAAAGTTTGGTTTTTTAGTGCTGTAAATGCATTTTCAGCTCGCGCTGTACACATTTGCTATGAGAGGCATTATCTCATAAGGGAAATATTGGACAATCAAATTAATGACTGCCCAGGCTTCAGGATGTCTTTTTACACTATATAAAGGTGGAAATTTACATTGGAAACGTTTGGTTTAGCTGTTATAAAAGTTTGTTTTTTTAGTGCTGTAAATGCATTTTCAGCTCGCGCTGTACACATTTGCTATGAGAGGCATTATCTCATAAGGGAAATATTGGACAATCAAATTAATGGCTGCCCAGGCTTCAGGATGTATTTTTACACTATATAAAGGTGGAAATTTACATTGGAAACGTTTAGTTTAGCTGTTAATGAAGTTTCGTTTTTTTAGTGCTGAAAATTCATTGTCTGCTGGCGCTGTACACTTTTTCTAAGTGTTGCAATATCTCATGAAGGAAATACTGGACAATCAAATTAATGACTTTCCAGGCTTCAGGATGCCTTTCTACACTATATAAAGGTGGAAATTTACATTGGAAACGTTTGGTTTAGCTGTTATAAAAGTTTGGTATTAGTGCTGTAAATGCATTTTCAGCTCGCGCTGTACACATTTGCTATGAGAGGCATTATCTCATAAGGGAAATATTGGACAATCAAATTAATGGCTGCCCGGGCTTCAGGATGTCTTTTTACACTATATAAAGGTGGAAATTTACATTGGAAACGTTTAGTTTAGCTGTTAATGAAGTTTCGTTTTTTTAGTGCTGAAAATTCATTGTCTGCTGGCGCTGTACACTTTTTCTAAATGTTGCAATATCTCATGAAGGAAATACTGGACAATCAAATTAATGACTTTCCAGGCTTCAGGATGCCTTTCTACACTATATAAAGGTGGAAATTTACATTGGAAACGTTTGGTTTAGCTGTTATAAAAGTTTGGTTTTTTAGTGCTGTAAATGCATTTTCAGCTCGCGCTGTACACATTTGCTATGAGAGGCATTATCTCATAAGGGAAATATTGGACAATCAAATTAATGACTGCCCAGGCTTCAGGATGTCTTTTTACACTATATAAAGGTGGAAATTTACATTGGAAACGTTTGGTTTAGCTGTTATAAAAGTTTGTTTTTTTAGTGCTGTAAATGCATTTTCAGCTCGCACTGTACACATTTGCTATGAGAGGCATTATCTCATAAGGGAAATATTGGACAATCAAATTAATGGCTGCCCAGGCTTCAGGATGTATTTTTACACTATATAAAGGTGGAAATTTACATTGGAAACGTTTAGTTTAGCTGTTCATGAAGTTTCGTTTTTTTAGTGCTGAAAATTCATTGTCTGCTGGCGCTGTACACTTTTTCTAAGTGTTGCAATATCTCATGAAGGAAATACTGGACAATCAAATTAATGACTTTCCAGGCTTCAGGATGCCTTTCTACACTATATAAAGGTGGAAATTTACATTGGAAACGTTTGGTTTAGCTGTTATAAAAGTTTGGTTTTTTAGTGCTGTAAATGCATTTTCAGCTCGCGCTGTACACATTTGCTATGAGAGGCATTATCTCATAAGGGAAATATTGGACAATCAAATTAATGACTGCCCAGGCTTCAGGATGTCTTTTTACACTATATAAAGGTGGAAATTTACATTGGAAACGTTTGGTTTAGCTGTTATAAAAGTTTGTTTTTTTAGTGCTGTAAATGCATTTTCAGCTCGCGCTGTACACATTTGCTATGAGAGGCATTATCTCATAAGGGAAATATTGGACAATCAAATTAATGGCTGCCCAGGCTTCAGGATGTATTTTTACACTATATAAAGGTGGAAATTTACATTGGAAACGTTTAGTTTAGCTGTTAATGAAGTTTCGTTTTTTTAGTGCTGAAAATTCATTGTCTGCTGGCGCTGTACACTTTTTCTAAGTGTTGCAATATCTCATGAAGGAAATACTGGACAATCAAATTAATGACTTTCCAGGCTTCAGGATGCCTTTCTACACTATATAAAGGTGGAAATTTACATTGGAAACGTTTGGTTTAGCTGTTATAAAAGTTTGGTATTAGTGCTGTAAATGCATTTTCAGCTCGCGCTGTACACATTTGCTATGAGAGGCATTATCTCATAAGGGAAATATTGGACAATCAAATTAATGGCTGCCCGGGCTTCAGGATGTCTTTTTACACTATATAAAGGTGGAAATTTACATTGGAAACGTTTAGTTTAGCTGTTAATGAAGTTTCGTTTTTTTAGTGCTGAAAATTCATTGTCTGCTGGCGCTGTACACTTTTTCTAAATGTTGCAATATCTCATGAAGGAAATACTGGACAATCAAATTAATGACTTTCCAGGCTTCAGGATGCCTTTCTACACTATATAAAGGTGGAAATTTACATTGGAAACGTTTGGTTTAGCTGTTATAAAAGTTTGGTTTTTTAGTGCTGTAAATGCATTTTCAGCTCGCGCTGTACACATTTGCTATGAGAGGCATTATCTCATAAGGGAAATATTGGACAATCAAATTAATGACTGCCCAGGCTTCAGGATGTCTTTTTACACTATATAAAGGTGGAAATTTACATTGGAAACGTTTGGTTTAGCTGTTATAAAAGTTTGTTTTTTTAGTGCTGTAAATGCATTTTCAGCTCGCACTGTACACATTTGCTATGAGAGGCATTATGTCATAAGGGAAATATTGGACAATCAAATTAATGACTGCCCAGGCTTCAGGATGTCTTTTTACACTATATAAGGGTGGAAATTTACATTGGAAACGTTTAGTTTAGCTGTTAATGAAGTTTCGTTTTTTTAGTGCTGAAAATTCATTGTCTGCTGGCGCTGTACACATTTGCTATGTGAGGCATTATCTCATAAGGGAAATACTGGACAATCAAATTAATGACTGCCCAGGCTTCAGGATGTCTTTTTACACTATATAAAGGTGGAAATTTACATTGGAAACGTTTGGTTTAGCTGTTATAAAAGTTTGGTTTTTTAGTGCTGAAAATGCATTTTCAGCTCGCACTGTACACATTTGCTATGTGAGGCATTATCTCATAAGGGAAATACTGGACAATCAAATTAATGACTGCCCAGGCTTCAGGATGCCTTTTTACACTCTATAAATGTGGAAATTTACATTGGAAACGTTTGGTTTAGCTGTTAATGAAGTTTCGTTTTTTTAGTGCTGAAAATTCATTGTCTGCTGGCGCTGTACACTTTTTCTAAGTGTTGCAATATCTCATGAAGGAAATACTGGACAATCAAATTAATGACTTTCCAGGCTTCAGGATGCCTTTCTACACTATATAAAGGTGGAAATTTACAATTGAAACGTTTGGTTTAGCTGTTATAAAAGTTTGGTTTTTTAGTGCTGTAAATGCATTTTCAGCTCGCGCTGTACACATTTGCTATGAGAGGCATTATCTCATAAGGGAAATATTGGACAATCAAATTAATGACTGCCCAGGCTTCAGGATGTCTTTTTACACTATATAAAGGTGGAAATTTACATTGGAAACGTTTGGTTTAGCTGTTATAAAAGTTTGGTTTTTTAGTGCTGAAAATGCATTTTCAGCTCGCACTGTACACATTTGCTATGTGAGGCATTATCTCATAAGGGAAATACTGGACAATCAAATTAATGACTTCCCAGGCTTCAGGATGCCTTTTTACACTCTATAAATGTGGAAATTTACATTGGAAACGTTTGGTTTAGCTGTTAATGAAGTTTCGTTTTTTTAGTGCTGAAAATTCATTGTCTGCTGGCGCTGTACACTTTTTCTAAGTGTTGCAATATCTCATGAAGGAAATACTGGACAATCAAATTAATGACTTTCCAGGCTTCAGGATGCCTTTCTACACTATATAAAGGTGGAAATTTACATTGGAAACGTTTGGTTTAGCTGTTAATGAAGTTTCGTTTTTTTTAGTGCTGAAAATTCATTGTCTGCTGGCGCTGTACACTTTTTCTAAGTGTTGCAATATCTCATGAAGGAAATACTGGACAATCAAATTAATGACTTTCCAGGCTTCAGGATGCCTTTCTACACTATATAAAGGTGGAAATTTACATTGGAAACGTTTGGTTTAGCTGTTATAAAAGTTTGGTTTTTTAGTGCTGTAAATGCATTTTCAGCTCGCACTGTACACATTTGCTATGAGAGGCATTATCTCATAAGGGAAATATTGGACAATCAAATTAATGACTGCCCAGGCTTCAGGATGTCTTTTTACACTATATAAAGGTGGACATTTACATTGGAAACGTTTAGTTCAGCTGTTAATGAAGTTTCGTTTTTTTAGTGCTGAAAATTCATTGTCTGCTGGCGCTGTACACTTTTTCTAAGTGTTGCAATATCTCATGAAGGAAATACTGGACAATCAAATTAATGACTTTCCAGGCTTCAGGATGCCTTTCTACACTATATAAAGGTAGAAATTTACATTGGAAACGTTTGGTTTAGCTGTTATAAAAGTTTGGGTTTTTAGTGCTGTAAATGCATTTTCAGCTATCGCTGTACACATTTGCTATGAGAGGCATTATCTCATAAGGGAAATATTGGACAATCAAATTAATGACTGCCCAGGCTTCAGGATGTCTTTTTACACTATATAAAGGTGGAAATTTACATTGGAAACGTTTAGTTTAGCTATTATAAAAGTTTGTTTTTTTAGTGCTGTAAATGCATTTTCAGCTCGCGCTGTACACATTTGCTATGAGATGCATTATCTCATAAGGGAAATATTGGACAATCAAATTAATGACTGCCCAGGCTTCAGGATGTCTTTTTACACTATATAAAGGTGGAAATTTACATTGGAAACGTTTAGTTTAGCTGTTATAAAAGTTTGTTTTTTTAGTGCTGAAAATGCATTTTCAGCTCGCACTGTACACATTTGCTATGTGAGGCATTATCTCATAAGGGAAATACTGGACAATCAAATTAATGACTTCCCAGGCTTCAGGATGCCTTTTTACACTCTATAAATGTGGAAATTTACATTGGAAACGTTTGGTTTAGCTGTTAATGAAGTTTCGTTTTTTTAGTGCTGAAAATTCATTGTCTGCTGGCGCTGTACACTTTTTCTAAGTGTTGCAATATCTCATGAAGGAAATACTGGACAATCAAATTAATGACTTTCCAGGCTTCAGGATGCCTTTCTACACTATATAAAGGTGGAAATTTACATTGGAAACGTTTGGTTTAGCTGTTATAAAAGTTTGGTATTAGTGCTGTAAATGCATTTTCAGCTCGCGCTGTACACATTTGCTATGAGAGGCATTATCTCATAAGGGAAATATTGGACAATCAAATTAATGACTGCCCAGGCTTCAGAATGTCTTTTTACACTATATAAAGGTGGAAATTTACATTGGAAACGTTTAGTTTAGCTGTTAATGAAGTTTCGTTTTTTTAGTGCTGAAAATTCATTGTCTGCTGGCGCTGTACACTTTTTCTAAGTGTTGCAATATCTCATGAAGGAAATACTGGACAATCAAATTAATGACTTTCCAGGCTTCAGGATGCCTTTCTACACTATATAAAGGTAGAAATTTACATTGGAAACGTTTGGTTTAGCTGTTATAAAAGTTTGGTATTAGTGCTGTAAATGCATTTTCAGCTCGCGCTGTACACATTTGCTATGAGAGGCATTATCTCATAAGGGAAATATTGGACAATCAAATTAATGACTGCCCAGGCTTCAGAATGTCTTTTTACACTATATAAAGGTGGAAATTTACATTGGAAACGTTTAGTTTAGCTGTTAATGAAGTTTCGTTTTTTTAGTGCTGAAAATTCATTGTCTGCTGGCGCTGTACACTTTTTCTAAGTGTTGCAATATCTCATGAAGGAAATACTGGACAATCAAATTAATGACTTTCCAGGCTTCAGGATGCCTTTCTACACTATATAAAGGTAGAAATTTACATTGGAAACGTTTGGTTTAGCTGTTATAAAAGTTTGGTTTTTTAGTGCTGTAAATGCATTTTCAGCTCGCGCTGTACACATTTGCTATGAGAGGCATTATCTCATAAGGGAAATATTGGACAATCAAATTAATGACTGCGCAGGCTTCAGGATGTCTTTTTACACTATATAAAGGTGGAAATTTACATTGGAAACGTTTGGTTTAGCTGTTATAAAAGTTTGGTTTTTTTAGTGCTGTAAATGCATTTTCAGCTCGCGCTGTACACATTTGCTATGAGAGGCATTATCTCATAAGGGAAATATTGGACAATCAAATTAATGGCTGCCCGGGCTTCAGGATGTCTTTTTACACTATATAAAGGTGGAAATTTACATTGGAAACGTTTGGTTTAGCTATTATAAAAGTTTGTTTTTTTAGTGCTGTAAATGCATTTTCAGCTCGCGCTGTACACATTTGCTATGAGATGCATTATCTCATAAGGGAAATATTGGACAATCAAATTAATGACTGCCCAGGCTTCAGGATGTCTTTTTACACTATATAAAGGTGGAAATTTACATTGGAAACGTTTAGTTTAGCTGTTATAAAAGTTTGTTTTTTTAGTGCTGAAAATGCATTTTCAGCTCGCACTGTACACATTTGCTATGTGAGGCATTATCTCATAAGGGAAATACTGGACAATCAAATTAATGACTTCCCAGGCTTCAGGATGCCTTTTTACACTCTATAAATGTGGAAATTTACATTGGAAACGTTTGGTTTAGCTGTTAATGAAGTTTCGTTTTTTTAGTGCTGAAAATTCATTGTCTGCTGGCGCTGTACACTTTTTCTAAGTTTTGCAATATCTCATGTAGGAAATACTGGACAATCAAATTAATGACTTTCCAGGCTTCAGGATGCCTTTCTACACTATATAAAGGTGGAAATTTACATTGGAAACGTTTGGTTTAGCTGTTATAAAAGTTTGGTTTTTTAGTGCTGTAAATGCATTTTCAGCTCGCGCTGTACACATTTGCTATGTGAGGCATTATCTCATAAGGGAAATACTGGACAATCAAATTAATGACTGCCCAGGCTTCAGGACGTCTTTTTACACTATATAAAGGTGGAAATTTACATTGGAAACGTTTGGTTTAGCTGTTATAAAAGTTTGGTTTTTTTAGTGCTGAAAATTCATTGTCTGCTGGCGCTGTACACCTTTTCTAAGTGTTGCAATATCTCATGAAGGAAATACTGGACAATCAAATTAATGACTTTCCAGGCTCCAGGATGCCTTTCTACACTATATAAAGGTGGAAATTTACATTGGAAACGTTTGGTTTAGCTGTTATAAAAGTTTGGTTTTTTAGTGCTGTAAATGCATTTTCAGCTCGCGCTGTACACATTTGCTATGAGAGGCATTATCTCATAAGGGAAATATTGGACAATCAAATTAATGACTGCCCAGGCTTCAGGATGTCTTTTTACACTATATAAAGGTGGAAATTTACATTGGAAACGTTTAGTTTAGCTGTTAATGAAGTTTCGTTTTTTTAGTGCTGAAAATTCATTGTCTACTGGCGCTGTACACTTTTTCTAAGTGTTGCAATATCTCATGAAGGAAATACTGGACAATCAAATTAATGACTTTCCAGGCTTCAGGATGCCTTTCTACACTATATAAAGGTGGAAATTTACATTGGAAACGTTTGGTTTAGCTGTTATAAAAGTTTGGTTTTTTAGTGCTGTAAATGCATTTTCAGCTCGCGCTGTACACATTTGCTATGAGAGGCATTATCTCATAAGGGAAATATTGGACAATCAAATTAATGACTGCCCAGGCTTCAGGATGTCTTTTTACACTATATAAAGGTGGAAATTTACATTGGAAACGTTTGGTTTAGCTGTTATAAAAGTTTGTTTTTTTAGTGCTGTAAATGCATTTTCAGCTCGCGCTGTACACATTTGCTATGAGAGGCATTATCTCATAAGGGAAATATTGGACAATCAAATTAATGGCTGCCCAGGCTTCAGGATGTATTTTTACACTATATAAAGGTGGAAATTTACATTGGAAACGTTTAGTTTAGCTGTTAATGAAGTTTCGTTTTTTTAGTGCTGAAAATTCATTGTCTGCTGGCGCTGTACACTTTTTCTAAGTGTTGCAATATCTCATGAAGGAAATACTGGACAATCAAATTAATGACTTTCCAGGCTTCAGGATGCCTTTCTACACTATATAAAGGTGGAAATTTACATTGGAAACGTTTGGTTTAGCTGTTATAAATAGTTTGTTTTTTTAGTGCTGTAAATGCATTTTCAGCTCGCACTGTACACATTTGCTATGTGAGGCATTATCTCATAAGGGAAATACTGGACAATCAAATTAATGACTTCCCAGGCTTCAGGATGCCTTTTTACACTCTATAAATGTGGAAATTTACATTGGAAACGTTTGGTTTAGCTGTTAATGAAGTTTCGTTTTTTTAGTGCTGAAAATTCATTGTCTGCTGGCGCTGTACACTTTTTCTAAGTGTTGCAATATCTCATGAAGGAAATACTGGACAATCAAATTAATGACTTTCCAGGCTTCAGGATGCCTTTCTACACTATATAAAGGTGGAAATTTACATTGGAAACGTTTGGTTTAGCTGTTATAAAAGTTTGGTTTTTTAGTGCTGTAAATGCATTTTCAGCTCGCGCTGTACACATTTGCTATGAGAGGCATTATCTCATAAGGGAAATATTGGACAATCAAATTAATGACTGCCCAGGCTTCAGGATGTCTTTTTACACTATATAAGGGTGGAAATTTACATTGGAAACGTTTAGTTTAGCTGTTAATGATGTTTCGTTTTTTTAGTGCTGAAAATTCATTGTCTGCTGGCGCTGTACACTTTTTCTAAGTGTTGCAATATCTCATGAAGGAAATACTGGACAATCAAATTAATGACTTTCCAGGCTTCAGGATGCCTTTCTACACTATATAAAGGTGGAAATGTACATTGGAAACGTTTGGTTTAGCTGTTATAAAAGTTTGTTTTTTTAGTGCTGTAAATGCATTTTCAGCTCGCGCTGTACACATTTGCTATGAGAGGCATTATCTCATAAGGGAAATATTGGACAATCAAATTAATGACTGCCCAGGCTTCAGGATGTCTTTTTACACTATATAAAGGTGGAAATTTACATTGGAAACGTTTGGTTTAGCTGTTATAAAAGTTTGGTTTTTTTAGTGCTGAAAATGCATTTTCAGCTCGCACTGTCCACATTTGCTATGTGAGGCATTATCTCATAAGGGAAATACTGGACAATCAAATTAATGACTGCCCAGGCTTCAGGATGTCTTTTTACACTATATAAAGGTGGAAATTTACATTGGAAACGTTTGGTTTAGCTGTTATAAAAGTTTGGTTTTTTAGTGCTGTAAATGCATTTTCAGCTCGCGCTGTACACATTTGCTATGAGAGGCATTATCTCATAAGGGAAATATTGGACAATCAAATTAATGACTGCCCAGGCTTCAGGATGTCTTTTTACACTATATAAAGGTGGAAATTTACATTGGAAACGTTTGGTTTAGCTGTTATAAAAGTTTGGTTTTTTAGTGCTGTAAATGCATTTTCAGCTCGCGCTGTACACATTTGCTATGAGAGGCATTATCTCATAAGGGAAATATTGGACAATCAAATTAATGACTGCCCAGGCTTCAGGATGTCTTTTTACACTATATAAAGGTGGAAATTTACATTGGAAACGTTTGGTTTAGCTGTTATAAAAGTTTGTTTTTTTAGTGCTGTAAATGCATTTTCAGCTCGCGCTGTACACATTTGCTATGAGAGGCATTATCTCATAAGGGAAATATTGGACAATCAAATTAATGGCTGCCCAGGCTTCAGGATGTATTTTTACACTATATAAAGGTGGAAATTTACATTGGAAACGTTTAGTTTAGCTGTTCATGAAGTTTCGTTTTTTTAGTGCTGAAAATTCATTGTCTGCTGGCGCTGTACACTTTTTCTAAGTGTTGCAATATCTCATGAAGGAAATACTGGACAATCAAATTAATGACTTTCCAGGCTTCAGGATGCCTTTCTACACTATATAAAGGTGGAAATTTACATTGGAAACGTTTGGTTTAGCTGTTATAAATAGTTTGTTTTTTTAGTGCTGTAAATGCATTTTCAGCTCGCACTGTACACATTTGCTATGTGAGGCATTATCTCATAAGGGAAATACTGGACAATCAAATTAATGACTTCCCAGGCTTCAGGATGCCTTTTTACACTCTATAAATGTGGAAATTTACATTGGAAACGTTTGGTTTAGCTGTTAATGAAGTTTCGTTTTTTTAGTGCTGAAAATTCATTGTCTGCTGGCGCTGTACACTTTTTCTAAGTGTTGCAATATCTCATGAAGGAAATACTGGACAATCAATTTAATGACTTTCCAGGCTTCAGGATGCCTTTCTACACTATATAAAGGTGGAAATGTACATTGGAAACGTTTGGTTTAGCTGTTATAAAAGTTTGGTTTTTTATTGCTGTAAATGCATTTTCAGCTCGCGCTGTACACATTTGCTATGAGAGGCATTATCTCATAAGGGAAATATTGGACAATCAAATTAATGACTGCCCAGGCTTCAGGATGTCTTTTTACACTATATAAAGGTGGAAATTTACATTGGAAACGTTTGGTTTAGCTGTTATAAAAGTTTGGTTTTTTTAGTGCTGAAAATGCATTTTCAGCTCGCACTGTCCACATTTGCTATGTGAGGCATTATCTCATAAGGGAAATACTGGACAATCAAATTAATGACTGCCCAGGCTTCAGGATGTCTTTTTACACTATATAAAGGTGGAAATTTACATTTGAAACGTTTGGTTTAGCTGTTTTAAAAGTTTGGTTTTTTAGTGCTGTAAATGCATTTTCAGCTCGCGCTGTACACATTTGCTATGAGAGGCATTATCTCATAAGGGAAATATTGGACAATCAAATTAATGACTGCCCAGGCTTCAGGATGTCTTTTTACACTATATAAAGGTGGAAATTTACATTGGAAACGTTTGGTTTAGCTGTTATAAAAGTTTGGTTTTTTAGTGCTGAAAATGCATTTTCAGCTCGCACTGTACACATTTGCTATGTGAGGCATTATCTCATAAGGGAAATACTGGACAATCAAATTAATGACTTCCCAGGCTTCAGGATGCCTTTTTACACTCTATAAATGTGGAAATTTACATTGGAAACGTTTGGTTTAGCTGTTAATGAAGTTTCGTTTTTTTAGTGCTGAAAATTCATTGTCTGCTGGTGCTGTACACTTTTTCTAAGTGTTGCAATATCTCATGAAGGAAATACTGGACAATAAAATTAATGACTTTCCAGGCTTCAGGATGCCTTTCTACACTATATAAAGGTGGAAATTTACATTGGAAACGTTTGGTTTAGCTGTTAATGAAGTTTCGTTTTTTTTAGTGCTGAAAATTCATTGTCTGCTGGCGCTGTACACTTTTTCTAAGTGTTGCAATATCTCATGAAGGAAATACTGGACAATCAAATTAATGACTTTCCAGGCTTCAGGATGCCTTTCTACACTATATAAAGGTGGAAATTTACATTGGAAACGTTTGGTTTAGCTGTTATAAAAGTTTGGTTTTTTAGTGCTGTAAATGCATTTTCAGCTCGCGCTGTACACATTTGCTATGAGAGGCATTATCTCATAAGGGAAATATTGGACAATCAAATTAATGACTGCCCAGGCTTCAGGATGTCTTTTTACACTATATAAAGGTGGAAATTTACATTGGAAACGTTTGGTTTAGCTGTTATAAAAGTTTGTTTTTTTAGTGCTGTAAATGCATTTTCAGCTCGCGCTGTACACATTTGCTATGAGAGGCATTATCTCATAAGGGAAACATTGGACAATCAAATTAATGGCTGCCCAGGCTTCAGGATGTCTTTTTACACTATATAAAGGTGGAAATTTACATTGGAAACGTTTAGTTTAGCTGTTAATGAAGTTTCGTTTTTTTAGTGCTGAAAATTCATTGTCTGCTGGCGCTGTACACTTTTTCTAAGTGTTGCAATATCTCATGAAGGAAATACTGGACAATCAAATTAATGACTTTCCAGGCTTCAGATGCCTTTCTACACTATATAAAGGTGGAAATTTACATTTGAAACGTTTGGTTTAGCTGTTATAAATAGTTTGTTTTTTTAGTGCTGTAAATGCATTTTCAGCTCGCACTGTACACATTTGCTGTGTGAGGCATTATCTCATAAGGGAAATATTGGACAATCAAATTAATGGCTGCCCAGGCTTCAGGATGTCTTTTTACTCTATATAAAGTTGGAAATTTACATTGGAAACGTTTAGTTTAGCTGTTAATGAAGTTTCGTTTTTTTAGTGCTGAAAATTCATTGTCTGCTGGCGCTGTACACTTTTTCTAAGTGTTGCAATATCTCATGAAGGAAATACTGGACAATCAAATTAATGACTTTCCAGGCTTCAGGACGCCTTTCTACACTATATAAAGGTGGAAATTTACATTGGAAACGTTTGGTTTAGCTGTTATAAAAGTTTGTTTTTTTAGTGCTGAAAATGCATTTTCAGCTCGCACTGTACACATTTGCTGTGTGAGGCATTATCTCATAAGGGAAATACTGGACAATCAAATTAATGACTTCCCAGGCTTCAGGATGCCTTTTTACACTCTATAAATGTGGAAATTTACATTGGAAACGTTTGGTTTAGCTGTTAATGAAGTTTCGTTTTTTTAGTGCTGAAAATTCATTGTCTGCTGGCGCTGTACACTTTTTCTAAGTGTTGCAATATCTCATGAAGGAAATACTGGACAATCAAATTAATGACTTTCCAGGCTTCAGGATGCCTTTCTACACTATATAAAGGTGGAAATGTACATTGGAAACGTTTGGTTTAGCTGTTATAAAAGTTTGGTTTTTTAGTGCTGTAAATGCATTTTCAGCTCGCGCTGTACACATTTGCTATGAGAGGCATTATCTCATAAGGGAAATATTAGACAATCAAATTAATGACTGCCCAGGCTTCAGGATGTCTTTTTACACTATATAAGGGTGGAAATTTACATCGGAAACGTTTAGTTTAGCTGTTAATGAAGTTTCGTTTTTTTAGTGCTGAAAATTCATTGTCTGCTGGCGCTGTACACTTTTTCTAAGTGTTGCAATATCTCATGAAGGAAATACTGGACAATCAAATTAATGACTTTCCAGGCTTCAGGATGCCTTTCTACACTATATAAAGGTGGAAATGTACATTGGAAACGTTTGGTTTAGCTGTTATAAAAGTTTGGTTTTTTAGTGCTGTAAATGCATTTTCAGCTCGCGCTGTACACATTTGCTATGAGAGGCATTATCTCAAAAGGGAAATATTGGACAATCAAATTAATGACTGCCCAGGCTTCAGGATGTCTTTTTACACTATATAAAGGTGGAAATTTACATTGGAAACGTTTGGTTTAGCTGTTATAAAAGTTTGGTTTTTTAGTGCTGAAAATGCATTTTCAGCTCGCACTGTACACATTTGCTATGTGAGGCATTATCTCATAAGGGAAATACTGGACAATCAAATTAATGACTTCCCAGGCTTCAGGATGCCTTTTTACACTCTATAAATGTGGAAATTTACATTGGAAACGTTTGGTTTAGCTGTTAATGAAGTTTCGTTTTTTTTAGTGCTGAAAATTCATTGTCTGCTGGCGCTGTACACTTTTTCTAAGTGTTGCAATATCTCATGAAGGAAATACTGGACAATCAAATTAATGACTTTCCAGGCTTCAGGATGCCTTTCTACACTATATAAAGGTGGAAATTTACATTGGAAACGTTTGGTTTAGCTGTTATAAAAGTTTGGTTTTTTAGTGCTGTAAATGCATTTTCAGCTCGCGCTGTACACATTTGCTATGAGAGGCATTATCTCATAAGGGAAATATTGGACAATCAAATTAATGACTGCCCAGGCTTCAGGATGTCTTTTTACACTATATAAAGGTGGAAATTTACATTGGAAACGTTTAGTTTAGCTGTTAATGAAGTTTCGTTTTTTTTAGTGCTGAAAATTCATTGTCTGCTGGCGCTGTACACTTTTTCTAAGTGTTGCAATATCTCATGAAGGAAATACTGGACAATCAAATTAATGACTTTCCAGGCTTCAGGATACCTTTCTACACTATATAAAGGTGGAAATTTACATTGGAAACGTTTTGTTTAGCTGTTATAAAAGTTTGGTTTTTTAGTGCTGTAAATGCATTTTCAGCTGGCGCTGTACACTTTTTCTAAGTGTTGCAATATCTCATGAAGGAAATACTGGACAATCAAATTAATGACTTTCCAGGCTTCAGGATGCCTTTCTACACTATATAAAGGTGGAAATGTACATTGGAAACGTTTGGTTTAGCTGTTATAAAAGTTTGGTTTTTTAGTGCTGTAAATGCATTTTCAGCTCGCGCTGTACACATTTGCTATGAGAGGCATTATCTCAGAAGGGAAATATTGGACAATCAAATTAATGACTGCCCAGGCTTCAGGATGTCTTTTTACACTATATAAAGGTGGAAATTTACATTGGAAACGTTTGGTTTAGCTGTTATAAAAGTTTGGTTTTTTTAGTGCTGAAAATGCATTTTCAGCTCGCACTGTACACATTTGCTGTGTGAGGCATTATCTCATAAGGGAAATACTGGACAATCAAATTAATGACTGCCCAGGCTTCAGGATGTCTTTTTACACTATATAAAGGTGGAAATTTACATTGGAAACGTTTGGTTTAGCTGTTATAAAAGTTTGGTTTTTTAGTGCTGAAAATGCATTTTCAGCTCGCACTGTACACATTTGCTGTGTGAGGCATTATCTCATAAGGGAAATACTGGACAATCAAATTAATGACTTCCCAGGCTTCAGGATGCCTTTTTACACTCTATAAATGTGGAAATTTACATTGGAAACGTTTGGTTTAGCTGTTAATGAAGTTTCGTTTTTTTAGTGCTGAAAATTCATTGTCTGCTGGCGCTGTACACTTTTTCTAAGTGTTGCAATATCTCATGAAGGAAATACTGGACAATCAAATTAATGACTTTCCAGGCTTCAGGATGCCTTTCTACACTATATAAAGGTGGAAATGTACATTGGAAACGTTTGGTTTAGCTGTTATAAAAGTTTGGTTTTTTAGTGCTGTAAATGCATTTTCAGCTCGCGCTGTACACATTTGCTATGAGAGGCATTATCTCAAAAGGGAAATATTGGACAATCAAATTAATGACTGCCCAGGCTTCAGGATGTCTTTTTACACTATATAAAGGTGGAAATTTACATTGGAAACGTTTGGTTTAGCTGTTATAAAAGTTTGGTTTTTTTAGTGCTGAAAATGCATTTTCAGCTCGCACTGTACACATTTGCTGTGTGAGGCATTATCTCATAAGGGAAATACTGGACAATCAAATTAATGACTGCCCAGGCTTCAGGATGTCTTTTTACACTATATAAAGGTGGAAATTTACATTGGAAACGTTTGGTTTAGCTGTTATAAAAGTTTGGTTTTTTAGTGCTGAAAATGCATTTTCAGCTCGCACTGTACACATTTGCTGTGTGAGGCATTATCTCATAAGGGAAATACTGGACAATCAAATTAATGACTTCCCAGGCTTCAGGATGCCTTTTTACACTCTATAAATGTGGAAATTTACATTGGAAACGTTTGGTTTAGCTGTTAATGAAGTTTCGTTTTTTTAGTGCTGAAAATTCATTGTCTGCTGGCGCTGTACACTTTTTCTAAGTGTTGCAATATCTCATGAAGGAAATACTGGACAATCAAATTAATGACTTTCCAGGCTTCAGGATGCCTTTCTACACTATATAAAGGTGGAAATGTACATTGGAAACGTTTGGTTTAGCTGTTATAAAAGTTTGGTTTTTTAGTGCTGTAAATGCATTTTCAGCTCGCGCTGTACACATTTGCTATGAGAGGCATTATCTCATAAGGGAAATATTAGACAATCAAATTAATGACTGCCCAGGCTTCAGGATGTCTTTTTACACTATATAAGGGTGGAAATTTACATCGGAAACGTTTAGTTTAGCTGTTAATGAAGTTTCGTTTTTTTAGTGCTGAAAATTCATTGTCTGCTGGCGCTGTACACTTTTTCTAAGTGTTGCAATATCTCATGAAGGAAATACTGGACAATCAAATTAATGACTTTCCAGGCTTCAGGATGCCTTTCTACACTATATAAAGGTGGAAATGTACATTGGAAACGTTTGGTTTAGCTGTTATAAAAGTTTGGTTTTTTAGTGCTGTAAATGCATTTTCAGCTCGCGCTGTACACATTTGCTATGAGAGGCATTATCTCAAAAGGGAAATATTGGACAATCAAATTAATGACTGCCCAGGCTTCAGGATGTCTTTTTACACTATAAAAAGGTGGAAATTTACATTGGAAACGTTTGGTTTAGCTGTTATAAAAGTTTGGTTTTTTAGTGCTGAAAATGCATTTTCAGCTCGCACTGTACACATTTGCTATGTGAGGCATTATCTCATAAGGGAAATACTGGACAATCAAATTAATGACTTCCCAGGCTTCAGGATGCCTTTTTACACTCTATAAATGTGGAAATTTACATTGGAAACGTTTGGTTTAGCTGTTAATGAAGTTTCGTTTTTTTAATGCTGAAAATTCATTGTCTGCTGGCGCTGTACACTTTTTCTAAGTGTTGCAATATCTCATGAAGGAAATACTGGACAATCAAATTAATGACTTTCCAGGCTTCAGGATGCCTTTCTACACTATATAAAGGTGGAAATTTACATTGGAAACGTTTGGTTTAGCTGTTATAAAAGTTTGGTTTTTTAGTGCTGTAAATGCATTTTCAGCTCGCGCTGTACACATTTGCTATGAGAGGCATTATCTCATAAGGGAAATATTGGACAATCAAATTAATGACTGCCCAGGCTTCAGGATGTCTTTTTACACTATATAAAGGTGGAAATTTACATTGGAAACGTTTAGTTTAGCTGTTAATGAAGTTTCGTTTTTTTTAGTGCTGAAAATTCATTGTCTGCTGGCGCTGTACACTTTTTCTAAGTGTTGCAATATCTCATGAAGGAAATACTGGACAATCAAATTAATGACTTTCCAGGCTTCAGGATGCCTTTCTACACTATATAAAGGTGGAAATTTACATTGGAAACGTTTGGTTTAGCTGTTATAAAAGTTTGGTTTTTTAGTGCTGTAAATGCATTTTCAGCTCGCGCTGTACACATTTGCTATGAGAGGCATTATCTCATAAGGGAAATATTGGACAATCAAATTAATGACTGCCCAGGCTTCAGGATGTCTTTTTACACTATATAAAGGTGGAAATTTACATTGGAAACGTTTGGTTTAGCTGTTATAAAAGTTTGGTTTTTTAGTGCTGTAAATGCATTTTCAGCTCGCGCTGTACACATTTGCTACGAGAGGCATTATCTCATAAGGGAAATATTGGACAATCAAATTAATGGCTGCCCAGGCTTCAGGATGTCTTTTTACTCTATATAAAGTTGGAAATTTACATTGGAAACGTTTAGTTTAGCTGTTAATGAAGTTTCGTTTTTTTAGTGCTGAAAATTCATTGTCTGCTGGCGCTGTACACTTTTTCTAAGTGTTGCAATATCTCATGAAGGAAATACTGGACAATCAAATCAATGACTTTCCAGGCTTCAGGATGCCTTTCTACACTATATAAAGGTGGAAATGTACATTGGAAACGTTTGGTTTAGCTGTTATAAAAGTTTGTTTTTTTAGTGCTGAAAATGCATTTTCAGCTCGCGCTGTACACATTTGCTATGAGAGGCATTGTCTCATAAGGGAAATATTGGACAATCAAATTAATGACTGCCTAGGCTTCAGGATGTCTTTTTACACTATATAAAGGTGGAAATTTACATTGGAAACGTTTGGTTTAGCTGTTATAAAAGTTTGGTTTTTTTAGTGCTGAAAATGCATTTTCAGCTCGCACTGTACACATTTGCTATGTGAGGCATTATCTCATAAGGGAAATACTGGACAATCAAATTAATGACTGCCCAGGCTTCAGGATGTCTTTTTACACTATATAAAGGTGGAAATTTACATTGGAAACGTTTGGTTTAGCTGTTATAAAAGTTTGGTTTTTTAGTGCTGAAAATGCATTTTCAGCTCG
This sequence comes from Idiotropiscis lumnitzeri, assembly GCF_059441095.1. Lineage (NCBI taxonomy): Eukaryota > Metazoa > Chordata > Actinopteri > Syngnathiformes > Syngnathidae > Idiotropiscis > Idiotropiscis lumnitzeri. Next base: position 345,433 of record NW_028283579.1, on the reverse strand, counting down.
CACTGTACACATTTGCTATGTGAGGCATTATCTCATAAGGGAAATACTGGACAATCAAATTAATGACTTCCCAGGCTTCAGGATGCCTTTTTACACTCTATAAATGTGGAAATTTACATTGGAAACGTTTGGTTTAGCTGTTAATGAAGTTTCGTTTTTTTAGTGCTGAAAATTCATTGTCTGCTGGCGCTGTACACTTTTTCTAAGTGTTGCAATATCTCATGAAGGAAATACTGGACAATCAAATTAATGACTTTCCAGGCTTCAGGATGCCTTTCTACACTATATAAAGGTGGAAATTTACATTGGAAACGTTTGGTTTAGCTGTTATAAAAGTTTGGTTTTTTAGTGCTGTAAATGCATTTTCAGCTCGCGCTGTACACATTTGCTATGAGAGGCATTATCTCATAAGGGAAATATTGGACAATCAAATTAATGACTGCCCAGGCTTCAGGATGTATTTTTACACTATATAAGGGTGGAAATTTACATTGGAAACGTTTAGTTTAGCTGTTAATGAAGTTTCGTTTTTTTAGTGCTGAAAATTCATTGTCTGCTGGCGCTGTACACTTTTTCTAAGTGTTGCAATATCTCATGAAGGAAATACTGGACAATCAAATTAATGACTTTCCAGGCTTCAGGATGCCTTTCTACACTATATAAAGGTGGAAATGTACATTGGAAACGTTTGGTTTAGCTGTTATAAAAGTTTGGTTTTTTAGTGCTGTAAATGCATTTTCAGCTCGCGCTGTACACATTTGCTATGAGAGGCATTATCTCAGAAGGGAAATATTGGACAATCAAATTAATGACTGCCCAGGCTTCAGGATGTCTTTTTACACTATATAAAGGTGGAAATTTACATTGGAAACGTTTGGTTTAGCTGTTATAAAAGTTTGGTTTTTTTAGTGCTGAAAATGCATTTTCAGCTCGCACTGTACACATTTGCTGTGTGAGGCATTATCTCATAAGGGAAATACTGGACAATCAAATTAATGACTGCCCAGGCTTCAGGATGTCTTTTTACACTATATAAAGGTGGAAATTTACATTGGAAACGTTTGGTTTAGCTGTTATAAAAGTTTGGTTTTTTAGTGCTGAAAATGCATTTTCAGCTCGCACTGTACACATTTGCTATGTGAGGCATTATCTCATAAGGGAAATACTGGACAATCAAATTAATGACTTCCCAGGCTTCAGGATGCCTTTTTACACTCTATAAATGTGGAAATTTACATTGGAAACGTTTGGTTTAGCTGTTAATGAAGTTTCGTTTTTTTAGTGCTGAAAATTCATTGTCTGCTGGCGCTGTACACTTTTTCTAAGTGTTGCAATATCTCATGAAGGAAATACTGGACAATCAAATTAATGACTTTCCAGGCTTCAGGATGCCTTTCTACACTATATAAAGGTGGAAATTTACATTGGAAACGTTTGGTTTAGCTGTTATAAAAGTTTGGTTTTTTAGTGCTGTAAATGCATTTTCAGCTCGCGCTGTACACATTTGCTATGAGAAGCATTATCTCATAAGGGAAATATTGGACAATCAAATTAATGACTGCCCAGGCTTCAGGATGTCTTTTTACACTATATAAGGGTGGAAATTTACATTGGAAACGTTTAGTTTAGCTGTTAATGAAGTTTCGTTTTTTTAGTGCTGAAAATTCATTGTCTGCTGGCGCTGTACACTTTTTCTAAGTGTTGCAATATCTCATGAAGGAAATACTGGACAATCAAATTAATGACTTTCCAGGCTTCAGGATGCCTTTCTACACTATATAAAGGTGGAAATTTACATTGGAAACGTTTAGTTTAGCTGTTAATGAAGTTTCGTTTTTTTAGTGCTGAAAATTCATTGTCTGCTGGCGCTGTACACTTTTTCTATGTGTTGCAATATCTCATGAAGGAAATACTGGACAATCAAATTAATTACTTTCCAGGCTTCAGGATGCCTTTCTACACTATATAAAGGTGGAAATGTACATTGGAAACGTTTGGTTTAGCTGTTATAAAAGTTTGGTTTTTTAGTGCTGTAAATGCATTTTCAGCTCGCGCTGTACACATTTGCTATGAGAGGCATTATCTCAGAAGGGAAATATTGGACAATCAAATTAATGACTGCCCAGGCTTCAGGATGTCTTTTTACACTATATAAAGGTGGAAATTTACATTGGAAACGTTTGGTTTAGCTGTTATAAAAGTTTGGTTTTTTTAGTGCTGAAAATGCATTTTCAGCTCGCACTGTACACATTTGCTGTGTGAGGCATTATCTCATAAGGGAAATACTGGACAATCAAATTAATGACTGCCCAGGCTTCAGGATGTCTTTTTACACTATATAAAGGTGGAAATTTACATTGGAAACGTTTGGTTTAGCTGTTATAAAAGTTTGGTTTTTTTAGTGCTGAAAATGAATTTTCAGCTCGCACTGTCCACATTTGCTATGTGAGGCATTATCTCATAAGGGAAATACTGGACAATCAAATTAATGACTGCCCAGGCTTCAGGATGTCTTTTTACACTATATAAAGGTGGAAATTTACATTGGAAACGTTTGGTTTAGCTGTTATAAAAGTTTGTTTTTTTAGTGCTGTAAATGCATTTTCAGCTCGCGCTGTACACATTTGCTATGAGAGGCATTATCTCATAAGGGAAATATTGGACAATCAAATTAATGACTGCCCAGGCTTCAGGATGTCTTTTTACACTATATAAAGGTGGAAATATACATTGGAAACGTTTAGTTTAGCTGTTAATGAAGTTTCGTTTTTTTAGTGCTGAAAATTCATTGTCTGCTGGCGCTGTACACTTTTTCTAAGTGTTGCAATATCTCATGAAGGAAATACTGGACAATCAAATTAATGACTTTCCAGGCTTCAGGATGCCTTTCTACACTATATAAAGGTGGAAATGTACATTGGAAACGTTTGGTTTAGCTGTTATAAAAGTTTGGTTTTTTAGTGCTGTAAATGCATTTTCAGCTCGCGCTGTACACATTTGCTATGAGAGGCATTATCTCATAAGGGAAATATTAGACAATCAAATTAATGACTGCCCAGGCTTCAGGATGTCTTTTTACACTATATAAGGGTGGAAATTTACATCGGAAACGTTTAGTTTAGCTGTTAATGAAGTTTCGTTTTTTTAGTGCTGAAAATTCATTGTCTGCTGGCGCTGTACACTTTTTCTAAGTGTTGCAATATCTCATGAAGGAAATACTGGACAATCAAATTAATGACTTTCCAGGCTTCAGGATGCCTTTCTACACTATATAAAGGTGGAAATGTACATTGGAAACGTTTGGTTTAGCTGTTATAAAAGTTTGGTTTTTTAGTGCTGTAAATGCATTTTCAGCTCGCGCTGTACACATTTGCTATGAGAGGCATTATCTCAAAAGGGAAATATTGGACAATCAAATTAATCACTGCCCAGGCTTCAGGATGTCTTTTTACACTATATAAAGGTGGAAATTTACATTGGAAACGTTTGGTTTAGCTGTTATAAAAGTTTGGTTTTTTAGTGCTGAAAATGCATTTTCAGCTCGCACTGTACACATTTGCTATGTGAGGCATTATCTCATAAGGGAAATACTGGACAATCAAATTAATGACTTCCCAGGCTTCAGGATGCCTTTTTACACTCTATAAATGTGGAAATTTACATTGGAAACGTTTGGTTTAGCTGTTAATGAAGTTTCGTTTTTTTAGTGCTGAAAATTCATTGTCTGCTGGCGCTGTACACTTTTTCTAAGTGTTGCAATATCTCATGAAGGAAATACTGGACAATCAAATTAATGACTTTCCAGGCTTCAGGATGCCTTTCTACACTATATAAAGGTGGAAATTTACATTGGAAACGTTTGGTTTAGCTGTTATAAAAGTTTGGTTTTTTAGTGCTGTAAATGCATTTTCAGCTCGCGCTGTACACATTTGCTATGAGAGGCATTATCTCATAAGGGAAATATTGGACAATCAAATTAATGACTGCCCAGGCTTCAGGATGTCTTTTTACACTATATAAAGGTGGAAATTTACATTGGAAACGTTTAGTTTAGCTGTTAATGAAGTTTCGTTTTTTTTAGTGCTGAAAATTCATTGTCTGCTGGCGCTGTACACTTTTTCTAAGTGTTGCAATATCTCATGAAGGAAATACTGGACAATCAAATTAATGACTTTCCAGGCTTCAGGATACCTTTCTACACTATATAAAGGTGGAAATTTACATTGGAAACGTTTGGTTTAGCTGTTATAAAAGTTTGGTTTTTTAGTGCTGTAAATGCATTTTCAGCTGGCGCTGTACACTTTTTCTAAGTGTTGCAATATCTCATGAAGGAAATACTGGACAATCAAATTAATGACTTTCCAGGCTTCAGGATGCCTTTCTACACTATATAAAGGTGGAAATGTACATTGGAAACGTTTGGTTTAGCTGTTATAAAAGTTTGGTTTTTTAGTGCTGTAAATGCATTTTCAGCTCGCGCTGTACACATTTGCTATGAGAGGCATTATCTCAGAAGGGAAATATTGGACAATCAAATTAATGACTGCCCAGGCTTCAGGATGTCTTTTTACACTATATAAAGGTGGAAATTTACATTGGAAACGTTTGGTTTAGCTGTTATAAAAGTTTGGTTTTTTTAGTGCTGAAAATGCATTTTCAGCTCGCACTGTACACATTTGCTGTGTGAGGCATTATCTCATAAGGGAAATACTGGACAATCAAATTAATGACTGCCCAGGCTTCAGGATGTCTTTTTACACTATATAAAGGTGGAAATTTACATTGGAAACGTTTGGTTTAGCTGTTATAAAAGTTTGGTTTTTTAGTGCTGAAAATGCATTTTCAGCTCGCACTGTACACATTTGCTGTGTGAGGCATTATCTCATAAGGGAAATACTGGACAATCAAATTAATGACTTCCCAGGCTTCAGGATGCCTTTTTACACTCTATAAATGTGGAAATCTACATTGGAAACGTTTGGTTTAGCTGTTAATGAAGTTTCGTTTTTTTAGTGCTGAAAATTCATTGTCTGCTGGCGCTGTACACTTTTTCTAAGTGTTGCAATATCTCATGAAGGAAATACTGGACAATCAAATTAATGACTTTCCAGGCTTCAGGATGCCTTTCTACACTATATAAAGGTGGAAATGTACATTGGAAACGTTTGGTTTAGCTGTTATAAAAGTTTGGTTTTTTAGTGCTGTAAATGCATTTTCAGCTCGCGCTGTACACATTTGCTATGAGAGGCATTATCTCATAAGGGAAATATTAGACAATCAAATTAATGACTGCCCAGGCTTCAGGATGTCTTTTTACACTATATAAGGGTGGAAATTTACATCGGAAACGTTTAGTTTAGCTGTTAATGAAGTTTCGTTTTTTTAGTGCTGAAAATTCATTGTCTGCTGGCGCTGTACACTTTTTCTAAGTGTTGCAATATCTCATGAAGGAAATACTGGACAATCAAATTAATGACTTTCCAGGCTTCAGGATGCCTTTCTACACTATATAAAGGTGGAAATGTACATTGGAAACGTTTGGTTTAGCTGTTATAAAAGTTTGGTTTTTTAGTGCTGTAAATGCATTTTCAGCTCGCGCTGTACACATTTGCTATGAGAGGCATTATCTCAAAAGGGAAATATTGGACAATCAAATTAATGACTGCCCAGGCTTCAGGATGTCTTTTTACACTATAAAAAGGTGGAAATTTACATTGGAAACGTTTGGTTTAGCTGTTATAAAAGTTTGGTTTTTTAGTGCTGAAAATGCATTTTCAGCTCGCACTGTACACATTTGCTATGTGAGGCATTATCTCATAAGGGAAATACTGGACAATCAAATTAATGACTTCCCAGGCTTCAGGATGCCTTTTTACACTCTATAAATGTGGAAATTTACATTGGAAACGTTTGGTTTAGCTGTTAATGAAGTTTCGTTTTTTTAATGCTGAAAATTCATTGTCTGCTGGCGCTGTACACTTTTTCTAAGTGTTGCAATATCTCATGAAGGAAATACTGGACAATCAAATTAATGACTTTCCAGGCTTCAGGATGCCTTTCTACACTATATAAAGGTGGAAATTTACATTGGAAACGTTTGGTTTAGCTGTTATAAAAGTTTGGTTTTTTAGTGCTGTAAATGCATTTTCAGCTCGCGCTGTACACATTTGCTATGAGAGGCATTATCTCATAAGGGAAATATTGGACAATCAAATTAATGACTGCCCAGGCTTCAGGATGTCTTTTTACACTATATAAAGGTGGAAATTTACATTGGAAACGTTTAGTTTAGCTGTTAATGAAGTTTCGTTTTTTTTAGTGCTGAAAATTCATTGTCTGCTGGCGCTGTACACTTTTTCTAAGTGTTGCAATATCTCATGAAGGAAATACTGGACAATCAAATTAATGACTTTCCAGGCTTCAGGATGCCTTTCTACACTATATAAAGGTGGAAATTTACATTGGAAACGTTTGGTTTAGCTGTTATAAAAGTTTGGTTTTTTAGTGCTGTAAATGCATTTTCAGCTCGCGCTGTACACATTTGCTATGAGAGGCATTATCTCATAAGGGAAATATTGGACAATCAAATTAATGACTGCCCAGGCTTCAGGATGTCTTTTTACACTATATAAAGGTGGAAATTTACATTGGAAACGTTTGGTTTAGCTGTTATAAAAGTTTGGTTTTTTAGTGCTGTAAATGCATTTTCAGCTCGCGCTGTACACATTTGCTACGAGAGGCATTATCTCATAAGGGAAATATTGGACAATCAAATTAATGGCTGCCCAGGCTTCAGGATGTCTTTTTACTCTATATAAAGTTGGAAATTTACATTGGAAACGTTTAGTTTAGCTGTTTATGAAGTTTCGTTTTTTTAAGTGCTGAAAATTCATTGTCTGCTGGCGCTGTACACTTTTTCTAAGTGTTGCAATATCTCATGAAGGAAATACTGGACAATCAAATCAATGACTTTCCAGGCTTCAGGATGCCTTTCTACACTATATAAAGGTGGAAATGTACATTGGAAACGTTTGGTTTAGCTGTTATAAAAGTTTGTTTTTTTAGTGCTGAAAATGCATTTTCAGCTCGCGCTGTACACATTTGCTATGAGAGGCATTGTCTCATAAGGGAAATATTGGACAATCAAATTAATGACTGCCTAGGCTTCAGGATGTCTTTTTACACTATATAAAGGTGGAAATTTACATTGGAAACGTTTGGTTTAGCTGTTATAAAAGTTTGGTTTTTTTAGTGCTGAAAATGCATTTTCAGCTCGCACTGTACACATTTGCTATGTGAGGCATTATCTCATAAGGGAAATACTGGACAATCAAATTAATGACTGCCCAGGCTTCAGGATGTCTTTTTACACTATATAAAGGTGGAAATTTACATTGGAAACGTTTGGTTTAGCTGTTATAAAAGTTTGGTTTTTTAGTGCTGAAAATGCATTTTCAGCTCGCACTGTACACATTTGCTATGTGAGGCATTATCTCATAAGGGAAATACTGGACAATCAAATTAATGACTTCCCAGGCTTCAGGATGCCTTTTTACACTCTATAAATGTGGAAATTTACATTGGAAACGTTTGGTTTAGCTGTTAATGAAGTTTCGTTTTTTTAGTGCTGAAAATTCATTGTCTGCTGGCGCTGTACACTTTTTCTAAGTGTTGCAATATCTCATGAAGGAAATACTGGACAATCAAATTAATGACTTTCCAGGCTTCAGGATGCCTTTCTACACTATATAAAGGTGGAAATTTACATTGGAAACGTTTGGTTTAGCTGTTATAAAAGTTTGGTTTTTTAGTGCTGTAAATGCATTTTCAGCTCGCGCTGTACACATTTGCTATGAGAGGCATTATCTCATAAGGGAAATATTGGACAATCAAATTAATGACTGCCCAGGCTTCAGGATGTATTTTTACACTATATAAGGGTGGAAATTTACATTGGAAACGTTTAGTTTAGCTGTTAATGAAGTTTCGTTTTTTTAGTGCTGAAAATTCATTGTCTGCTGGCGCTGTACACTTTTTCTAAGTGTTGCAATATCTCATGAAGGAAATACTGGACAATCAAATTAATGACTTTCCAGGCTTCAGGATGCCTTTCTACACTATATAAAGGTGGAAATGTACATTGGAAACGTTTGGTTTAGCTGTTATAAAAGTTTGGTTTTTTAGTGCTGTAAATGCATTTTCAGCTCGCGCTGTACACATTTGCTATGAGAGGCATTATCTCAGAAGGGAAATATTGGACAATCAAATTAATGACTGCCCAGGCTTCAGGATGTCTTTTTACACTATATAAAGGTGGAAATTTACATTGGAAACGTTTGGTTTAGCTGTTATAAAAGTTTGGTTTTTTTAGTGCTGAAAATGCATTTTCAGCTCGCACTGTACACATTTGCTGTGTGAGGCATTATCTCATAAGGGAAATACTGGACAATCAAATTAATGACTGCCCAGGCTTCAGGATGTCTTTTTACACTATATAAAGGTGGAAATTTACATTGGAAACGTTTGGTTTAGCTGTTATAAAAGTTTGGTTTTTTAGTGCTGAAAATGCATTTTCAGCTCGCACTGTACACATTTGCTATGTGAGGCATTATCTCATAAGGGAAATACTGGACAATCAAATTAATGACTTCCCAGGCTTCAGGATGCCTTTTTACACTCTATAAATGTGGAAATTTACATTGGAAACGTTTGGTTTAGCTGTTAATGAAGTTTCGTTTTTTTAGTGCTGAAAATTCATTGTCTGCTGGCGCTGTACACTTTTTCTAAGTGTTGCAATATCTCATGAAGGAAATACTGGACAATCAAATTAATGACTTTCCAGGCTTCAGGATGCCTTTCTACACTATATAAAGGTGGAAATTTACATTGGAAACGTTTGGTTTAGCTGTTATAAAAGTTTGGTTTTTTAGTGCTGTAAATGCATTTTCAGCTCGCGCTGTACACATTTGCTATGAGAAGCATTATCTCATAAGGGAAATATTGGACAATCAAATTAATGACTGCCCAGGCTTCAGGATGTCTTTTTACACTATATAAGGGTGGAAATTTACATTGGAAACGTTTAGTTTAGCTGTTAATGAAGTTTCGTTTTTTTAGTGCTGAAAATTCATTGTCTGCTGGCGCTGTACACTTTTTCTAAGTGTTGCAATATCTCATGAAGGAAATACTGGACAATCAAATTAATGACTTTCCAGGCTTCAGGATGCCTTTCTACACTATATAAAGGTGGAAATTTACATTGGAAACGTTTAGTTTAGCTGTTAATGAAGTTTCGTTTTTTTAGTGCTGAAAATTCATTGTCTGCTGGCGCTGTACACTTTTTCTATGTGTTGCAATATCTCATGAAGGAAATACTGGACAATCAAATTAATTACTTTCCAGGCTTCAGGATGCCTTTCTACACTATATAAAGGTGGAAATGTACATTGGAAACGTTTGGTTTAGCTGTTATAAAAGTTTGGTTTTTTAGTGCTGTAAATGCATTTTCAGCTCGCGCTGTACACATTTGCTATGAGAGGCATTATCTCAGAAGGGAAATATTGGACAATCAAATTAATGACTGCCCAGGCTTCAGGATGTCTTTTTACACTATATAAAGGTGGAAATTTACATTGGAAACGTTTGGTTTAGCTGTTATAAAAGTTTGGTTTTTTTAGTGCTGAAAATGCATTTTCAGCTCGCACTGTACACATTTGCTGTGTGAGGCATTATCTCATAAGGGAAATACTGGACAATCAAATTAATGACTGCCCAGGCTTCAGGATGTCTTTTTACACTATATAAAGGTGGAAATTTACATTGGAAACGTTTGGTTTAGCTGTTATAAATGTTTGGTTTTTTTAGTGCTGAAAATGAATTTTCAGCTCGCACTGTCCACATTTGCTATGTGAGGCATTATCTCATAAGGGAAATACTGGACAATCAAATTAATGACTGCCCAGGCTTCAGGATGTCTTTTTACACTATATAAAGGTGGAAATTTACATTGGAAACGTTTGGTTTAGCTGTTATAAAAGTTTGTTTTTTTAGTGCTGTAAATGCATTTTCAGCTCGCGCTGTACACATTTGCTATGAGAGGCATTATCTCATAAGGGAAATATTGGACAATCAAATTAATGACTGCCCAGGCTTCAGGATGTCTTTTTACACTATATAAAGGTGGAAATATACATTGGAAACGTTTAGTTTAGCTGTTAATGAAGTTTCGTTTTTTTAGTGCTGAAAATTCATTGTCTGCTGGCGCTGTACACTTTTTCTAAGTGTTGCAATATCTCATGAAGGAAATACTGGACAATCAAATTAATGACTTTCCAGGCTTCAGGATGCCTTTCTACACTATATAAAGGTGGAAATGTACATTGGAAACGTTTGGTTTAGCTGTTATAAAAGTTTGGTTTTTTAGTGCTGTAAATGCATTTTCAGCTCGCGCTGTACACATTTGCTATGAGAGGCATTATCTCATAAGGGAAATATTAGACAATCAAATTAATGACTGCCCAGGCTTCAGGATGTCTTTTTACACTATATAAGGGTGGAAATTTACATCGGAAACGTTTAGTTTAGCTGTTAATGAAGTTTCGTTTTTTTAGTGCTGAAAATTCATTGTCTGCTGGCGCTGTACACTTTTTCTAAGTGTTGCAATATCTCATGAAGGAAATACTGGACAATCAAATTAATGACTTTCCAGGCTTCAGGATGCCTTTCTACACTATATAAAGGTGGAAATGTACATTGGAAACGTTTGGTTTAGCTGTTATAAAAGTTTGGTTTTTTAGTGCTGTAAATGCATTTTCAGCTCGCGCTGTACACATTTGCTATGAGAGGCATTATCTCAAAAGGGAAATATTGGACAATCAAATTAATGACTGCCCAGGCTTCAGGATGTCTTTTTACACTATATAAAGGTGGAAATTTACATTGGAAACGTTTGGTTTAGCTGTTATAAAAGTTTGGTTTTTTAGTGCTGAAAATGCATTTTCAGCTCGCACTGTACACATTTGCTATGTGAGGCATTATCTCATAAGGGAAATACTGGACAATCAAATTAATGACTTCCCAGGCTTCAGGATGCCTTTTTACACTCTATAAATGTGGAAATTTACATTGGAAACGTTTGGTTTAGCTGTTAATGAAGTTTCGTTTTTTTAGTGCTGAAAATTCATTGTCTGCTGGCGCTGTACACTTTTTCTAAGTGTTGCAATATCTCATGAAGGAAATACTGGACAATCAAATTAATGACTTTCCAGGCTTCAGGATGCCTTTCTACACTATATAAAGGTGGAAATGTACATTGGAAACGTTTGGTTTAGCTGTTATAAAAGTTTGGTTTTTTAGTGCTGTAAATGCATTTTCAGCTCGCGCTGTACACATTTGCTATGAGAGGCATTATCTCATAAGGGAAATATTAGACAATCAAATTAATGACTGCCCAGGCTTCAGGATGTCTTTTTACACTATATAAGGGTGGAAATTTACATCGGAAACGTTTAGTTTAGCTGTTAATGAAGTTTCGTTTTTTTAGTGCTGAAAATTCATTGTCTGCTGGCGCTGTACACTTTTTCTAAGTGTTGCAATATCTCATGAAGGAAATACTGGACAATCAAATTAATGACTTTCCAGGCTTCAGGATGCCTTTCTACACTATATAAAGGTGGAAATGTACATTGGAAACGTTTGGTTTAGCTGTTATAAAAGTTTGGTTTTTTAGTGCTGTAAATGCATTTTCAGCTCGCGCTGTACACATTTGCTATGAGAGGCATTATCTCAAAAGGGAAATATTGGACAATCAAATTAATGACTGCCCAGGCTTCAGGATGTCTTTTTACACTATATAAAGGTGGAAATTTACATTGGAAACGTTTGGTTTAGCTGTTATAAAAGTTTGGTTTTTTAGTGCTGAAAATGCATTTTCAGCTCGCACTGTACACATTTGCTATGTGAGGCATTATCTCATAAGGGAAATACTGGACAATCAAATTAATGACTTCCCAGGCTTCAGGATGCCTTTTTACACTCTATAAATGTGGAAATTTACATTGGAAACGTTTGGTTTAGCTGTTAATGAAGTTTCGTTTTTTTAGTGCTGAAAATTCATTGTCTGCTGGCGCTGTACACTTTTTCTAAGTGTTGCAATATCTCATGAAGGAAATACTGGACAATCAAATTAATGACTTTCCAGGCTTCAGGATGCCTTTCTACACTATATAAAGGTGGAAATTTACATTGGAAACGTTTGGTTTAGCTGTTATAAAAGTTTGGTTTTTTAGTGCTGTAAATGCATTTTCAGCTCGCGCTGTACACATTTGCTATGAGAGGCATTATCTCATAAGGGAAATATTGGACAATCAAATTAATGACTGCCCAGGCTTCAGGATGTCTTTTTACACTATATAAAGGTGGAAATTTACATTGGAAACGTTTAGTTTAGCTGTTAATGAAGTTTCGTTTTTTTTAGTGCTGAAAATTCATTGTCTGCTGGCGCTGTACACTTTTTCTAAGTGTTGCAATATCTCATGAAGGAAATACTGGACAATCAAATTAATGACTTTCCAGGCTTCAGGATACCTTTCTACACTATATAAAGGTGGAAATTTACATTGGAAACGTTTGGTTTAGCTGTTATAAAAGTTTGGTTTTTTAGTGCTGTAAATGCATTTTCAGCTCGCGCTGTACACATTTGCTATGAGAGGCATTATCTCATAAGGGAAATATTGGACAATCAAATTAATGACTGCCCAGGCTTCAGGATGTCTTTTTACACTATATAAAGGTGGAAATTTACATTGGAAACGTTTGGTTTAGCTGTTATAAAAGTTTGGTTTTTTAGTGCTGTAAATGCATTTTCAGCTCGCGCTGTACACATTTGCTATGAGAGGCATTATCTCATAAGGGAAATATTGGACAATCAAATTAATGGCTGCCCAGGCTTCAGGATGTCTTTTTACTCTATATAAAGTTGGAAATTTACATTGGAAACGTTTAGTTTAGCTGTTAATGAAGTTTCGTTTTTTTAGTGCTGAAAATTCATTGTCTGCTGGCGCTGTACACTTTTTCTAAGTGTTGCAATATCTCATGAAGGAAATACTGGACAATCAAATCAATGACTTTCCAGGCTTCAGGATGCCTTTCTACACTATATAAAGGTGGAAATGTACATTGGAAACGTTTGGTTTAGCTGTTATAAAAGTTTGTTTTTTTAGTGCTGAAAATGCATTTTCAGCTCGCGCTGTACACATTTGCTATGAGAGGCATTGTCTCATAAGGGAAATATTGGACAATCAAATTAATGACTGCCTAGGCTTCAGGATGTCTTTTTACACTATATAAAGGTGGAAATTTACATTGGAAACGTTTGGTTTAGCTGTTATAAAAGTTTGGTTTTTTTAGTGCTGAAAATGCATTTTCAGCTCGCACTGTACACATTTGCTATGTGAGGCATTATCTCATAAGGGAAATACTGGACAATCAAATTAATGACTGCCCAGGCTTCAGGATGTCTTTTTACACTATATAAAGGTGGAAATTTACATTGGAAACGTTTGGTTTAGCTGTTATAAAAGTTTGTTTTTTTAGTGCTGAAAATGCATTTTCAGCTCGCACTGTACACATTTGCTATGTGAGGCATTATCTCATAAGGGAAATACTGGTCAATCAAATTAATGACTTCCCAGGCTTCAGGATGCCTTTTTACACTCTATAAATGTGGAAATTTACATTGGAAACGTTTGGTTTAGCTGTTAATGAAGTTTCGTTTTTTTAGTGCTGAAAATTCATTGTCTGCTGGCGCTGTACACTTTTTCTAAGTGTTGCAATATCTCATGAAGGAAATACTGGACAATCAAATTAATGACTTTCCAGGCTTCAGGATGCCTTTCTACACTATATAAAGGTGGAAATTTACATTGGAAACGTTTGGTTTAGCTGTTATAAAAGTTTGGTTTTTTAGTGCTGAAAATGCATTTTCAGCTCGCACTGTACACATTTGCTATGTGAGGCATTATCTCATAAGGGAAATACTGGACAATCAAATTAATGACTTCCCAGGCTTCAGGATGCCTTTTTACACTCTATAAATGTGGAAATTTATATTGGAAACGTTTGGTTTAGCTGTTAATGAAGTTTCGTTTTTTTAGTGCTGAAAATTCATTGTCTGCTGGCGCTGTACACTTTTTCTAAGTGTTGCAATATCTCATGAAGGAAATACTGGACAATCAAATTAATGACTTTCCAGGCTTCAGGATGCCTTTCTACACTATATAAAGGTGGAAATTTACATTTGAAACGTTTGGTTTAGCTGTTATAAAAGTTTGGTTTTTTAGTGCTGTAAATGCATTTTCAGCTCGCGCTGTACACATTTGCTATGAGAGGCATTATCTCATAAGGGAAATATTGGACAATCAAATTAATGGCTGCCCAGGCTTCAGGATGTCCTTTTACTCTATATAAAGTTGGAAATTTACATTGGAAACGTTTAGTTTAGCTGTTAATGAAGTTTCGTTTTTTTAGTGCTGAAAATTAATTGTCTGCTGGCGCTGTACACTTTTTCTAAGTGTTGCAATATCTCATGAAGGAAATACTGGACAATCAAATCAATGACTTTCCAGGCTTCAGGATGCCTTTCTACACTATATAAAGGTGGAAATGTACATTGGAAACGTTTGGTTTAGCTGTTATAAAAGTTTGTTTTTTTAGTGCTGAAAATGCATTTTCAGCTCGCGCTGTACACATTTGCTATGAGAGGCATTGTCTCATAAGGGAAATATTGGACAATCAAATTAATGACTGCCTAGGCTTCAGGATGTCTTTTTACACTATATAAAGGTGGAAATTTACATTGGAAACGTTTGGTTTAGCTGTTATAAAAGTTTGGTTTTTTTAGTGCTGAAAATGCATTTTCAGCTCGCACTGTACACATTTGCTATGTGAGGCATTATCTCATAAGGGAAATACTGGACAATCAAATTAATGACTGCCCAGGCTTCAGGATGTCTTTTTACACTATATAAAGGTGGAAATTTACATTGGAAACGTTTGGTTTAGCTGTTATAAAAGTTTGTTTTTTTAGTGCTGAAAATGCATTTTCAGCTCGCACTGTACACATTTGCTATGTGAGGCATTATCTCATAAGGGAAATACTGGACAATCAAATTAATGACTTCCCAGGCTTCAGGATGCCTTTTTACACTCTATAAATGTGGAAATTTACATTGGAAACGTTTGGTTTAGCTGTTAATGAAGTTTCGTTTTTTTAGTGCTGAAAATTCATTGTCTGCTGGCGCTGTACACTTTTTCTAAGTGCTGCAATATCTCATGAAGGAAATACTGGACAATCAAATTAATGACTTTCCAGGCTTCAGGATGCCTTTCTACACTATATAAAGGTGGAAATTTACATTGGAAACGTTTGGTTTAGCTGTTATAAAAGTTTGGTTTTTTAGTGCTGTAAATGCATTTTCAGCTCGCGCTGTACACATTTGCTATGAGAGGCATTATCTCATAAGGGAAATATTGGACAATCAAATTAATGACTGCCCAGGCTTCAGGATGTCTTTTTACACTATCTAAAGGTGGAAATTTACATTGGAAACGTTTGGTTTAGCTGTTATAAAAGTTTGGTTTTTTAGTGCTGAAAATGCATTTTCAGCTCGCACTGTACACATTTGCTATGTGAGGCATTATCTCATAAGGGAAATACTGGACAATCAAATTAATGACTTCCCAGGCTTCAGGATGCCTTTTTACACTCTATAAATGTGGAAATTTATATTGGAAACGTTTGGTTTAGCTGTTAATGAAGTTTCGTTTTTTTAGTGCTGAAAATTCATTGTCTGCTGGCGCTGTACACTTTTTCTAAGTGTTGCAATATCTCATGAAGGAAATACTGGACAATCAAATTAATGACTTTCCAGGCTTCAGGATGCCTTTCTACACTATATAAAGGTGGAAATTTACATTTGAAACGTTTGGTTTAGCTGTTATAAAAGTTTGTTTTTTTAGTGCTGTAAATGCATTTTCAGCTCGCGCTGTACACATTTGCTATGAGAGGCATTATCTCATAAGGGAAATATTGGACAATCAAATTAATGACTGCCCAGGCTTCAGGATGTCTTTTTACACTATATAAAGGTGGAAATATACATTGGAAACGTTTAGTTTAGCTGTTAATGAAGTTTCGTTTTTTTAGTGCTGAAAATTCATTGTCTGCTGGCGCTGTACACTTTTTCTAAGTGTTGCAATATCTCATGAAGGAAATACTGGACAATCAAATTAATGACTTTCCAGGCTTCAGGATGCCTTTCTACACTATATAAAGGTGGAAATTTACATTGGAAACGTTTGGTTTAGCTGTTATAAAAGTTTGTTTTTTTAGTGCTGTAAATGCATTTTCAGCTCGCGCTGTACACATTTGCTATGAGAGGCATTATCTCATAAGGGAAATATTGGACAATCAAATTAATGACTGCCCAGGCTTCAGGATGTCTTTTTACACTATATAAAGGTGGAAATTTACATTGGAAACGTTTGGTTTAGCTGTTATAAAAGTTTGGTTTTTTAGTGCTGTAAATGCATTTTCAGCTCGCGCTGTACACATTTGCTATGTGAGGCATTATCTCATAAGGGAAATACTGGACAATCAAATTAATGACTTTTCAGGCTTCAGGATGCCTTTCTACACTATATAAAGGTGGAAATGTACATTGGAAACGTTTGGTTTAGCTGTTAATGAAGTTTCGTTTTTTTAGTGCTGAAAATTCATTGTCTGCTGGCGCTGTACACCTTTTCTAAGTGTTGCAATATCTCATGAAGGAAATACTGGACAATCAAATTAATGACTTTCCAGGCTTCAGGATGCCTTTCTACACTATATAAAGGTGGAAATTTACATTGGAAACGTTTGGTTTAGCTGTTATAAAAGTTTGTTTTTTTGTGCTGTAAATGCATTTTCAGCTCGCGCTGTACACATTTGCTATGAGAGGCATTATCTCATAAGGGAAATATTGGACAATCAAATTAATGACTGCCCAGGCTTCAGGATGTCTTTTTACACTATATAAAGAAGGAAATTTACATTGGAAACGTTTGGTTTAGGTGTGATAAAAGTTTGGTTTTTTAGTGCTGAAAATGCATTTTCAGCTCGCACTGTACACATTTGCTATGTGAGGCATTATCTCATAAGGGAAATACTGGACAATCAAATTAATGACTTCCCAGGCTTCAGGATGCCTTTTTACACTCTATAAATGTGGAAATTTACATTGGAAACGTTTGGTTTAGCTGTTAATGAAGTTTCGTTTTTTTATTGCTGAAAATTCATTGTCTGCTGGCGCTGTACACTTTTTCTAAGTTTTGCAATATCTCATGTAGGAAATACTGGACAATCAAATTAATGACTTTCCAGGCTTCAGGATGCCTTTCTACACTTTATAAAGGTGGAAATTTACATTGGAAACGTTTGGTTTAGCTGTTATAAAAGTTTGGTTTTTTAGTGCTGTAAATGCATTTTCAGCTCGCGCTGTACACATTTGCTATGAGAGGCATTATCTCATAAGGGAAATATTGGACAATCAAATTAATGACTGCCCAGGCTTCAGGATGCCTTTCTACACTATATAAAGGTGGAAATTTACATTGGAAACGTTTGGTTTAGCTGTTATAAAAGTTTGTTTTTTTAGTGCTGTAAATGCATTTTCAGCTCGCGCTGTACACATTTGCTATGTGAGGCATTATCTCATAAGGGAAATACTGGACAATCAAATTAATGACTGCCCAGGCTTCAGGATGTCTTTTTACACTATATAAAGGTGGAAATTTACATTGGAAACGTTTGGTTTAGCTGTTATAAAAGTTTGGTTTTTTAGTGCTGAAAATGCATTTTCAGCTCGCACTGTACACATTTGCTATGTGAGGCATTATCTCATAAGGGAAATACTGGACAATCAAATTAATGACTTCCCAGGCTTCAGGATGCCTTTTTACACTCTATAAATGTGGAAATTTACATTGGAAACGTTTGGTTTAGCTGTTAATGAAGTTTCGTTTTTTTAGTGCTGAAAATTCATTGTCTGCTGGCGCTGTACA
This sequence comes from Idiotropiscis lumnitzeri, assembly GCF_059441095.1. Taxonomy (NCBI): domain Eukaryota; kingdom Metazoa; phylum Chordata; class Actinopteri; order Syngnathiformes; family Syngnathidae; genus Idiotropiscis; species Idiotropiscis lumnitzeri. The sequence goes on along the minus strand of NW_028283579.1, from coordinate 327,334 downwards.
CTTTTTCTAAGTGTTGCAATATCTCATGAAGGAAATACTGGACAATCAAATTAATGACTTTCCAGGCTTCATGATGCCTTTCTACACTATATAAAGGTGGAAATTTATATTGGAAACGTTTGGTTTAGCTGTTATAAAAGTTTGGTTTTTTAGTGCTGTAAATGCATTTTCAGCTCGCGCTGTACACATTTGCTATGAGAGGCATTATCTCATAAGGGAAATATTGGACAATCAAATTAATGACTGCCCAGGCTTCAGGATGTCTTTTTACACTATATAAAGGTGGAAATTTACATTGGAAACGTTTGGTTTAGCTGTTATAAAAGTTTGGTTTTTTAGTGCTGAAAATGCATTTTCAGCTCGCACTGTACACATTTGCTATGTGAGGCATTATCTCATAAGGGAAATACTGGACAATCAAATTAATGACTTCCCAGGCTTCAGGATGCCTTTTTACACTCTATAAATGTGGAAATTTACATTGGAAACGTTTGGTTTAGCTGTTAATGAAGTTTCGTTTTTTTAGTGCTGAAAATTCATTGTCTGCTGGCGCTGTACACTTTTTCTAAGTGTTGCAATTTCTCATGAAGGAAATACTGGACAATCAATTTAATGACTTTCCAGGCTTCAGGATGCCTTTCTACACTATATAAAGGTGGAAATTTACATTGGAAACGTTTGGTTTAGCTGTTATAAAAGTTTGGTTTTTTAGTGCTGTATATGCATTTTCAGCTCGCGCTGTACACATTTGCTATGAGAGGCATTATCTCATAAGGGAAATATTGGACAATCAAATTAATGACTGCCCAGGCTTCAGGATGTCTTTTTACACTATATAAAGGTGGAAATTTACATTGGAAACGTTTAGTTTAGCTGTTAATGAAGTTTCGTTTTTTTAGTGCTGAAAATTCATTGTCTGCTGGCGCTGTACACTTTTTCTAAGTGTTGCAATATCTCATGAAGGAAATACTGGACAATCAAATTAATGACTTTCCAGGCTTCAGGATGCCTTTTTACACTATATAAAGGTGGAAATTTACATTGGAAACGTTTGGTTTAGCTGTAATAAAAGTTTGTTTTTTTAGTGCTGTAAATGCATTTTCAGCTCGCGCTGTACACATTTGCTATGAGAGGCATTATCTCATAAGGGAAATATTGGACAATCAAATTAATGACTGCCCAGGCTTCAGGATGTCTTTTTACACTATATAAAGGTGGAAATTTACATTGGAAACGTTTGGTTTAGCTGTTATAAAAGTTTGGTTTTTTAGTGCTGAAAATGCATTTTCAGCTCGCACTGTACACATTTGCTATGTGAGGCATTATCTCATAAGGGAAATACTGGACAATCAAATTAATGACTTCCCAGGCTTCAGGATGCCTTTTTACACTCTATAAATGTGGACATTTACATTGGAAACGTTTGGTTTAGCTGTTAATGAAGTTTCGTTTTTTTAGTGCTGAAAATTCATTGTCTGCTGGCGCTGTACACTTTTTCTAAGTGTTGCAATTTCTCATGAAGGAAATACTGGACAATCAATTTAATGACTTTCCAGGCTTCAGGATGCCTTTCTACACTATATAAAGGTGGGAATTTACATTGGAAACGTTTGGTTTAGCTGTTATAAAAGTTTGGTTTTTTAGTGCTGTATATGCATTTTCAGCTCGCGCTGTACACATTTGCTATGAGAGGCATTATCTCATAAGGGAAATATTGGACAATCAAATTAATGACTGCCCAGGCTTCAGGATGTCTTTTTACACTATATAAAGGTGGAAATTTACATTGGAAACGTTTAGTTTAGCTGTTAATGAAGTTTCGTTTTTTTAGTGCTGAAAATTCATTGTCTGCTGGCGCTGTACACTTTTTCTAAGTGTTGCAATATCTCATGAAGGAAATACTGGACAATCAAATTAATGACTTTCCAGGCTTCAGGATGCCTTTCTACACTATATAAAGGTGGAAATGTACATTGGAAACGTTTGGTTTAGCTGTTATAAAAGTTTGGTTTTTTAGTGCTGTAAATGCATTTTCAGCTCGCGCTGTACACATTTGCTATGAGAGGCATTATCTCATAAGGGAAATATTGGACAATCAAATTAATGACTTTCCAGGCTTCAGGATGCCTTTCTACACTATATAAAGGTGGAAATGTACATTGGAAACGTTTGGTTTAGCTGTTATAAAAGTTTGGTTTTTTAGTGCTGTAAATGCATTTTCAGCTCGCGCTGTACACATTTGCTATGAGAGGCATTATCTCATAAGGGAAATATTGGACAATCAAATGAATGACTGCCCAGGCTTCAGGATGTCTTTTTACACTATATAAAGGTGGAAATTTACATTGGAAACGTTTGGTTTAGCTGTTATAAAAGTTTGGTTTTTTAGTGCTGAAAATTCATTTTCAGCTCGCACTGTACACATTTCCTATGTGAGGCATTATCTCATAAGGGAAATACTGGACAATCAAATTAATGACTTCCCAGGCTTCAGGATGCCTTTTTACACTCTATAAATGTGGAAATTTACATTGGAAACGTTTGGTTTAGCTGTTAATGAAGTTTCGTTTTTTAGTGCTGAAAATTCATTGTCTGCTGGCGCTGTACACTTTTTCTAAGTGTTGCAATATCTCATGAAGGAAATACTGGACAATCAAATTAATGACTTTCCAGGCTTCAGGATGCCTTTTTACACTATATAAAGGTGGAAATTTACATTGGAAACGTTTGGTTTAGCTGTAATAAAAGTTTGTTTTTTTAGTGCTGTAAATGCATTTTCAGCTCGCGCTGTACACATTTGCTATGAGAGGCATTATCTCATAAGGGAAATATTGGACAATCAAATTAATGACTTCCCAGGCTTCAGGATGCCTTTTTACACTCTATAAATGTGGAAATTTACATTGGAAACGTTTGGTTTAGCTGTTAATGAAGTTTCGTTTTTTTAGTGCTGAAAATTCATTGTCTGCTGGCGCTGTACACTTTTTCTAAGTGTTGCAATATCTCATGAAGGAAATACTGGACAATCAAATTAATGACTTTCCAGGCTTCAGGATGCCTTTCTACACTATATAAAGGTGGAAATTTACATTGGAAACGTTTGGTTTAGCTGTTATAAAAGTTTGGTTTTTTAGTGCTGTAAATGCATTTTCAGCTCGCGCTGTACACATTTGCTATGAGAGGCATTATCTCATAAGGGAAATATTGGACAATCAAATTAATGACTGCCCAGGCTTCAGGATGTCTTTTTACACTATATAAAGGTGGAAATTTACATTGGAAACGTTTGGTTTAGCTGTTATAAAAGTTTGGTTTTTTTAGTGCTGAAAATGCATTTTCAGCTCGCACTGTACACATTTGCTATGTGAGGCATTATCTCATAAGGGAAATACTGGACAATCAAATTAATGACTGCCCAGGCTTCAGGATGTCTTTTTACACTATCTAAAGGTGGAAATTTACATTGGAAACGTTTGGTTTAGCTGTTATAAAAGTTTGGTTTTTTAGTGCTGAAAATGCATTTTCAGCTCGCACTGTACACATTTGCTATGTGAGGCATTATCTCATAAGGGAAATACTGGACAATCAAATTAATGACTTCCCAGGCTTCAGGATGCCTTTTTACACTCTATAAATGTGGAAATTTATATTGGAAACGTTTGGTTTAGCTGTTAATGAAGTTTCGTTTTTTTAGTGCTGAAAATTCATTGTCTGCTGGCGCTGTACACTTTTTCTAAGTGTTGCAATATCTCATGAAGGAAATACTGGACAATCAAATTAATGACTTTCCAGGCTTCAGGATGCCTTTCTACACTATATAAAGGTGGAAATTTACATTTGAAACGTTTGGTTTAGCTGTTATAAAAGTTTGGTTTTTTAGTGCTGTAAATGCATTTTCAGCTCGCGCTGTACACATTTGCTATGAGAGGCATTATCTCATAAGGGAAATATTGGACAATCAAATTAATGACTGCCCAGGCTTCAGGATGTCTTTTTACACTATATAAAGGTGGAAATATACATTGGAAACGTTTAGTTTAGCTGTTAATGAAGTTTCGTTTTTTTAGTGCTGAAAATTCATTGTCTGCTGGCGCTGTACACTTTTTCTAAGTGTTGCAATATCTCATGAAGGAAATACTGGACAATCAAATTAATGACTTTCCAGGCTTCAGGATGCCTTTCTACACTATATAAAGGTGGAAATTTACATTGGAAACGTTTGGTTTAGCTGTTATAAAAGTTTGTTTTTTTAGTGCTGTAAATGCATTTTCAGCTCGCGCTGTACACATTTGCTATGAGAGGCATTATCTCATAAGGGAAATATTGGACAATCAAATTAATGACTGCCCAGGCTTCAGGATGTCTTTTTACACTATATAAAGGTGGAAATTTACATTGGAAACGTTTGGTTTAGCTGTTATAAAAGTTTGGTTTTTTAGTGCTGTAAATGCATTTTCAGCTCGCGCTGTACACATTTGCTATGTGAGGCATTATCTCATAAGGGAAATACTGGACAATCAAATTAATGACTTTTCAGGCTTCAGGATGCCTTTCTACACTATATAAAGGTGGAAATGTACATTGGAAACGTTTGGTTTAGCTGTTAATGAAGTTTCGTTTTTTTAGTGCTGAAAATTCATTGTCTGCTGGCGCTGTACACCTTTTCTAAGTGTTGCAATATCTCATGAAGGAAATACTGGACAATCAAATTAATGACTTTCCAGGCTTCAGGATGCCTTTCTACACTATATAAAGGTGGAAATTTACATTGGAAACGTTTGGTTTAGCTGTTATAAAAGTTTGTTTTTTTTGTGCTGTAAATGCATTTTCAGCTCGCGCTGTACACATTTGCTATGAGAGGCATTATCTCATAAGGGAAATATTGGACAATCAAATTAATGACTGCCCAGGCTTCAGGATGTCTTTTTACACTATATAAAGGTGGAAATTTACATTGGAAACGTTTGGTTTAGGTGTTATAAAAGTTTGGTTTTTTAGTGCTGAAAATGCATTTTCAGCTCGCACTGTACACATTTGCAATGTGAGGCATTATCTCATAAGGGAAATACTGGACAATCAAATTAATGACTTCCCAGGCTTCAGGATGCCTTTTTACACTCTATAAATGTGGAAATTTACATTGGAAACGTTTGGTTTAGCTGTTAATGAAGTTTCGTTTTTTTATTGCTGAAAATTCATTGTCTGCTGGCGCTGTACACTTTTTCTAAGTTTTGCAATATCTCATGTAGGAAATACTGGACAATCAAATTAATGACTTTCCAGGCTTCAGGATGCCTTTCTACACTTTATAAAGGTGGAAATTTACATTGGAAACGTTTGGTTTAGCTGTTATAAAAGTTTGGTTTTTTAGTGCTGTAAATGCATTTTCAGCTCGCGCTGTACACATTTGCTATGAGAGGCATTATCTCATAAGGGAAATATTGGACAATCAAATTAATGACTGCCCAGGCTTCAGGATGCCTTTCTACACTATATAAAGGTGGAAATTTACATTGGAAACGTTTGGTTTAGCTGTTATAAAAGTTTGTTTTTTTAGTGCTGTAAATGCATTTTCAGCTCGCGCTGTACACATTTGCTATGTGAGGCATTATCTCATAAGGGAAATACTGGACAATCAAATTAATGACTGCCCAGGCTTCAGGATGTCTTTTTACACTATATAAAGGTGGAAATTTACATTGGAAACGTTTGGTTTAGCTGTTATAAAAGTTTGGTTTTTTAGTGCTGAAAATGCATTTTCAGCTCGCACTGTACACATTTGCTATGTGAGGCATTATCTCATAAGGGAAATACTGGACAATCAAATTAATGACTTCCCAGGCTTCAGGATGCCTTTTTACACTCTATAAATGTGGAAATTTACATTGGAAACGTTTGGTTTAGCTGTTAATGAAGTTTCGTTTTTTTAGTGCTGAAAATTCATTGTCTGCTGGCGCTGTACACTTTTTCTAAGTGTTGCAATATCTCATGAAGGAAATACTGGACAATCAAATTAATGACTTTCCAGGCTTCATGATGCCTTTCTACACTATATAAAGGTGGAAATTTACATTGGAAACGTTTGGTTTAGCTGTTATAAAAGTTTGGTTTTTTAGTGCTGTAAATGCATTTTCAGCTCGCGCTGTACACATTTGCTATGAGAGGCATTATCTCATAAGGGAAATATTGGACAATCAAATTAATGACTGCCCAGGCTTCAGGATGTCTTTTTACACTATATAAAGGTGGAAATTTACATTGGAAACGTTTGGTTTAGCTGTTATAAAAGTTTGGTTTTTTAGTGCTGAAAATGCATTTTCAGCTCGCACTGTACACATTTGCTATGTGAGGCATTATCTCATAAGGGAAATACTGGACAATCAAATTAATGACTTCCCAGGCTTCAGGATGCCTTTTTACACTCTATAAATGTGGACATTTACATTGGAAACGTTTGGTTTAGCTGTTAATGAAGTTTCGTTTTTTTAGTGCTGAAAATTCATTGTCTGCTGGCGCTGTACACTTTTTCTAAGTGTTGCAATTTCTCATGAAGGAAATACTGGACAATCAATTTAATGACTTTCCAGGCTTCAGGATGCCTTTCTACACTATATAAAGGTGGGAATTTACATTGGAAACGTTTGGTTTAGCTGTTATAAAAGTTTGGTTTTTTAGTGCTGTATATGCATTTTCAGCTCGCGCTGTACACATTTGCTATGAGAGGCATTATCTCATAAGGGAAATATTGGACAATCAAATTAATGACTGCCCAGGCTTCAGGATGTCTTTTTACACTATATAAAGGTGGAAATTTACATTGGAAACGTTTAGTTTAGCTGTTAATGAAGTTTCGTTTTTTTAGTGCTGAAAATTCATTGTCTGCTGGCGCTGTACACTTTTTCTAAGTGTTGCAATATCTCATGAAGGAAATACTGGACAATCAAATTAATGACTTTCCAGGCTTCAGGATGCCTTTCTACACTATATAAAGGTGGAAATGTACATTGGAAACGTTTGGTTTAGCTGTTATAAAAGTTTGGTTTTTTAGTGCTGTAAATGCATTTTCAGCTCGCGCTGTACACATTTGCTATGAGAGGCATTATCTCATAAGGGAAATATTGGACAATCAAATGAATGACTGCCCAGGCTTCAGGATGTCTTTTTACACTATATAAAGGTGGAAATTTACATTGGAAACGTTTGGTTTAGCTGTTATAAAAGTTTGGTTTTTTAGTGCTGAAAATGCATTTTCAGCTCGCACTGTACACATTTCCTATGTGAGGCATTATCTCATAAGGGAAATACTGGACAATCAAATTAATGACTTCCCAGGCTTCAGGATGCCTTTTTACACTCTATAAATGTGGAAATTTACATTGGAAACGTTTGGTTTAGCTGTTAATGAAGTTTCGTTTTTTAGTGCTGAAAATTCATTGTCTGCTGGCGCTGTACACTTTTTCTAAGTGTTGCAATATCTCATGAAGGAAATACTGGACAATCAAATTAATGACTTTCCAGGCTTCAGGATGCCTTTTTACACTATATAAAGGTGGAAATTTACATTGGAAACGTTTGGTTTAGCTGTAATAAAAGTTTGTTTTTTTAGTGCTGTAAATGCATTTTCAGCTCGCGCTGTACACATTTGCTATGAGAGGCATTATCTCATAAGGGAAATATTGGACAATCAAATTAATGACTGCCCAGGCTTCAGGATGTCTTTTTACACTATATAAAGGTGGAAATTTACATTGGAAACGTTTGGTTTAGCTGTTATAAAAGTATGGTTTTTTAGTGCTGAAAATGCATTTACAGCACGAAAAAAACAAACTTTTATAACAGCTAAACCAAACGTTGCCAATGTAAATTTCCACATTTATATAGTGTAAAAAGGCATCCTGAAGCCTGGGAAGTCATTAATTTGATTGTCCAGTATTTCCCTTATGAGATAATGCCTCACATAGCAAATGTGTACAGCGCGAGCTGAAAATGCATTTACAGCACTAAAAAAACAAACTTTTATAACAGCTAAACTAAACGTTTCCAATGTAAATTTCCACCTTTATATAGTGTAAAAAGACATCCTGAAGCCTGGGCAGTCATTAATTTGATTGTCCAATATTTCCCTTATGAGATAATGCCTCTCATAGCAAATGTGTTCAGCGCGAGCTGAAAATGCATTTACAGCACTAAAAACCCAAACTTTTATAACAGCTAAACCAAACGTTTCCAATGTAAATTTCCACCTTTATATAGTGTAAAAAAACATCCTGAAGCCTGGGCAGTCATTAATTTGATTGTCCAATATTTCCCTTATGAGATAATGCCTCTCATAGCAAATGTGTACAGCGCGAGCTGAAAATGCATTTACAGCACTAAAAAAACCAAACTTTTATAACAGCTAAACCAAACGTTTCCAATGTAAATTTCCACCTTTATATAGTGTAGAAAGGCATCCTGAAGCCTGGAAAGTCATTAATTTGATTGTCCAGTATTTCCTACATGAGATATTGCAACACTTAGAAAAAGTGTACAACGCCAGCAGACAATGAATTTGCAGCACTAAAAAAACGAAACTTCATTTACAGCTAAACCAAACGTTTCCAATGTAAATTTCCACATTTATATAGTGTAAAAAGGCATCCTGAAGCCTGGGAAGTCATTAATTTGATTGTCCAGTATTTCCCTTATGAGATAATGCCTCACATAGCAAATGTGTACAGCGCGAGCTGAAAATGCATTTACAGCACTAAAAAAACAAACTTTTATAACAGCTAAACTAAACGTTTCCAATGTAAATTTTCACCTTTATATAGTGTAAAAAGACATCCTGAAGCCTGGGCAGTCATTAATTTGATTGTCCAATATTTCCCTTATGAGATAATGCCTCTCATAGCAAATGTGTACAGCGCGAGCTGAAAATGCATTTACAGCACTAAAAAACCAAACTTTTATAACAGCTAAACCAAACGTTTCCAATGTAAATTTCCACCTTTATATAGTGTAGAAAGGCATCCTGAAGCCTGGAAAGTCATTAATTTGATTGTCCAGTATTTCCTTCATGAGATATTGCAACACTTAGAAAAAGTGTACAGCGCCAGCAGACAATGAATTTGCAGCACTAAAAAAACGAAACTTCATTAACAGCTAAACCAAACGTTTCCAATGTAAATTTCCACCTTTATATAGTGTAAAAAGATATCCTGAAGCCTGGGCAGTCATTAATTTGATTGTCCAATATTTTCCTTATGAGATAATGCCTCTCATAGCAAATGTGTACAGCGCGAGCTGAAAATGCATTTACAGCACGAAAAAAACAAACTTTTATAACAGCTAAACCAAACGTTTCCAATGTAAATTTCCACCTTTATATAGTGTAGAAAGGCATCCTGAAGCCTGGAAAGTCATTAATTTGATTGTCCAGTATTTCCTTCATGAGATATTGCAACACTTAGAAAAAGTGTACAGCGCCAGCAGACAATGAATTTGCAGCACTAAAAAAACGAAACTTCATTAACAGCTAAACCAAACGTTTCCAATGTAAATTTCCACCTTTATATAGTGTAGAAAGGCATCCTGAAGCCTGGGCAGTCATTAATTTGATTGTCCAATATTTCCCTTATGAGATAATGCCTCTCATAGCAAATGTGTACAGCGTGAGCTGAAAATGCATTTACAGCACAAAAAAAACAAACTTTTATAACAGCTAAACCAAACGTTTCCAATGTAAATTTCCACCTTTATATAGTGTAAAAAGACATCCTGAAGCCTGGGAAGTCATTAATTTGATTGTCCAGTATTTCCCTTATGAGATAATGCCTCACCATAGCAAATGTGTACAGCGCGAGCTGAAAATGCATTTACAGCACTAAAAAACCAAACTTTTATAACAGCTAAACCAAACGTTTCCAATGTAAATTTCCACCTTTATATAGTGTAAAAAGGCATCCTGAAGCCTGGGAAGTCATTAATTTGATTGTCCAGTATTTCCCTTTTGAGATAATGCCTCACATAGCAAATGTGTACAGCGCGAGCTGAAAATGCATTTACAGCACTAAAAAACCAAACTTTTATAACAGCTAAACCAAACGTTTCCAATGTAAATTTCCACCTTTATATAGTGTAAAAAGGCATCCTGAAGCCTGGGAAGTCATTAATTTGATTGTCCAGTATTTCCCTTATGAGATAATGCCTCACATAGCAAATGTGTACAGCGCGAGCTGAGAATGCATTTACAGCACTAAAAAAACAAACTTTTATAACAGCTAAACCAAACGTTTCCAATGTAAATTTCCACCTTTATATAGTGTAGAAAGGCATCCTGAAGCCTGGAAAGTCATTAATTTGATTGTCCAGTATTTCCTTCATGAGATATTGCAACACTTAGAAAAAGTGTACAGCGCCAGCAGACAATGAATTTGCAGCACTAAAAAAACGAAACTTCATTAACAGCTAAACCAAACGTTTCCAATGTAAATTTCCACATTTATATAGTGTAAAAAGGCATCCTGAAGCCTGGGAAGTCATTAATTTGATTGTCCAGTATTTCCTTCATGAGATATTGCAACACTTAGAAAAAGTGTACAGCGCCAGCAGACAATGAATTTGCAGCACTAAAAAAACGAAACTTCATTAACAGCTAAACCAAACGTTTCCAATGTAAATTTCCACATTTATATAGTGTAAAAATGCATCCTGAAGCCTGGGAAGTCATTAATTTCTTTGTCCAGTATTTCCTTCATGAGATACAGCAACACTTAGAAAAAGTCTGTGTGACAGCCTGGAGAGACTGCTGACAGGAGGGAATAGACCCCACTGGGGCTGACATGGGCTAGCTACCCATGCTGGCAGTCTCTGACACTGTGTTCAGTTTGTTGGAGACACCCGCCAAGTGCTACAGAAAGTCTACAAAGAATGACACCCCTACAGCCTGCGAGAGCGGGGGCGCAAGATGGCTCAATGACTGACCACACGGTTACAGACCTAGGAACAAACATGACTACGAGCAAGAACACGGTGCATGAGACAATGGCAGCAGGACACTCACTTCAGGTCTGCACCTGTGGCTGGGCAAAAGTAACATCAGTTACAGGGTTGAAGATCCACCAAGGAAAGAAGCGGTGTTTGGGAAAGCCGAGTCAAGGGCCTCGCATTGACCAATACTTCTTACGAAGTAATGCGTCAAATCAGTCGAGTGAAGCACAGCGACGGGAAAAAACCCAAAGTTCGCAGAGCATCAGCCCCCCTGTCACTGAGGAGGGTATTATAAGCACAGAATTGCAGGAGGTAGAACCCACCCAGCCACAGAGACCTCCCAAAGAGAACAAGATCAAAGGGCACAGACAGAGTGTGAGGTGGCCCAAAACTATTGAGAAGAGAGAGTGGGAAACCGTCAATAACGACCTGGTGAAAATGTTGGAGCAACAAGTGGGCACTGCAGAGAGAAAGCTGGAACACATCGGTGACATCATCTACCACTATGGAGAGGAGCGCTTTGGAGTGAACAGCTGGAAAACCACCAACAAAATACCACCACCAACCAAACCTAGGAGGCAACAAGAGATAGAGAGACTGATCAGGGAAAGAAGGGACCTGCGGAAACAGTGGAGAAAAGCCTCTGATCCAGAGAGAGAAGGTCTCATGCTGCTCCATGGGGACATCAAGCTCCGGTTGAAAACCTTACGAAGAGCAGAGAACTTGAGGAAACTTCGCAGGAAGAAGGAACACACAAGAACCCTGTTCTATAAAAATCCCTTCAAGTTTGTCAAAGATCTCTTCGCTAAGGACAAAAGCGGGTTCCTGCAAACTTCAAAGAAGGAACTTGAAGAGCACCTGGAAAAGGTCTACCAAGACACGAAAAGGCATGAACAGCTAGCCATCCCACATGATATCCCCCCCATTCGACCACCAGAGGTCAACATCGAGACCGGCCCTCCAAAATGGAAAGAAGTGGAGAACATGGTGGGCGTGCAAGATCAGGATCTGCACCAGGACCAAATGGAGTGCCATATAAGCTCTACAAGAACTCACCAGATGTCCTACGCTATCTTTGGAGGCTAATGAGAATCGTCTGGCAGAAGGGGATAATACCAAAGGCATGGCGAAGGGCTGGAGGTGTACTAATTCCAAAAGAGAAGGACGCAGATATCAGTCAATTTCGGCCAATCAGCCTTCTCAACGTTGAAGGGAAAATCTTTTTCAGCGTCTTGACACACACCACCTACCTGGAGAAAAAACGAGTACATTGACACATCCGTACAAAAGGCTGGAATTTCTGGATTCTCTGGCTGCTTGGAGCACACCAGTATGATCTGGCATCAGATTCAAGCAGCGAAGAAGAACAAAGGGGATCTTCATGTCATCTTTCTCGACCTAGCCAATGCCTTTGGTTCAGTTCCGCATAGCCTTCTCTGGGAGTCCTTCAACTTCTTCCGCGTTCCAACATCCATCACTACCTTGGTAAAATCCTACTTTGAAGACCTGCAGCTGTGCTTCACAACACCCGACTTCAAAACATCATGGCAGCAAGTAGAAGTAGGCATCATGGCAGGTTGCACGATCTCACCCCTGGCCTTTACAATGGCCATGGAGGTCATCATCAGGGCCTCAAAATGGGTGGCGGGGTGAGCGAACCAGGAACGGGATCCGCCTTCCACCGTCCGAGTATATATGGACGACATGACCACTCTGACCACCACTGCAGCTTGCACCAGGCGGCTACTTGGTAAGCTGCAGGAAAACATCAGCTGGGCCCGGATGAAAATCAAGCCGAACAAGTCACGTAGCATCTCGATAATCAAGGGAGAGCTAAAAGACGTGAAGTTCTGCATTGGTGACGAACCAATACCAACGGTGGCAGAACAACCTGTCAAAAGCCTGGGCAGATGGTATGACTCAAGTCTTAAGGATAAAAACCAGGTGCAGCAGCTAAGACAGGATATCATCAACGACCTGAACAACATCAACAAGACTCCACTACCAGGGAAGCTCAAGCTCTGGTGTCTGCAATTTGGGCTTCTCCCTCTCGTGATGTGGCCACTCACTGTCTACGAGGTCCCACTAACAACTGTGGAGAAGATGGAGCGAGCCATCACAGTATATGTGAAACAGTGGCTTGGTGTCCCACGCTGTCTGAATAACATCAGCCTCTATGGCAAAGGAGTCCTCGAACTGCCCATCACAAGTCTCACTGAAGAATACAAGTGCTCTAAAGTGAGACTACAGATGACGCTGACGGACTCCAGAGACCGGACCATCAGTGAAACGGCACCACCCCTGTCAACTGCACGGAAATGGACACCATCCAGTGCAGTGCAGCATGCCACAGCAGCCCTGAGGCACAGCGATATTGTGGGACACGTCCAGAGGGGAAGAGGAGGCTTTGGCCTTACAGCAAGCAAACCAACTTGGTGTAAGGCCTCAACCGCAGAGAGGAAAAAAATGGTCGTGGAGGAGGTGCGCCGCCAGGAAGAGGCTGAAAGGTCTGCAAAGGCTGTCTCGCTTGCCAAGCAGGGACAGTGGATGAGGTGGGAAGGCCTGGAGAAAAGAAAGCTTGGCTGGAGGGATCTCTGGGAGATGGAAGCTAGCAACATCAGCTTCATCATCAGAGCTACCAATGACGTGCTGCCATCCCCAAAAAACCTCCACCAGTGGTATGGCGAAGATCCAACCTGTGCCCTCTGCCCAACACCAGCAACTCTCAAACACATCCTGACTGGTTGTAAGACCAGCCTCACACAAGGCCGCTATACCTGGAGGCACAACCAGGTCCTCAAGAGCTTGGCAGCAGTGCTTGAAAGCAGGAGAACTACCATCAACTCCTTGCCCTTAAGAGCCACCACTACCATTACAGCACCAAAATTTGTCCGAGAGGGACAGGAAAAGCCCAACCATCCTTTTCTCAAGCCAGAAGTTGGTCAGCTAACCAAGGCTCGGGATTGGAAGATGCTGGTCGATATAGGTCAGCAACTAATCTTCCCAGCAGAGATTGCAACCACCACCCTAAGGCCAGACTTAGTGCTGTGGTCCCATTCATTGAAGACTGTCTACATTGCAGAGCTCACAGTCCCGTGGGAAAATGCAGTTGAAGAGGCCTATGAGCGTAAGAAGTTGCGCTACACTGAACTGGCGGCGGACGCACAACAACGAGGGTGGAAAGCCAAGGTCTATCCCGTCGAAGTTGGATGCAGAGGGTTTCTGGCCTCATCAACCATCAAGCTGCTGAAAGACCTGGGAATCCATGGACAGGCTCTGCGGCACACAGTCAGATCGCTCTCTAAAGCGGCTGAAAGAAGCAGCCAGTGGATCTGGATGAAGAGGAAGGACCCCTACTGGGCTCATAGATCAGCAACATGACCCCCGTCCCCCCTCCCCATCCCACCACTAATCTGCGTCATCCCACTTGAGTACCCAGGGCAGAACCATCCACCACAGTTAATTGGGCATGGGACATAAGCGCGGGCGTGATCAACCGGCCGCTGGCCACCATCGATGAGGGTGTCTAGTGATAAAGGCCGAAACACCCAGTGATTTGATGGAACACTACTGACGATGTGTCCCAAATTGACATCTTTCCCATTCCAACCATGAGACACAACCCCCATGCCACTCTCCATAGCAAGCCTAACCTCATGAGAATACCATCTATCGGCACAATGGACAGTTTACCATCATGTCCATGTTTTTATGATTCTGCTATGTGAGGCATTATCTCATAAGGGAAATACTGGACAATCAAATTAATGACTGTCCAGGCTTCAGGATGTCTTTTTCCACGATATAAAGGTGGAATCTTTCATTGGAAACGTTTGGTTTAGCTGTTATAGAAGTTTGGGTTTTTATTGTGCTGCAAATGCATTTTCAGCTTGCGCTGTGCACATTTGCAAAGTGAGGCAATATCTCATAAGGGAAATACTGGACAATCAAATTAATGACTGTCCAGTCTTCAGTATGTCAGTTTACACTATATAAAGGAAGAAATTTACATTGGAAACGTTGAATTAAGCTGTTATAGAAATGTGGTAGTTTAGTACTGCAAATGCATTTTCAGCTCGCGCTGTACACATTTTCTAAGTGAAGCATTATCTCATGAGGGAAAGACTGGACAATCAAATTAATGACTGTCCAGTCTTCAGTATGTCAGTTTACACTATTGTTAGGTTGAAGATATATTTTATCCCATATTTTACTCTATTAGTATTGCAAAAGAATTGTTCCACAGCGTGACCTATGTTTGACCATATGGATGAGAAGACTTCAAGAGAAGCGGATGCCTGAAGACAGGATCAACGTCTACAACATCAAAGGAGGTGTGCCGAGACACACCTCTGAACCAAAAGGACTGAGACTTTAGTGCCAGAGCACTAAAAGGCATATCTGCCTTTTCAATCAGTAAATGACTGCCATTGATGTCTGTCTTTCCTCTTGTGTCTGAAATGTTTACATGTTCCTGCTGGTGCTCCCCCCTTCGTTCCTTAGTGCAAATACATTGTATTGTTTAGGGACTTCCCAAATAAAATAGAGGGCTCGGCGGAGTGTGCTCCAGAACGAAGTTGGAGATGTAACTGAGCACACCTCCGTTCGTTCTCCTCGCGAGTAAAAGATCAACTCTTGTCTTCCTTTCATTCATTTTGCCTTTGTTCAGTGAATGCTTAGGTGATTGAACCTGACATTATTTTGGTCCTTCGAGCGGGAAGCCAAGATACCTGAGGATTCCAGCGGGTGTGGTGAACTCCAGAAAGACCATGGCCATGGCAGGCTCACTAGAGAGAGCCTAAAAATCCTTTTCCAGGACTGGACCTCACCCCACCAGCTGGGATCTGGCGGTTGACGGCGATCCAATGGAGGGAAGACAACAGTGGTGAGATATTTTTTTTTAGGGGGGAAGTGACTGACTGGAGGTCATTGCGCGTTAAGAATAAATAAATAAGTGTTCAGAATAAATAAATGAGCATTAAGAATAAATAAATAAAAATAAAACATAAAAAAGAAAAAAAAGCAAAGAAAGACATGAAGTAGAGATGAAATAAGAAAAGAGAAAGAAAGAAAGATAGATAGAGAAAAGAGAAAGAAATTGTGTATAGATAAGAAATCCTGTGCATACTAGTCGATGGCAGGTCCATGAAGGACAGTGGAGTGAGAAATAAAAAAACCCTGTGAATACTAGTCAATGGCAGGTATATGACGGCGGAGTCCGAGAAATTCCGTGGAGAAAGTAGGACGGCGGAGTCTGTGTGTACACTTAAATTCCGTGTGTGAATGTTTGCGCAAACCGTATGTAAAGTGAGTGAACGGTGTGATTGGGGATTACAAATACCACTTGGTATTTTATCCGATGTAATACAGTAGGGTTGTACACAGCAGACTGGTGTGGATGCAAAGGCAATAATTCTCCACCTGAAAAGGTTGAATTGAGAATTACCACAACAGGAAATTTGAGTTGCTGTCCTACTGATGAGAAACCAGTTTTTAGAACACCTTAGGTGTTGACAAACTGGTCCAAATTTTCTAAAATGGGGATATTAGGTAGTAAAATAAAACCCAGGGATACGCTGCAGTGTAGAGATTGGAAGTTCATCGAAAAACAGGATCCTGATAAAACTCAGTATTTAGATACATGGATAACTGAACATGGCTTTAATGGTCAGTTAAATACACAAAAAATAGCCGCATTGCAGGGATCAATCATAGGAAAGACGAAAAAGACCCCAAAAAGATGAAGAAAAATGGCTTTGAGGAAACAGAATATTGGATGAGGGTAGCCTTAAAAAGAGAAGAGGGATACAGGAAACAAAAAGAGAATGAAAACAAAATAAGCAAAGGAAAGGAATGCGAAAAGTCAGATAGAGCAAATTACACTGAAATAGGAAGAGTAAAACAAAAGGATGATGAGACTTTTGAGCAACACAAAGTGAGAATGACAGCTGTGTTTAAAAATCACAGCGGGCTACAGGAAAATGGTAATGTAAATGGGCCATTTCAACAGCAGTTGAAGAATGCTTTACATGCAGGCTCAAGAGAGGTAATTCATAAGTGGGTAAATAAACATTTCATTTGCCTGCCAACAGGTACCCTGGAGGAGTATGTAAATCACGCCCTCCATGCTGAGAAGATAGAAAATAAAAAGAAGCAGAGGTCTATAGACAGGACAGGTCAGGTAGGACAGGTAGGACAGGAGGTCTTTTATCGAGGTGGAAAGGGCCTAGGTAGCTTTAGAGGACAAAGGGGCAGACGACAGAGAGGAGGAAGAATAGGAAGAGGAGCAAACAGGCAAAATACATCAGGCTGCTGGCGTTGTGGTAAAGAAGGCCATATAGCAAGAGATTGCCCTGAGAAAAAGCAACCTTCAGCATGACTAGGATAGGAAGCATCTAAACAGGATTTAGAGGCTGATCAAGGAACAGATGAGTTTCTAGATGAAGAGGTCCTCCTAAATTTACAAGAGATATTGGCCTTTGATGAAATAACTGAGCTGAAATAACCTTATTGGTAAATGGGTCACCAATTACCTTTTTATGTGACACTGGTGCATGTAGGATTGCTTGTAATAAATTAATTCCAAATGATAGAGCAAGAGAAATGTGTCATAGTCAGATTTGCAAGTGGAAAACTGTCTAGAGTAACAGAATTAGAACCTGTGTGGTTGAGGGACCCAGAAGGACACTGAGTTGGTTGCATGAATTGAAATTAGGTTTACTTTTACAGAACAATGAGAGCCCAAGTTGTGGGGATGTGATTAATTTACAGAAAAAGATTATTGATGGCACAATTTATACTTACATGATCCGACAGACAAGGTATATCATTCTGATGATGGGTTTTACTTAATTGTATACTTGTGTCTTTTTCAGAAAGAGAGGAGTAGGTGTTGTGAAATCTTAATTGAATGAAGAAGTGAGCATGAGAAACCCTTGTAGGAGCATAGGTGTTTCCTGATTTTGTAGTTTTTGATTTGATACCTTGATAGTTTTGAGTGGCTTTGGTAAGGCTACAGTGAATTTGGAAAATTAAAAAAAAAAAAGGAGTGAGGAAAGTTTGACAGAGGGCAATGGGTATTGGTGTAATCGTAACTCATGAGTGTGCTGTAACAAAGAGTTAACAGCTCTTTGAAGTTAGATGCTCGTTCCCAAGTAGGGGGAGGAAGTCAGAGAGAGAGTTTGGTGATTGAAGAAGGTGTGACTTGAACAAATGAATAAGGATAAGAATTAGGTTCTGCTGTAAGGATGATTTGAAGAAATAAATATGTTATGTTTCATACTTCAGTTGATGATCTTTCTATTAAGGTAACTGTAGTTAGTAACTGGAATGAAATGCACAGATGGAAATGACACGGAAAAAAAAGATGGTAATTTGATAAGAAGGGCTAGTATTTACATTAGAAATAGAAATAGAAATAGAAATAGAAATCCCTTTATTGTCATTGTACTCAAGTGTGCAACGAGATTAGAGGGCTCCCCTCTCCAGTGCAATACAACAATAATACAGACAAATATATAAATTAGATAAATAAATAAGACTGAATAGGGCATATTGAAACACATCACAATGCTGTTTTGCAAGGTTAGGGTGGTCTCGTGTGTGTGTGAGAGTTCAGTATGGAGATGGCTCTCGGAAAGAAACTGTTTCTCAGTCTATTGGTCCTTGATTTGATGCATCTGTAGCGCCTGCCAGAGGGCAACAGGTCGAACAGGTGTGAGTTTGGGTGGGTATTGTCTTTGACGATGTTGAGAGCCCTTCTGAGGCACCGGGCGGTGTAGATGTCCGACAGCGAGGGGAGAGGGCAGCCAATAATCCTTTGCGCTGTTTTGACTGTCCTCTGGAGCCTCACTCTGTCCGCCTCAGTGCAGCCGCTGTACCAGGTGGAGACAGAGTACGTCAGCAGGCTCTCGATGGACGAGTGGTAGAAGGCCAGCAGCAGCTTCCTGTCCAGGTTGAATTTCCTGAGGACTCTCAGGAAGTGCAGACGTTGGCGGACCTTCTTTACCACTGCTGTGGTGTTGTGACTCCAAGAAAGGTCATCGGAGATCTGTACTCCCAGGAACTTGAACGTGTGGACCCTCTCCACACACACGCCTTCGATGCAGAGGGGGGGCGGCAGCGTCTTGTTCCTCCTGAAGTCGACGACAATCTCCTTTGTTTTAGCAGAGTTAAGGTGCAGTCTGTTGTCCTTGCACCAAGTTGTCAGTCTCTTTACCTCCTCTCTGTAGGCTGTCTCGTAACCTTCCGAGATCAGACCGACCACTGTCGTGTCGTCAGCAAACTTGACGATGGTGTTGTTGCCGTGGGCCGGGCTGCAGTCGTAGGTGTAGAGGGCGTACAGGAGAGGGCTCAGCACGCATCCTTGGGGGGAACCGGTGCTCAGCATGAGGGTGGAGGACGTGTAGGGGCCGAGCAACACAGTCTGGGGTCTGTTGGTCAGAAAGTCCTTAATCCAGATGCGTGTGAGGGCAGGGAGGCCGAGAGTGTCCAGTTTGGCGACGAGGATGTCTGGGATGATCGTGTTGAATGCCGAGCTGTAGTCCACAAAGAGCATCCTTGCATAGCTCCGCTGTTGTTCCAGGTGGCCCAGTACAACATGCAGAGCAGTGTCGATGGCGTCCTCAGTGGATCTGTTAGCCCGGTATGCAAACTGGTAGGGGTCCAGAGTGGGAGGAAGGCAGTCCCTGATGTGCTGGAGAACCAGCCTCTCGAAGCACTTCATAATGACTGGTGTGAGAGCAACAGGACGGTAGTCATTCAGGTGGACGGCTGGTGACTTTTTGGGGACAGGAATAATGGTGGAGGTTTTCAAGCAGGAGGGGATGACTGCCTGAGCCAGGGAGCGGTTGAAGATCCTGCAGAAAACATGTGACAGTTGGTGGGCACATGCTCTGAGGACCTTGCCTGGTATTCCGTCGGATCCAGTAGCTTTTCCTGGGGTTGACCGTGTTCCTCTACGATGAGTGGGGGGGAGTTGGAGCTTGAAGTGCGGGGGTGTGATGGTTGGGGCGAGTCAAAGCGAGCGAAGAAGCAGTTAAGCTCCTCTGCCAGCGATGCACTCGGGTCTACAGAGGTCGTGCTGCTGCCACGGAAGTTGGTGATGCTCCGTAGACCCTGCCACACCTCCCGTGGTCTGTTACTGGCAAGGTGGGCCTCCAGCCTCCCCTTGTAGGTTGCCTTTGCTAGCTTGATGCCTTTGCTCAGGTCAGCACGAGCCACCCTGTACTGGGCTTTGTCGCCTGACCTGAAGGCAGCGTCACGGGCCTTGAGGAGAGCGCGAACCCTGCTGGACATCCAGGGCTTCGCATTTGGGAAGGTCCGTATAGTCTTTTGTTGGGACACAGTTTCCATGCAGAACTTGATGTAGTCCAGTACACAATGCGTGTAGACATCAAGGTCCTGATGATCAAAGAGGTCCCAGTTTGTGTCATGAAAGCAGTCCTGTAATTCACTCATGGCGTCGTCACGCCAGGTTTTCACAGTCTTTGTGGTAGGCCTGAATCTGCGCCTGAGAGGGGTGTACGCAGGTGCGAGCTGCAAGGACAGGTGGTCTGACTGGCCGAGGGGGGCGAGTGGGAGGGCTCTGTATGCGTGCTTGATGTTCGAGTACACATGGTCGAGAGTGTTGTCTCCCCTCGTCGGGCACTTGACATGCTGGTGAAACTCTGGGAGTACAGTCTTTAAATTGGCCTTATTAAAGTCTCCCGCTACAATGTGACCGCCATCAGGGTGCGCCCGCTGATGTTTATTGATGACGCACGCGAGTAGCGAGAGCGCCATGCTAGTGCTAGCGTCGGGAGGGATGTAAACAGCTGTGAGAATCACTACCGTTAGCTCCCTCGGGAGAAAATAAGGCCGGCATTTAACGGACATGAACTCGATGTCGGGGGAAGAGTGCTTCTCGACGATCGTGCTATCGCCGCACCAGTTCTCATGCACGTAAACACAGAGCCCCCCGCCCCTCCTCTTACCGGTGTCCCTCGTCCGATCCGCGCGATGTAGCGAGCGCCCGGCCAGCTGGATGCTAGCGTCGGGGACGTCTGCGTGCAGCCAGGTTTCCGTGACGACGATCACACTGCTATCGCGCACATAGCGGTTTCCCAGGATTTGTAATCCCAGGTCGTCGATTTTGTGGACCACGGATCTGGCGTTGGTGAGGTGCAGACTCGGTAGTGGTTGCCTATGGGGCTGCCGTCGCAGCCGTTGCAAGACACCGGACCTGCAGCCTCGCTTCTGCTTCCTCTCTCTGCGTCGCCTGCGCCGCCTCCCGGTCCCGATGACCAGCCACGGTGAGCCGGGCAGCCTCGCCAGTTTGTTCGGAATTTTGCGATCATAGCAAAATTCCTCTGTGATGGTTATTTCGCATCGATATCCAATGTTCACGATGTCCTGGCGGGTATATCGATGTTGTGCCTCAGTTGATGCCAATAAGAGCAAGCAAACACTAATAAAAAGTAATAAGGAGCACTGTGAGGGGGAGCTGTTAGCCGCTGCGTCCATGCGCGCCGCCATCTTAACATCCAAGGAATTAAAGCAGAGAAGAAATTAGAGACTACAAATAACATTGATGTGTACTTGTTCACTTTGAGGTAGAACTGGTTGAAGTAAAATGAGTCATAAAGTTAGAAAAATAGGAAATAAAAATAAAATTAACATGCTTAAGATTAACAAATTATTGTAAAGTCTGAGTTCCAAATTATGCAGAAATTACTGTGCCACTGAGTAAAATGATGAATGAGGAAAACCTCTAAATGACATTGTCCTTACACTGGACTGATAAAGCATATTCAGCTTTTGTGAAAGGAAACAAGTGTTCGTATTAAGTATGGCACTGACCCTTTGTCCAGATGCAAAAGGCCTTAGTTTTAGTGTAGAAACATGGAGATAAGATGAAACCAATCGCATACTTCTATAATAATAATAATAATATTGCCTTTATTAGTCCCACAATGGGGAAATTCGAGATTCGAACCCAGGCCTCCTGGGGAGACTGGGTCCTGAACGCGGCGCCTTAGACCACTCGGCCATCCTGGCAGCTATTCCAAACTAGACAACGTAGAATGTGCATTGAAGCACTGCATGAGAACAGTTAATGCAGTATCTATTGCTGTAGATATAAGATTAAGATAAAGATGGTCTTTTATTAGTCCCACAATCTGGAAATTGCAGAAACAAGTGCAACCATAGTTTTGTTCCATCCTCTGGTTTTGAGAGTACCACGTGCGGTTTCTGCATTGCTTTTGCTGATGAACATGACGTTTTTGTCACCGGCGGGACATTTATAGTGTATGAATACATTGTTATCAAAACCACATCTGATTATAGAGAGATGTACAACATTAAACCCGGCTGTCATTATTATGTCAGGAGGATGGTACAAAACTAGATTGTTATGAGTTAGTAGAAAAAAGTAACCAAAAGTAAAGATTCGCCTTCAGAAAACGGAGAAGTGCTATTTGTAGATGGAAATAAATAAATAAATAAATAAATAAAATACTGTAGTTGTATCAAATGACACTGGGAAAAAGAACTTAGCAGTTACTCCTCAAATTACTCAGCTCATGCAACAGAATTAGTATCTTAAACAAAAGCGTGTAAACTAAAGAGAGTAAATTGTGTTACTATTTACACATATAGTCGTCTTAAAATGTGTAGCGCATACATTGCATAAGTGTTTTCCTTGAATACACATTGCAGACAATACAGCTAAAGAAGCTGTTGCGGACATACACGTTTTAGTGATAGAAGTCCCAAAGTTAAACAAAGGCTTTGGAGGAAAATGGTGTAACATCGCTACGTGATCTCTGTATGACCAAACAATAATCTTTACAAATGGGCTGCTATATTGAGTCATGGGATAACACATGTCTCAACAGGGGAAATGGTGCATCAGATATTACGTTATTATACGGCTTACGGCTTTAATGCTTATTCGAAACATTTTTGTAGGGCATGTTTAACGTGTGCGAAACACAATTCACAAGGTAATTTGAGTCCACGCAGAGGACGCTTTCCTACACCACAATATCCATTTCAAATTATTCATATGGACTTATTTGATAAAAACCAAAGTGAAGAAAAAAAATAAAATAAATGTTTGGTCATCATAGATGTGAATTCGAAATGGTTAGAACTCTTTCTAACCAACAAATCCAGATGCATTGACAGTGGCAAAAGTACTTTGTAAGGATATCATTCCGAGATATGGTATTCCTGAAAATAATAAACAGTGATAATAGTACCCATTTTGTTAACTAACTTGTGAAAGAGATAGGAATGTTTCACGTTGATTTGAAAGATAATTGTGCTTACCACCCTCAAAGCTCTGGATTGGTGAAAAGAATGAACAAAAAAAAAAAAAGTGAAAAGGCTATGCATTGAGGAAACGGGGAGGCAGTGGACACAGTGTATGGAAATTAGTAAAACTGTTTGTAAAAACGACAAGCACTGTGACTTTCCATTGAATGTTATGCGAGTCGCCTCTCTGTCCACTTTTAAACCTCGCTTGAAGATGAATATTCGGGCCTTTGACTCAGCATGAGACTGTTGCTGTTCTGTTGTTTTTCTGGTATCTACTGTAAATGTGTTTATGTGAGTTAATTTGAGTTATATACAGAGAGTTGCACTGTATTGTATTTCATTGTATTTAGGACCGAGACGTTGTAAAACATTGTTTGGAAGGCCTTATAGAATACCTCAAATTTAAGAACAAATGGGAAATAGATGCTGAAGCAACTTTAGCTGACTACATGTGAAAAGTGTTAGAAAAACAAAGACAGGCACAAATTTAGAGTGGTGAGGATCTTTCTGTCTCCTAGCAGGGCACTAAACTAGTGGAGCCAGGAGACTGGATGCTTGAAAGAAGTTTGAAGATAAGACATATGTAATTACCCAAGGGGGAATGCCATGTTTAGTTTTATTGACAGCTCTCACAGCTGTAAATATAGTAGAAGAGTCAACATTGGTTCATTTGACACATGTAAAAAGGTCATTTTGGTTGAAATCTCCTACAAAGGAGATGAGCGGAAGTCTGATGATAGGGTGGTCTTATTTCATAAGACACCAGACTAAGTAGAGGGGATATTTCAGACAAAATGACCCTGAAGTGGTTAAAAGCAGCTGTTCTATGTTGGATGTATACAATTTTATTCTGATATTTTTGTTGTTGTGTTATATGTGGGAACAACCCAGAGTTACATAAACAAACTATGATGTGACTATAGTACAATACCAACAGTAAGAATCCCAATTACTAATCAAAATGGATTTGCAAACACCAAGCAGATAATTGAAAAAAAAAAAAGTGATGGGACATATTTGTGGAGCTTGGACGACATGTTGATAGATTTGAGTTGGAACCATGAGTAATACTCAAGTGGGCAACTATTGGTCCACAGAACAAAGTTACAGGAGAAAGTCTGTACTTTCGTGAAAAGATAGCAATTGGACAACGAGATATCCAAAATAAGCAAATGAAATTGTATTATTGATATTATATTAATGCTTATCTTGATAATACATGTATGGATTGGGTCAGCGTGTATCCTGTGACTAGAGTTGATGTAGATGAACATGTTTTCTATGATAGTTGCTCTTGAAAATTTAAATAGCATTAATGTTGCTGACAGAGCTAAGCGGTTAGGAATCTTTTCACCACCACTGTGTCTGGTTTTGATAGTGGTTGAAATAAACTTCAATCACTATCAAGAGGGGAAATCTGGTGGTGGTGTGGATATGATAGATCATTTGATAAATCACCCAAAAATGTAAAAGGTTTTGAGACTTAGTGCATATCTGTATGTGTTTTTCATAACTAGGCCCTGCTTATAAATTATTGGTAGTTTCTGGAGAGTGCCATTTCACAAAATGTAATTGATTGATCGTAAATGGTATGTTTTATATTGTTTGTTAATAAACTGTGTGAACTGTCCAATGTCATGACAGGACATCGGTGACGTTAAAAAAGAGAAAGCAGAGTATCACGGCAAAAAAAAATAAATAAATGATTCAACATACATGGAAGCCATCGGTGTTCTCCTTAGTGTAAGTAAGTAAGTAAGTGTAAATTAACAGATCAAGTAACAGGATTTGAGTCCTCGAACGAAGAACAAAGAACGCAGACAGGTCAACTGCATCATCACAACGTGCAAAAATTAGGTAATTGGACGCAAAGTGGGTTTGAAACTGTGCATGAACGGCTATCAACCAATCTCTAATGGCATTCCGAAACAGGATGACTGTTGATGTATTGTTGAATGAGAGAGGTGGTGTTTGTGCTATGTTCGGTGAACAATGTTGCACATTTATTCCCAACAACACAGCGGTGGGTGGTCGTCTAACCAGGGCCATAGAGGTCTCAGGACTCTTCATGGTAAAATGAAAGGACAACTGGTCTGTGTATATATATATATATACACATATATATATATATATATATATATATATTTGTTACTTTGGAATAAAGACATTAAATTGATGTAATTTTGTTTTAGAAAAATGCTGTAGTTTTTTTCTCTGAATACAACCTACAAACGGTTAAAAAGGACATTCTGAAATGGTTTTTTTTTGGGCTATCAAATATTTAGTTTGACACTCAAACCGCACACTATTCGTGTCAATTTGTTTGGTTCTATCTCCATGAGTATTTTTTTGTGGTGCATCAAAAGCGTGTTTTAACTTACTTAGGTAAGACAGGTTTAGTGGAGAGATGAGGCCAAACAGCATCACACATCTATGTGCAAGAGATGGCAACTGACAAAGAACCTTCACACCTACAATAACTGCCCCGATGTAATGTGGTGGCTGAAGATCCTCTTCCTCCCGGACAACAAACACCACCATGGTGCACTTGGCAGGCTCTTGATCCAATTCATCCTACAGACCACCATGATAAAAGACAAATTCATTAGAGTTATTTAGATGAAATTTTTTTCCACCATGAAAAAAAAACAAACAACATATATATGTGTGTGTGTGTGTGTGTGTGTGTGTGTGTGTTTATATATATATATATTTTTTTTTTTTTTTTTTTTTTGGAAGCATCTTTCAGGACACTCAAGGCCGCTGTACAGAGTAAAATACGAAAGTAAAAACACAAATACGGGTAGAAACACCAACACGTAAATCAAGCAGGATAAAATACAATAAAGTGGATGAGGGACATATCTGGAATTGGAGAGAGTAATTAAGGCGGAACAGATTGGTTTTGAGTTTAGTTTTAAACACAGGGAGGGTGGTGCAATTACAGAGGTCAGGTGGAGAGAGTTCCAGAGCTGGAGAACCGAATCGCTGAAGGCTCTGTCCCCCATGGTGGCAGGCAAGGGGTGGAGTGAGGAGGATGAAGACCGGAGAACGCGGGATGGAGTGGGAATATGGATGATGTCTGAAAGGTAGGGAGGGGCGAGGTTGTGAAGAGATTTGAAAGTCATGTGTCATGTCATTATCCACACCGCTTATCCGGTACAGGGTCACGGGAGGGTGCTGGAGCCTATCCCAGCTGACTACGGGCGAAAGGCGCACTACACCCTGAACTGGTCGCCAGCCATAGATTTGAAAATATATAGAAGAATTTTGAAAATGATTTGTTGATTGACTGGAAGCCAGTGGATCTGCTGAAGGATGGGGGGTTGATGTGATAGGTGGAAGGTGATTGGAATCCATTGCACATCCTTGAGGCACCCTAAAGCTCCCGTATGTCTGTCACTGAGTCTTGAATTTTTACTTAGTAAACTGAATTTGAGCATATGCAGTATTGAATTTTTGGTGAGGAGACCTTTTTTTTGAGGAATTAAAAACGCATTTTAAAGTCCTACATTCAAGTTTATTGGGATATAGTTCTTAACAAAAACATTATGATCGAAAAATTCAGAATCAAATTAAAAATATACAATTTATGTAATTCGAATTCAGTTTTTCAATTCAATAATTCAGTGTTCAATTCAAAACATTCAGGTTTCAATTCAAATATCAAAGTTAAGATATTCACATTCAAATAACCAATATTCAGATTTAGTTTCAAGTGGGACAAATATCAGACCATAGTCCAGCAATTAATCCAAACTCTGTGTCAAATTAAGTGATGATTGTACTGCCTTTATTATTTTAGAGGAGGAGTAATACCTGCTGCTGTATCTTCTAGTGCTGGACGATTAATCAAAATTTAAATCGTGATTTAGATTTCTTAATTTTGAAAATGTTCTAATTGAGGGAAAAATGTTTCAGATTAAGAAAGAGTTCAAACAAATTACATATGTTCAATTTGAGAGAACCTGGCTAACCAAGATGGAACTTTACACCCTGGAATTGAAGGAGATACTTGGAAAAAAAGGCCGAGTTACTGGCACTGAAATAAGACCTATGCTCAGTTCACTCAGTCATGTAAGAGGGTTGTGTTTTATTACTGCAAATATAATTTGCATCAAACTATTTTGGATAAGTCCATCATAAGCATTAACAGAATAAAACAATAAAAGATCTGTTAGAGCTTATGGATATCTTGCTATTTTTTTTATTTAAAGTTGAGATGCACTTTTTGGGATGTAAGCAATGCATATGTGAGCTTTTATTTATTTAAGACACTTAATCATCTTGTGTCTTTTTAAATAGCAAAACGTTGAAGCTGGAAGGGAGGGCATAATCCATTCCTTGATGAAATTCCTCGGACAGTCTGCAGAGGAACTCATCACGGACTACCAGGTAAATTACAACAGTATTACGTTTTTAAAGCTGCAATTAACTCATAGACTGTGCAGCAAACATTTTTATTTGTCACAATATTCAAATAAATTAATTGCTGCCAGTATGTGACCTGCTCTGGCTAAAGGGTTGGCATTTGGCAAAGGTTACTTTCGGGTAATTGACAAAATAAATCAGAAGGTCCAAAGTTTCGATTTTGAGATTTCTACAAAAATCCTATCCTTGAGGTTGAGGTTTCTATTTTAATTTCCGTTTTCATTGCCCTTTTTATTTATTTTTTGATTCTCATATATGCTGTTATAAACATGTAATGCAGATTGCAAATACTGTCACATATCACTGGTGTCCGGCTGAAACATGTTGTCATAATTTGAGTAATTTCATGTTTTTCTAGATCTAATCTATTGGTCAATCCACACGAGTGGGTGTTACTTGTAAATATTACTGACCAATCTCAAATGTTGAAAATGGTTTGCTCTCTTTGGATGATGCAGTGTTAATGATTGCAAAAACGTGCCATTGGAAGTCTCCTGCAAGGTGAAGATTCTGGAGCTTCTTGGATACTGCCTGAAGACAGCGATATTCAGAACTATAAAAAGCAAACACAAATTTGGGACATTATGCACCTAACCATGGATGTATATGCTCTTTCAGGAAGTCAGCAGAGAACAAGCAAAAGAGGACCAGGCCAAGCAAGTACTGAAGGTCTATGTCAGGGGTGTCAAACTCATTTTTATGGACGGGCCACATCGTAGTTGTGGTTTCCCTCAGAGGGACTGTGAACCCATATAAATTGATTGGAAAGCCAGTTTTGAAATCAGAAGCTAGTAAGTAATTGTTCAACAATTTTTCAATTTATTTTAAAAGGGGAGGATTGGTAACAAATAATTGGCAATATCTCATATCTCAGTGTTGTTGTGAAGAAAATATGCTAGAAACAGGAAGTTGATGCAGATGATTTGCCCTTTGCGGGCAACATAAAATTAGGTTGTGGGCCAGATCTGGCCCCGGGCCTTGAGTTTGACACACGTACTCTATGTCTTCCAAGCAAGTGAGGGACAAGAAGACACATCCCATGCCTCTGTTTCCATTGTTGCTTAAGAAAATGAGGTTGTGGAAATGTTGCCAGTCTCCTGCTCATGGGAATTAACTATGCGCTGAACTTACTAAATTTGCAGTACCCGTTTGAGGTGCATCAGAAGCTCTTTCTTGAGATAGATGGCCTGAAACTTGCACTCGGAGTCCATTCCCTGACTCTCCATTGAATGTTAGGCAAGCCCCCTCTCTGTCCACTTTTAAAACGTTTTGAAGACACATTTTTATTCTTTAGCTTTCGACTCAACATGTGACTGTCGTTGTTCTTCTTGTATCTACTGTACGTGTTTTAATTTGTGTTCTAATTTCCTGCTAATTTATACAACACCGTATGAAAAACACTTTGTTACAGCTCCAACTATTATAATTGCAAGTTATTTGTACATGGGTATTTCTTGTTTCGTGGACTAATACTGTGCGCAAATGCAAATGCTCGGCCTTTTATCACAAAAAATGTCCGAAGGGCAAGATCTTAATTCCTCCTCTAATATAAAACCTTCCCGAAGAACAAATCGTATAATTCTAACTTGCTAGATTTAGTCCAATGCACGATACATTTAGGCTAACTCGACGTCGCTCCAGTCAGTAAAGCACGCTTTATAGTTCACCAAAATGCATACCGTGAAATTCTTACCTTGTTTATGCGACGAGGATATTATCCCGTAAGGAGTTACACTGACGCTGTACTGCTTCTTTTTGTATTTCTCTGTTCAGGTCGTCCCTCCCGCATTTCGCCCAAAGTCAGACGGGATAGGCGGCAGCACCTCCCCGCAAGCCAGTACAAGATAGGCGGTGTGGAAGATAAAGATAACACGTCCCTCCGTTTGGATCGGGTATTGTGTTTTCTTTAGAGCTTTTGGTTCGTGTGCACTGTGCAACACAGTCTGAGCGCAAATACAAATGCTCGGCCTTTTATAAATAAAAAAAAAATCCGAAGAACAAGACCATCCTCGTCTAATATAAAACCTTCCCGATGAACGAACCTTATAAAACTTGCCCTCCGTCACAGCAAAACAATTTCTGCAACAATTTCATAATCCATTTGTAAAAAGACAACGGTAAGATTTCGTCCAGTGTACGATCAGTTTAAGCAAACTGGGTTTAGCTAGTCAGTAAAACACTCTTTATAGTGTAGCAACGTTAGTAACGCTAAATTCTTACCTAGTTTATGAGACGAGTGCTGTACTTGACTATTTTTTGTAATTTATTATTATTATTTTTTTTTTAATGCTTTATAGAGCAAATTGCACCTATGACAGTTGTTATTACCACAGAAGCCATCTCAAATGGTTGCAAACTCTGAGGGTGACTTTGAACCGGAAGTCCCGCCTCAATCGTCATCTGATTGACAGCGGAATCCTGGAGCCAGAGAAGAGAAAAGAATCAGACACGAAGTTGAAGAAGCGAAAAAAAATAAACATCGAATCTCCAAGTTCTCGCAACGAGGGTGACTGTTGGGGTCTGGAGAAGTGACCGGGAGATGGAGAGCCCCGTATTTTGGTCTTGGTAAGAGGGTAACTCACTTGATGTTGACGAGGGAACCTATGCCGCTATGCTATATACCGACGTGAGAAAACTACGGCCCGGGGGCCACATGCGGCCCGTTAAACGTTTTAATCCGGCCCGCCGAATTTGAAAAAAAAAAAAAAAAACCTTGTTAATGTTTTATTTTCAAAATAGTGTGGTTTTTCAAAGACAAGCTTTTGTTCACTTTCATTTAAAATTAAATGTATTTTTTTTCTCAGATGAGATGAGGTTACCAAAACACTCCATCCATCTGCTCCTGGTCCAGCCCCTCTGTCAAATTTTAGAACCCATTGTGGCCCGCCAATAAAAAAGTTTTCCCACCCCTGCTATATACTATAAGCTATGTTAATGTCGTCAGGCCATTATAGAGTATTTCTTCTGACATTTTGAAGGAGAAATAATACTCAACGTTTTATTTTTTTATGATGTTTGAGGCATTCTGACTGAAATACAGTTCAATTGAGGTTACCAGTAGTCATTTCCATTACCTGTCAATGTAAATTAGAATGTAACTTACTACAGTGAACCCTCGGTTATCGCGGTTAATGGGGACCGAGACCACCCGCGAAAACTGAAAATCCGCGAAGTAGCGGCGCACCTTCAAAAATGCTTAAAAAAAAAAAAGTGCGAAGTAGCGGCGCACCTTCAAAAATGCTTTTAAAAAAAAGTGCGAAGTAGCGGCGCACCTTCAAAAATGCTTAAAAAAATAAATAAATAAAATAATATATATATATATATATATATATATATATATACGGGTAGAGAGAGAGAGGGTGAAATTCATGTTATAACAAAAAAAAAAAATTATTAAAACATTTTTTTATTCCCCAGCCATTATTTTTGTATTTATTCAATTACTTCTTTTTGTATTTATTTAATTACTTCGACTTTTACCTGCTGGTACGCCGTCCGGTGTGCCCTGGCATTCTTCATTTATTTATTCATTTATTCATTCATAACTGACAGCCTCGCGCTCCGCTCATGCCCGGGCGGAAGGTGTTCCTCTTCGGCTTAACAACCACGCACGCCGGCCGGTCTCCTCCGGAGCTCTCGCACGGTCCCGAACGGAGCGAAATGTCGCCCCGCTAGTGCCCGGGCGGAAGTTGTTCCTCTTCGGCTTAACTGCCACGCACGCTGGCCGGAGCTCTGGTACGGTCCGAACCGCGCGAAACGTCGCCCCAAATCGTGCCCGGGGGAACGTGCTCTTCTTTGTCCACTCTCCTCTTCGCCCACGTTCTTCTTCGGCGGACGCCGGCCGTCTAACCACTCCAGCGCCCCGTCGTGCCGCTCGGCGAAACTACAATGCCCCCGAATATTTTTTAGACCCGCGAAGCACTGAACCCGCGAAAGGTGAACCGCGAAGTAGCGAGGGTTCACTGTATTGCAACCAGATACCTATAAAATGTCATTTCATTTGCACTGTTTTGATCGCCACTGTTTTGCTCATTGAACAACAAATGAAAAGATGAATCATACACAGTGTTTGTAAAGATAATTGTCAATGTTTTATTAAATGAAATTCCAATGTAAAATTGTGTAATATTGTGTTATATAATGGGTCTACAACATACATTTCTCACAGACAAGTAGAGCTTTTTCTCATGAAATGTGTTGAAAAAAAACTAACATTTGAACATTGTTTTGCGTTACAACATCCGTGTTTACTGGTCATAAATTATTAACTTAAGTTTAATATACACTACACGAGCTGGGTAGCCACCACGCCTCAACCACCATAACAAGTTCGCTAACCCTTTAAGTCGAACGAGGTAGCTAACATATCGGGTTCAATTTGTACCAAAAATATGCTGTTGTGCCTTGTGTCTCTGTATATGTCGTCATGACGTGTCATTTGACAAAGCCTTGTGTCGATGTTAGTTGTCGATGTAACAGTCTATGTTAGATGTCAATGTATGTCTATGTTAGATCTCAATGTGTCGATGTTAGATGTCAATCTATGTGTTTATGTTAGATGTCTATGTAAATGTTTGTTAGATGTCGATGTGTGTAAGATGTCTATGTAGAGGTTGGTTAGATGTCGATGTCTATGTAAATGTTTATGATGGATGTCGATGTGTCTGTTAGATGTCCGTGTTTGTTAGATGTGATTGTAATGGTTTATGTTATAGACGTCAATGTAAGTGTCAATGTTAGATGCCCATGCATGTTTGTTAGATGTCGATATATGTGTCATTGTTACATTTCAACGTAAATGTTGTTCGTGCAAGTTTCCAGTCCTCCAGCCACGTGACATCATGCGCGTCAAAGTGATAACTCGTACATTTCACGGAGGGAAAAAAAACAGACACCATTGGTAGTTTTGACCGGGAAAAAAAAAAATCATTTATTTTTTTCGAACACCTCATGTCTCTTTCAGCGTAAGAATAAACATGACACGACCAAAATAAAATATACCAACACAGGCAAATATTTAAGGAGCACTCAAGAGATACACTTCAGCTCATTTAATCCCACCTATTTTTACTAACGCAAACCCTTCAATTCTAGCGCCCACAGAATAGTGTGCTATAATGCTATAAAAATATGGAGCCTTTACCTGACAGCGTTTGAATATAACTGAATTCCCATTGCTCACGAAAAACTGAGAAACTAAGAACAAACATTTCAAGCACAAGCTTGACTTGACTTCAACAGTTCTATTTTTTCTTTTGTGACAGCTCAGACATCAAAATAATGCTTTCCTTCTATAAAATAAAAACAGCATGACAAAAGGTGCTGAAATAAACTATATACGGAAGTGCGTGAGTGACAGTGTGTGCATGTGTTTTTGCAACGCATGTGTACACCCCGCCATACAAATTACACAATTCGTTGGGTATGTGGTATACACTTAAA
This sequence comes from Idiotropiscis lumnitzeri, assembly GCF_059441095.1. Taxonomy (NCBI): domain Eukaryota; kingdom Metazoa; phylum Chordata; class Actinopteri; order Syngnathiformes; family Syngnathidae; genus Idiotropiscis; species Idiotropiscis lumnitzeri. The sequence continues at coordinate 294,187 of NW_028283579.1, read as the reverse complement.
AACAATTGCCTTGGAGCAAGTGAACACAACACGTCTCACACTGTATACATGCTGTAGAAGGGCTGGGCGATATGACCTCAAATCAATATCGCGAGAAATCGAGCAATTTTACCTCGATAACGATAAATGCACAATAAATTCCCACGTGGACTAAAATCAAAATAAATGCAGGAATTGCATATTGACTGTTTTTTTTATTGACCAACTGGTACACTTTACTTTCAATGAAAAATAAAAGTACAAAAATCATTTGTATGAACATTCCAAATAGCTTGCAGGGTTCGCGGTTAACTTTAAAAACTGCTTGCCCATAGGGCAAGTGCCACTAAAATTTGCCTTGCCCGAGTGGCCAAATTACTTGCCCGACTTGGGCAAGTGACAATTTTTTTTCTCTAAGAATAAAATGTTTATGGTTGTAAAATGTGCGCCACAAATGTAAATAAACATATAATCTGATAAGCATAAATTAATCTTGTTTTCATCATCAACCATGAAACCCTACTCACAAGAGCAAATGTATCATCCTGTGCAGTTATTGAAAATGTTAATTGTAGTTTTAATAATTAACAAATCTGCATGTTAAATTGGGAAAATGATATTACAGCAATCCAGATGATCAATTTTAAGTCCAGGAGAGCGTATTAATTGAGGAATCACATGAGTAAATTATGAGTGTGGCAAATTTGTGTATTCCTTTAAGACCAGTGCCTGTGGTGCTGCCTCCATAAGTTTCATAGCATAAACAGAACACAGTCACTGACACTATGTCAGGTCACATCATGGAGCTAATGAATTAACAGCCAATAATCAAATATTACTCCCTTCCTTACTCACAACTGAATTGTCTACTTAAAAATATTCGAGCTATTTTAGTCATGTCAGAGGAATCCGAAATGTTCGGATTTGAACGAACTCGTCGCCACTCGTAAACATGCGCAGAAGGTAAGAAAACTTCCGGCTGTCAATTTTCGGCCAAAATATCGTAGGTTTTTGTTGTGTTTTTCAAACTTCAAATGAGGATGCTACGACAGCGAGTTCCAATACTGCGGGATTTATTGACGTCCACTTTAACTCGACATTCACTGAACTAACTGATCCCCGTAGCGCCCGCCCATTACCCCCGATAAGGCCAATGGACCATACCAAAACATAAGGGGTTGTCTGGGTTAAACCATCACCATACAGTGCACACAAACAGATCACACCACCGTTTTCGTCAAAATTAAAGATATTTGGCTGCTTTAAAAAATGCTTGCCCGGTTGGGCAAGTTGCCCATAATTTTACCTTGCCCGTGGCCAAATTTCACTTGCCCCGGGCAATCGGGAAGCGGTTAACCGCGAACCCTGAGCTTGCTTTGCATGACTTGAACAATGTCACAAAGAAAAAGGGTACCTCTTGCGAAATCTTTTTCTGCAAATAGATTGCGCCAAGATGCTCTCGTGATGTAAATAATGGCAAATAAAAAAACGCGAAATAAAATGAAAGAAAATGTCAATGCAAGCCAAATAAACAAGTGGGTATTATCGGGGAAAATGTGCCGTCTCGAGTACTCTGCTGCGCAGTCGCCACTTGTCATCTATGTAATGCACAGTTAGGCTCAATCAGGGATCCATGTTGCGACCCGACCACAAGTCGGATGTAGATGCAAAATGCTTGACATGTCTAAGCTCCCGGCCCGATGTAGTCCATATCGGGAAATACGGCTTTCATGAAGCGTTTAAATCCTGTGCGCGCCACGTAACTAGAGGAGCTTTATCTTTAGCTATGTGCTAAGCTATCGCGTCCACCTCTGAGACGTTCTCTCGTATGGTGTCGCCTCCGTTCATGGGCTGTTGTCACTTGTCGAACCTTGCTTCTCACTTTGAACTTTCAGCACAGCATGGTTGTGTTGTGGGTGGTGAGAAAGCTTCTGGATTTGAATCGCCAGCAACGAGAGCGACAGACGGGTGGAGTCACATGACTAGAGGCGCTGTAGCGGTCTTAAAGGGGCATGAACATTGCCGCAGACAAAAGGCTTTTCTTTTTTTATTCATCGAATTTACCGACATGGGCAAAATGATTTCGGTCATTGTAATAAATTTCGGTAACGGTAAATTTTCGGTTTATCGCCCAGCCCTATGCTGTAGCATGGCTTTTTTTGCCGTGGGTGTCAAATATTTTACTTTGTTTTCAGAGTGCTTACAGACCTCTTGGTTTTGCCTCAAAATAATTGTCTGCAAAGCAGTCTGTGCCATCCGCATCATTGATGTGCAGGAGTAGCTTGTTGGTAATAAATAGCTGCAAGAAGTCCGCTGTTTGCCGCAGCATCCAGTGGTCCAGCGCTCGCAGTGAAAGTCTTGTCTGGCAGCCCGAACCATCCCCAAACATTTCGAGATGCACGTCCACTAAATTCCAGAAATATAAACATGGACAAACTTGACATTCTTCCAGATTCTGTCTCTTTGCATTGTTTTGAAGTTACTCCTGCAACTTTTCCACTTCTTCGATCCTCCCCATTGTCTGAAAAAGAAGTGTATATTTTGATTTGAAATAATGACCTCAACATACCAATACATTTGTTTATCATCTGAACTGGATTATTTTGAAACAACATTTGGGTTGGACATCTGGGATTTGTTGTTGTGTATATTCAGAGTAATCCTTTTCTTGTATATAGCTAAAGCAATAGTCGCTGGCCTTGAAAATGGGTACAAGACTTGACCAAATTAAGATGCCATAAGGTCTAATTTGCCCCTTCTCTACCACAACTGATTTAGAGGCCATTAGTAACAGATTTGAGAAGACCACTTTTAAAGATATGAAGCCAGAGCTCGGCACCGGACCCATTTTAATTATTTATTATAATTTTAATGTATTATTGAGCAAATGACACAATATGTCAGTAGTGATTACCACAGAAGTCATGTCAAAATAGTGCAAATTCTGAGGTCGACTTCAAATCAGACAGGCGGAGACGAGCGCCAGAGAAGAGATGAGAATCAGAAGAGATGTTGAAGAAGCTAATAACAAAAAAAACAAAAAAACACATCAAATCTCCATGTAGTAGCAACGGGGATGGCTCATGGGGTCAGGAGAAGTGAGCGGGAGATGGGGAGTATGAGGTGCCGTTGGGGACAAAAGTCAGGAATCGCTTCACACTTCTGAAATGCACTCTTACACACCAGTGAAATTGTTGTTGCTCATGCATACTTATGAAACGCTATCATACATACGAGTGAAACGCTCTCATACACACTAGTGAAATAGTTGTTGCTCATACACTCGTCAAATGCGCTCATACACATAGGTGAAACATTCTCATACACACCAGTGAAAGGCGCTCAGGCACAATTGTGAAATTATTGTTATTCATAAATACAACTGAAACATGCTCATGCCCATACACGAGTGAAATGCTTTCATACAAACACCCACACTGTTGAAAATGCTGTCATGAACACAAGATCGCTTACAAATACTAAAATGTAAAAATTAATCATTTATTTAGCAGGGATGCATGGTGGGCGACTTGTTAGCACGATGGTCTCACAATGCAGAGGTCGCGGGATTGATTCCGGCTTTCCTGTTTGGAGTTTGCATGTTTCCCACACGCCTGCGTGGGTTCTCCGGTTTCCTCCCACATTCCAAACACATGCATGGCAGGTTGTTTGGACACCCTAAATTGGTGTGAGTGTGAGCGCGGATGGTTGTTTGTCTTTGTGTGACCTGCGATTGGCTGGCAACCAGTTTAGGGTGTACCCCACCTACTGCCCCAAGATAGCTGGGATAGGCTCCAGCACCCCCTGCAACCCTTGTGAGGAGAAGCCGTACAGATAATGGATGGTGGGATGGCATTCATAATGGACGGCCGCCACGGTGGGCGACTTGTGAGCACGATGGTCTCACAATGCAGAGGTTGTGGGATCGATTCCGGCTCCGGCCTTCCTGTGTAGAGTTTGCATGTTCTCCCAAGCCTGCGTAGTTTTCTCTGAGTTCGCCAGTTTCCTCGCACATTGCAAAAACATGCATCCATTTACTCTGATGCCAATGTTTTCTGTACCTTATGGCAGATTTTTCTCTTTGCCGAAGACTATTAGCACTTGTAGAGCGAGGACCTGTGCCACAGTCGTCAACTGCACCCTAAAATCAGATCATTTTGTATTTTAGACATTACACACTACACAGTTAAAGATGGTCCAAAAAAGAAAAATGGATTAATGTATTTCAACTTACATAATACTCTTTAAAGAGCTGACCAGCTCATTCCCAGAGGTACGTATTGGGGCGTATTGGTCGTCTTTACAGAAGACTCCAGGAGGTAACTCAGGTTTGACCTTCAGCCACAACAGAGTGTTGGGTGTGAGTGCTTCCAAGTCGTTGAGGTCGGAAGATGTCCTTGTGATAGGCCTGCTGTTTATAACTGCTTCAGCCTCACCAAGCAAGGTATATTGACTTTCTTCACCCGAAATTTGTTCTTTTACAGTGACATTCAGGATTTTTCTCACAGACCAAATAAGTCGCTCACAGCTTCCTCCGTGGTGGGAACCTGCTGGGGGATTGCTATGCCACTGAATACCTTTTTGCAGCAAGTGTTTCTCGATTTACTTAGTGTTCCATTCTTTGATTGATTTCTTCATTTCACTGTCAGCTGATCTTAAGTTGGTTCCGTTATCAGAATACATCTCTCTCACTTGTCCTCTTCTGACAAGAAATCTTCGGATTGCGTTGAGACAAGCATCTGTGTCACGTGAAGATGCAATTTCCAGATGTACGGCTCGTACAGCGAAACATGTAAAAATCACGCCGTATCTCTTTACTTGTCCTCTAACCCTACTTACTTAGAATGGACCAAAATAATCAACGCCAATTCTCTTGAAAGGCGGATCGTCAGGTAGCACTCTTCTGATGACTCTAGCAGCTCGAGGTATCCAAAACTGTTGATGCAGATTAGCCATCATGTGGTTCCTTCCAGCGTGAGCTGTAATCTCATGAATGTATCTCAGGACTAGCTTTGTGTTATGTGAATCCTTGGCAAGATGGCTTGCTGTTTTGCTGTTTCAGGCATAGCTGCGTGGCTCAACTGTCCACCAACCCTCATGACACCATCTTGAAGTACTATATTGAACTTGTAAAGTGGGCTACTTTTCTTCACCCTTTTTTGTTTTTCAAATATGGCTAAATCTTTTTTGAAACTTCGCCTTTGACAGTATTTCACAAGTTCTCTTTCTGCTTTATCCAAGTCGTCGCAGGTCAAATACTTTCCTTTGACAGTTCTCTTGAATAAATTCTTCTTGCCTTCTTCACCTAATGTGATTAACTCCTTTCTATTTTCCTTTACTCTGTCAGTAAGTCTTTCAGCTTTAGAAACCAGGCTACGGCCTGCTTCAATGCTGTCCAAGACGAATAATGGTTCATCCACTGGCCCAGAGAATCTTTGGGCTTCAGTGACTGAATTACATGCACTTGAGTCACTCATTTGACCTCCAGGTCATTAATTGGTAATTTGAAGTGGTTTTTGTGTTTAACTAAATTCCTGGACACTGCCTGATTTTTTTCAGAGCTGTACAACCACTAGAAAGGGTGGTTCCCACAATGTGAGTTTTGCTCAGGTGGCCCAACAATGTCAAAAAAAACAAGTAGGGGTGTGTGTGTGTGTTTGTATAAGCTACATGTTGGGGACCAACATCGGACAGCACACCCACTGTAGGGGACCAAAATTTTTGTGGGGACCAAAAATCTGGGCCCCACAAAAAAGAGCATTGAATTCAGTGATAAGAAGCTCAGGGGGAGGTCCTGTCAAAGTTTCAGGGCTTCCCAGGAAGGTCACAAAAACAAGACGAGTGTGCTAGAAATGTGTGTGCGGAAAAATTACTCAGGATCGCTGTCTAGTGGTCGGTCCCGGTACTGCACTTACGCACACTTCACACACTCGGCTGGTCTGCGCATGTGCAGGACAGTCTGCTTTTTGTCAGGCAGCCACCCTCCCCTCCCCCACAGCCCAACCCGAAAAATTGAGATGTTAGTTAAGTATTTATTCCTATTATTGAGTGAGATTACATATTTTTACTTGGCAGCTGGCACAACAGCTAAGCTTGGAGCACAGTTATTGCAAAATAAAATAAATAAACAGTAACAACAATAACGATTGTTAATATTGTTATACTTTATAGCGTAACCTATTTATACAAATTTTCTGTATGCAATTTCAAGTGCAACTAATATAGTTGTGCATATAGATAGCCACCAAACTCCATACATTAGATAAAAATAAGAGCCACGATGTTAACCAATTAACAGTTCAAGAAAAAAGCAGACATCCAAGAACTTGCTTTGTTACTTTTGCGTGGCCAGAACTACAAACCCCAAAGCAGAGCAAACCCAAAACATCAGAGAAAGTACAATACTTTTGTCAAGGAGTGGTGCTGCTGCTTTGCGATCGCTGCCACCATAGTGAACGCACTCCCACATTCGTGCACACGCACACATGCCACACACCTGTTTTCCACGTCCTGTCAGTCCACTCCGTCGGTCCGCATTTATTTCGTTGGTCAGCCATCACGGTTGGGTGCGCACTAGATCGCTGTTAAACCATCTTCTACGCCACAGTCCTCGTGTTCAACAAACATTTCTCCCGAATTCGCCTACCATGCACAACTCTCCACTTTCAAACCGAGCGCCGCTGTTACTTCCGGGTTTTTAGCGCCAAGCACTTGACGCTAGCGTGTGACGTCATGGCGAAATACTAGGTTTTAAAATAAAAATTTTCTTTTTTTTGTACAGTCTAAGTGCATGGGGTTATGATAGATCGAATGAGTATACCTTTATGTACTCACTAACATTTATGTTGATCATAAAATGTTGTTTTGATGAAGAAAACTGTTATTTTTTAGAATCAATTGGCTTAGGGCACTTGGGCAAACTACGGCCCGGGGGCCACTTGTGGCCCGTTAAACGTTTCAATCCAGCCCCCCAAACTTGAAAAAAATTAAATGAATAAGCCTTGTTAATGGTTTATTTTCTAAATACTGTGGTTTTTCAAAGACATATATATTGTTGGAATGCTTTTGTTCACTTTCGTTTAAAATTAAATGTATTTTAGGACTCATTGTGCCCCCCCCCCTCCCAATCAAAAAGTTTGCCCATCCCTGGCATAGTGGATGGGCCGAGGAGTTTAAAAGGCACACATCATGCATTTTTCAGTCAGTTTTAGCCAGGGCTTGGTATGGGGAAGACCAGCTGGTTTACATGTAATCATTAAATTTTCCCAAGTTTTATTTAAGTTAATTGGACAAAACAAAAAAACGCAATATTCTTCTGCCAGAGAGTATGTAATATTCTTCTGCCATTTTATTGTAGAGGGCCATTTTGAGCCCCTAACAATATTATTCAACCAAGAGATCATGAGTCGTCGCCCACTTACTTTCTGAAGTCAGCTGGGATGTCACGGCTGTGACCCTCGTGAGGATAAAGTGGTTCAGATGGAAAAGTAGGACTAAGGGCTTTTTCTCAGGTTTCCATGCGCAAATCCATGTATATTAGGTTAATTGGAGACTCTAAATTCTCTACTCATCAAATGACATTCGTGACCCTGATGGATAGATAAAATAGATTATTAATCTGCCATGGGAAGTCCAAGGTGTCTGGTAGAAAGAAATGCATTCATACACTCATTACACAGTCAACCAAGCAAAGACACAAAGCCTAGGGCAGGGGCGGGCAAACTTTTTGATTGGAGGACCACAATGGGTTCTAAAATATGACAGAGGGGCCGGACCAGGAGCAGATGGATGGAGTGTTTTGGAAACCTCACCTCATCTGAGAAAAAAAATACATTTAATTTTATATGAAAGTGAATAAAAGCATTCCAACAATAATATTTGTCTTTGAAAACCACAGTGTTTAGAAAATAAAACATTAACAAGGTTTATTCATTAAATTTTTTTCAAGTTCGGCGGCCCGGATTAAAACTTTTAACGGGCCGCATGTGGCCCCCGGGCCGTAGTTTGCCCTCGCCTGGCCTAGGGCATAAACACATACATGTAATATCCAATCCGCTTATTCTCACAAGGATAGCGTGCTGGAGCCTACCCAGCTGTCAACGGGCAGTAGGCGGGGCACACCCTGAAGTGGTTGCCAGCCAATCGCAGGGCACGCAAAGACGAACAACCATCTGCGCTCAAACTCACTCACAAATGCAACCTCCACACAGGAAAGCTGGGTCCCGGGATCGAACCCTGCACCTTGGGACTGCGAGCCGGATGTCCTAACCAGTCTTAACTCATTAAATACCAGCCATTTTCACTGGAGCAACCCACTCAATCCCAGAGTTTTCCTGGGTTTTGACTAATATTGCAAGGCCCACAGAATATTGTATTCTAATGCTATATAGACATGGAGCACACCCGAAGAAAGATGAGACTCTCTTCTTTCAACAGAAAAAAAATGTTTGTTCCTATCTTTTTCCATTCTTGAACAATCGGCATTTGAAAATAGCTACATTTCATGAAAACTCCAATCCCTGGGGAAAAAACTGAGAAAATGAGCTTTTTGTAAACTGATGCATTTTGACCATAATTTGAACTTTGACACTATTATTTATGGCTTTTATGACACCTCTAACATCTAAATAATGCATGCCTTCTATAAAATAAAAAAAAGCACAAAAAATATGTTTTTGATAAAATAAATTTATTTGCACATAACACTAAACGACTGAACTGTTGAACTATGTACAAAAATGAAATACATCAGTGTCATACATACTTTTTTTTTGTGTGATATAAAATAAAACAGTTGCCTTGATGCAAGGGCACACAACATAGTTCACACCACATTCTTGTTTCACTCCGTTTGCCTTTGCGCAAACAGACCCGACACTTTCGTTGTGGTCTGGCTTTGCTGGTCTGTGGAAAATAGGCGAGCTTGTGTTTGTCCACTGGGGTTTGTGTGAAAATAATTGTCTGGGAAGTGATTGCTGGCATCCGCGATGTGCTGCAGAAGCTCATCCGTGAGAAACAGCTGCAGGAAATCAGCTGGCTCCTCAGACTCCAAATGGGCAGCGGCATTCAGTGGTCCAGGGGTTGCTGTAAAGTCGATTTTCCTCGGTTGCCATCCAGTGTGACGCCATCCGGAACCACTGCTTCCTGATGCACAACCTGTAAATTACAGAAATATAAACAATTGGAAATATATATTTATTGCTGCATTTTATTGCTGGCGTGTGAAGTTTCATATTATAATTTACCTTTCTTTACACCAACAAGACGAGGAGGAACTTTCTTGCCGCGGGATGCACAATCTGTGAATTTTAGAAAGTATGCATGATTACCACACCATTCAGTATTGTTGTTTCCTCGTCGGGGAGGAGATACGCTCGCGTCTAACTGCACATTTATGCGACATTTTCTGCCCGCAAGATGCATGATATGTACAATAAAAGCACGAGGGGTAAAACCACATGTTCAATGGTAACTTGCGAGCGCTTACCTCCTCGTTCGGGGGGATCTGGTGAGGACTCTCAGCTGCTTTGGCTATTGTCCGAAGGCAGGCGATGCAGGCCGCAAGGCACGCGCACCCTCTTTAGACGCCTGTTTGTTGAGACGACGACGAAGCGTCATCCTCTCAACCAAAGCGTCTCCATCGCCTTGATGCTTTTAGGAAGCTTTTTTTTTTTACAAAAAAGCATTCCTCGATCGTCATTTGCTTGGAGGATTTCATTGCTAACGCTACTAATGCCAGGATGGCCGAGTGGTCTAAGGCGCCGCGTTCAGGACCCAGTCTCCCCAGGAGGCCTGGGTTCGAATCTCGAATTTTTCGGCTGCCAGGATGGCCGAGGGGTCTAAGGCGCCGCGTTCAGGACCCAGTCTCCCCAGGAGGCCTGGGTTCGAATCTCGAATTTCCCCATTGTGGGACTAATAAAGGCAATATTATTTATTTATTTAATGCGACTGCTGCTAGTGCTGCCGATGCTGCTGCTACCCACGCTGCTCTCCACACTTATAAGTCTACCCCAGGATCCCGCCCCCCATTTGTACCTCTGGCGCAGATTCAAGGCGGATCTTTTGCACCTCTGCCCCCTGCTGGGTGATTTTTACATGATTCACAATGCGGACAAGGCTGATTCTCAGTCAGAGGTTGCATCAGACCCTTATGTACACTATGACGTAAAAAAGACAGGAAACGAATATAAACATATAGATGTCTTCAGGTACCGACTCTTTATGTACATGTGAAGTTTTGGATTTTTAGCAGCATGTGCATGAGAGTTATTAAGCATTTTGTCCATTGCGGCGAAGGAAATCTTAAGTGAAAACTTTGAAGCCCCGCCCCCGTCATATAGTATTTCGGAAACAAAAGATTTTAGCCCCAGTGTTTGTCCCAGGTCTTAAGATGCTACAGACAGAATTTTAAGGCAATCAGATGAAGCCTTTAGGATCAGGGTGCAAAAGAATGACCCCTGTAAACATGCAAAAAAGGGAAAAAGTCGGACTTTCAAAAATTCATAACTCACTTCCTGTTCATATTAGACGTTAAAATATCAAATTTTTCGCCATGCCCGATGAGACTGCCAAGTTTGGTGAGTTTTTGTGCATGTTTCGGGGGTCAAAAATGCGATCGAACAATCGGAAAAATAATAATAATAATAATTTCAACAAAAACAATAGCGACTTCGCAGCGGTCGCTGCTCAGGCCCTAATAATAATAATAATAATAATAATAAAAGTAATAATATTTTCTACAAAAACATTAGGGACCTCGCAGCCGTCGCAGCTCGGGCCCTAATAACAATTTCTACAAAAACAATAGCGACTTCGCAGCGGTCGCTGCTCAGGCCCTAATAATAATAATAATAATAATAATAAAAGTAATAATAATTTCCACAAAAACAATGGGGACCTCGTAGCGGTTGCTGCTCGGGCCCTAATAATAATTTCTACATAAACAATAGGGACCTCGCCGCGGTCGCTGCTCGGGCCCCAATAATAATTTCTACACAAAGTCCATTGTGGTGACCCGCCCCTTTTAAGTAAATTCAAAATGGCCGACTTCCTGTAAAACCTAGCTCATTGCTCCAAGAGACTTTTTTGTAGGTCTTGGTCTTATACATACAGTGAACCCTCGCTACTTCGCGGTTCACCTTTCGCGGGTTCAGTGCTTCGCGGGTATAAAAAATATTCGGGGGCATTGTAGTTTCGCCGAGCGGCACGACGGGCGCTGGAGCGGTTAGACGGCCGGCGTGCGCCGAAGAAGAGCGTGGGCGAAGAGGAGAGTGGACGAAGAAGAGCACGTTCCCCCGGACACGATCGGTGGCGACGTTTCGCGCGGTTCGGACCGTACCAGGGCTCCGGCCGGCGTGCGTGGCAGTTAAGCCGTAGAGGAGCACCGTCCCCGGGCACGGGCGGTGCCAAGCGGCCCCTAAGTTTAACCGAATGGAAGCTCTGGAGGAGGAGGGCATGCTCGCGTCACAGTAAGCCGAAGAGGAGCACCTTCCCCGGGCACGGGCGGTTCCAAGCGGCCCCTAAGTTTAACCAAATGGAAGCTCCGGAGGAGGAGGGCATGCTCGCGTCACAGTAAGCCGAAGAGGAGCACCTTCGCCGGGCACGGGCGGTTCCAAGCGGCCCCTAAGTTTAACCGAATGGAAGCTCCGGAGGAGGCGGGCATGCTCGCGTCACAGTAAGCCGAAGAGGAGCACCTTCCCCGGGCACGGGCGGTGCCAAGCGGCCCCTAAGTTTAACCGAATGGAAGCTCCGGGGGAGGAGGGCGGGCGTGTGTCACAGTTAAGCCGAATTGGAACACCTCTTCCGCCCGGGCACGAACGGAGCGCGAAGCTGTCAGTTATGAATGAATAAATGAATAAATAAATAAATAAATAAAGAATGCCACCTTTCATTTCACAGGGAACACCGGACGGCGTACCAGCAGGTAAAAGTCGGAGTAATTAAATAAATACAAAAAGAATGGCTGGGGAATAAAAAAATAATACGTTTTAATAATAATTTGTTTTTTTTGTTATAACATGAATTTCACTCTCTCTCTCTCCCCGTATATATATATACATATATATATATATATATATATACATATATATATATATATATATATACATATATATATATATATATATATATATATACAGATATATATATATATATATATATATATATATATATATATATATATTTATTATATATATTGTATTTTCTTTTAAGCATTTTTGAAGGTGCGCCGCTACTTCGCGGATTTTCAGTTTCCGCGGGTGGTCTCGGTCCCCATTAACCGCAATAACCGAGGGTTCACTGTACTCCATAAAATTTACAAAAAGCGAGGTGAAACACTCAACCAGGGCTGCTTTTTTGAACATTTCTCGAGGGCCATGGCGAGCCATTTCAAAAAAGCTGCACAACTAACGTATAAAATATTGATAAATTTGCTCTGCCTGATGTGTGTGTCAAGTTTCACGAGTTGTCGTTTATATTTAGAACCTCATAATCAGCGTTGTTTTATTGCCAAAAAGTGCAATGCCACTCCCACAACTTTTCACGAAAAAGGATGAATTTCGTATTGTGACATCCTCATGGCCGAAACAGTCCTCTCCGAGCATATATGAGGGCGACCTTGTTGAGTTGCACGGAGAAAAACATCCAAGAAAATAACTTGTATTAGCTTTTACCAGTTGGTGGCGCTACTACTACGATGAAAAATAAGTTGGTAGATGTCTTCAGGGCTGAAGTATCCTCAAATGTGTACAACTTCGAGAAGATAGGATCATCTGAGTCATGTTGCCGGAGCTTTTGTTGCCACAGAGTACAATCTGACTTTTCAGCACCGTAATAGCCACGCCTTTTGCCAAAACGTCACAAAATTCGGCAGAGAGTAAGATCATTGTCTTGAGTCTTTTCTGACTAATTTTCAGTCGGATTCGTCAAAAGGGCACCGTGCAGTATGTGAAAATTAAAATAAAAACACATTTTTGATTCCACTTGGCGGCGCTGTGTGTATAACAAAATAATAACATTAAGATGTCTTCAGGTCGGGACGTTTTATTTACAGGTGAAGGTTTGGATTTTTAGGAGCATGTGCAGGGGAGTTATTAAGCATTCATTTATTTGTATTAGGTTCATTTTGTCTTCTTATTATTGATATTTGACTGATTCATTAAAAGCAGACAATTATGTTTTAGGTTAATTTTTTACCTGACATGTTTCGGCGAGTCTTTCGCCTTCTTCAGAGTGTCGCATGATGGTGTCTTGAGACCCGTCTTTATCAGCTGATGTTCCATGAGGGTGTGACTTACCTGTCAAAAAAATTAAAAATCAGAGCAGTAAAAGAACAAGCACAACATGAACATTACAAATCAGCAATCACTGACCACTGCAAAAGGGAAAACCACATCATGGACCGGGAGAAGGGCAGGGTCATCCGCACCGAAGAGAACAAACAACAGCGCTGGATCAGAGAGGCCATTGAGATCTGCAAGCGAGGCATAAAAACCATGAACAGAGACAAGGGAGCCTTCATCCTCTCTACCACCTGGAGCAGCATCTTGGCAGAGTGAACGGACAGCGGGGGGCGTGACTTGCCTTCATTCTTGTGACAGGTAAGTCACGCCCTCATGGAACATCAGCTGATAAAGACGGGTCACAAGACACCATCATGTGACACTCTGAAGAAGGCGAAAGACTTTCGTATTGTGACATCCTCAAGGCCTAAACACTCATCCGAGCAAATATAAGGTAGATTTTGTTAACCTGCCCGGAGAAAAACATAAACGAAAATAATTTGTATTTGTTTTAACCAGTTGGTGGCGCTACCACTGCGATCAAAAATAAGTTGGCAGCCGTCTTCAGGGCCTGAATATCCTCAAATGTGAAAAATTTCGAGAAGATGGATCATCTGAATCATTTTGCAGGAACTTTTGTTGCCACGGAGATTAATCAGACTCTGCGGCACCGTAATAGCCACGCCCTTCGAAGGAAAGTCACAAAAATAGGGATAGAGTAAGATCAATGTCTTGAGTCTTTTCTAGCCAATTTTCAATCGGATTCGTTAAAAGGGCACCGTGCAGTACGTCAAAATGTAAAAAATGATATTGATTGGCGCAAGGTGTATAACAGAATATAAACATATAGATGTCTTCAGGTACCGACTCTTTATGTACATGTGAAGTTTTGGATTTTAGCAGCATGTGCAGGAGAGTTATTAAGCATTTTGTCCATTGCGGCGAAGGAAATCTTAAGTGAAAACTTTGAAGCCCCGCCCCCGTCATATAGTATTTCGGAAACAAAAGATTTTAGCCCCAATTTTAGCCCCAGTGTTTGTCCCAGGTCTTAAGATGCTACAGACAGAATTTTTAGGCAATCAGATGAAGCCTTTAGGATCAGGGTGCAAAAGAATGACCCCTGTAAACATGCAAAAAAGGGCAAAAGTCGGACTTTCAAAAATTCATAACTCACTTCCTGTTCATATTAGACGTTTAAAATATCAAATTTCTCGCCATGCCCGATGAGACTGCCAAGTTTGGTGAGTTTTTGTGCATGTTTCGGGGGTCAAAAATGCAATCGAACAATCGGAAAAATAATAATAATAATAATTTCTACAAAAACAACAGGGACTTCGCAGCGGTCGCTGCTCAGGCCCTAATAATAATAATAATAATAATAATAAAAGTAATAATATTTTCTACAAAAACAATAGGGACCTCGCAGCCGTCGCAGCTCGGGCCCTAATAACAATTTCTAGAAAAACAATAGGGACCTCGCAGCGGTCACTGCTCGGGCCCTAATAATAATAATAATAATAATTTCCACAAAAACAATGGGGACCTCGTAGCGGTCGCTGCTCGGGCCCTAATAATAATTTCTACAAAAACAATAGGGACCTCGCCGCGGTCGCTGCTCGGGCCCCAATTATAATTTCTACACAAAGTCCATTGTGGTGACCCGCCCCCTTTTAAGTAAATTCAAAATGGCCGACTTCCTGTAAAACCTAGCTCATTGCTCCAAGAGACTTTTTTGTAGGTCTTGGTCTTATACATACAGTGAACCCTCGCTACTTGGCGGTTCACCTTTCGCGGGTTCAGTGCTTCGCGGGTCTAAAAAATATTCGGGGGCATTGTAGTTTCGCCGAGCGGCACGACGGGGCGCTGGAGCGGTTAGACGGCCGGTGTGCGCCGAAGAAGAGCGTGGGCGAAGAGGAGAGTGGACGAAGAAGAGCACGTTCCCCCGGACACGATCGGTGGCGACGTTTCGCGCGGTTCGGACAGTACCAGAGCTCCGGCCGGCGTGCGTGGCAGTTAAGCCGTAGAGGAGAACCTTCCCCGGGCACGGGCGGTGCCAAGCGGCCCCTAAGTTTAACCGAATGGAAGCTCCGGAGGAGGAGGGCATGCTCGCGTCACAGTAAGCCGAAGAGGAGCACCTTCCCCGGGCACGGGCGATTCCAAGCGGCCCCTAAGTTTAACCGAATGGAAGCTCCGGAGGAGGAGGGCATGCTCGCGTCACAGTAAGCCGAAGAGGAGCACCTTCCCCGGGCACGGGCGGTGCCAAGCGGCCCCTAAGTTTAACCGAATGGAAGCTCCGGGGGAGGAGGGCGGGTGTGTGTCACAGTTAAGCCGAATTGGAGCACCTCTTCCGCCCGGGCACGAGCGGAGCGCGAAGCTGTCAGTTATGAATGTATAAAAGAATAAATAAAGAAATGAATAAAGAATGCCACCTTTCATTTCACAGGGCACACCGGACGGCGTACCAGCAGATAAAAGTCGGAGTAATTAAATAAATACAAAAAGAATGGCTGGGGAATAAAAAAATAATACGTTTTAATAATAATTTGGTTTTTTTGTTATAACATGAATTTCACTCTCTCTCTCCCCGTATATATATATATATATATATATATATATATATATATATATATATATATATATTTATATATTTATTATATATATTGTATATTTTTTTAAGCATTTTTGAAGGTGCGCCGCTACTTCGCGGATTTTCAGTTTTCGCGGGTGGTCTCTGTCCCCATTAACCGCGATTACCGAGGGTTCACTGTACTCCATAAAATTTACAAAAAGCGAGGTGAAACACTCAACCAGGGCTGCTTTTTTTAACATTTCTCGAGGGCCATGGCGAGCCATTTCAAAAAAGCTGCACAACTAACGTATAAAATATTGATAAATTTGCTCGGCCTGATGTGTGTGTAAAGTTTCACGAGTTGTCGTTCATATTTAGAACCTCATAATCAGCGTTGTTTTATTGCCGAACAGTGCAATGCCACTCCCACAACTTTACACGAAAAAGGACGAATTTCGTATTGTGACATCCTCATGGCCGAAACAGTCATCCGAGCATATATGAGGGCGGCCTTGTTGAGTTGCACGGAGAAAAACATCCAAGAAAATAACTTGTATTAGCTTTTACCAGTTGGTGGCGCTACTACTACGATGAAAAATAAGTTGGTAGATGTCTTCAGGGCTGAAGTATCCTCAAATGTGTACAACTTCGAGAAGATAGGATCATCTGAGTCATGTTGCCGGAGCTTTTGTTGCCACAGAGTACAATCTGACTTTTCAGCACCATAATAGCCACGCCTTTTGCCAAAACGTCACAAAATTCGGCAGAGAGAAAGATCATTGTCTTGAGTCTTTTCTGACTAATTTTCAGTCGGATTTGTCAAAAGGGCACCGTGCAGGATGTGAAAATTAAAATAAAAACACATTTTTGATTCCACTTGGCGGCGCTGTGTGTATAACAAAATAATAACATTAAGATGTCTTCAGGTCGGGACGTTTTATTTACAGGTGAAGATTTGGATTTTCAGGAGCATGTGCAGGGGAGTTATTAAGCATTCATTTATTTGTATTAGGTTCATTTTGTCTTCTTATTATTGATATTTGACTGATTCATTAAAAGCAGACAATTATGTTTTAGGTTAATTTTTTACCTGACATGTTTCGGCAAGTCTTTCGCCTTCTTCAGAGTGTCGCATGATGGTGTCTTGAGACCCGTCTTTATCAGCTGATGTTCCATGAGGGTGTGACTTACCTGTCAAAAAAATGAAAAATCAGAGCAGTAAAAGAACAAGCACAACATGAACATTACAAATCAGCAATCACTGACCACTGCAAAAGGGAAAACCACATCATGGACCGGGAGAAGGGCAGGGTCATCCGCACCGAAGAGAACAAACAACAGCGCTGGATCAGAGAGGCCATTGAGATCTGCAAGCGAGGCATAAAAACCATGAACAGAGACAAGGGAGCCTTCATCCTCTCTACCACCTAGAGCAGCATCTTGGCGGAGTGAACGGACAGCGGGGGGTGTGACTTGCCTTCATTCTTGTGACAGGTAAGTCACGCCCTCATGGAACATCAGCTGATAAAGACGGGTCACAAGACACCATCATGTGACACTCTGAAGAAGGCGAAAGACTTTCGTATTGTGACATCCTCAAGGCCTAAACACTCATCCGAGCAAATATAAGGTAGATTTTGTGAACCTGCCCGGAGAAAAACATCAACGAAAATAATTTGTATTTGTTTTAACCAGTTGGTGGCGCTACCACTGCGATCAAAAATAAGTTGGCAGCCGTCTTCAGGGCCTGAATATCCTCAAATGTGAAAAATTTCGAGAAGATGGATCATCTGAATCATTTTGCAGGAACTTTTGTTGCCACGGAGAATAATCAGACTCTGCGGCACCGCAATAGCCACGCCCTTCGAAGGAAAGTCACAAAAATAGGGATAGAGTAAGATCAATGTCTTGAGTCTTTTCTAGCCAATTTTCAATCTGATTCGTGTAAAGGGCACCGTGCAGTACGTCAAAATGTAAAAAATGTTATTGATTGGCGCAAGGTGTATAACAGAATATAAACATATAGATGTCTTCAGGTACCGACTCTTTATGTACATGTGAAGTTTTGGATTTTTAGCAGCATGTGCAGGAGAGTTATTAAGCATTTTGTCCATTGCGGCGAAGGAAATCTTAAGTGAAAACTTTGAAGCCCCGCCCCCGTCATATAGTATTTCGGAAACAAAAGATTTTAGCCCCAGTGTTTGTCCCAGGTCTTAAGATGCTACAGACAGAATTTTAAGGCAATCAGATGAAGCCTTTAGGATCAGGGTGCAAAAGAATGACCCCTGTAAACATGCAAAAAAGGGCAAAAGTCGGACTTTCAAAAATTCATAACTCACTTCCTGTTCATATTAGACGTTAAAATATCAAATTTCTCGCCATGCCCGATGAGACTGCCAAGTTTGGTGAGTTTTTGTGCATGTTTCGGGGTCAAAAATGCGATCGTACAATCGGAAAAATAATAATAATAATAATTTCTACAAAAACAACAGGGACTTCGCAGCGGTCGCTGCTCAGGCCCTAATAATAATAATAATAATAATAATAAAAGTAATAATATTTTCTACAAAAACAATAGGGACCTCGCAGCCGTCGCAGCTCGGGCCCTAATAACAATTTCTAGAAAAACAATAGGGACCTCGCAGCGGTCACTGCTCGGGCCCTAATAATAATAATAATAATAATTTCTACATAAACAATAGGGACCTCGCCGCGGTCGCTGCTCGGGCCCCAATAATAATTTCTACACAAAGTCCATTGTGGTGACCCGCCCCTTTTAAGTAAATTCAAAATGGCCGACTTCCTGTAAAACCTAGCTCATTGCTCCAAGAGACTTTTTTGTAGGTCTTGGTCTTATACATACAGTGAACCCTCGCTACTTCGCGGTTCACCTTTCGCGGGTTCAGTGCTTCGCGGGTATAAAAAATATTCGGGGGCATTGTAGTTTCGCCGAGCGGCACGACGGGCGCTGGAGCGGTTAGACGGCCGGCGTGCGCCGAAGAAGAGCGTGGGCGAAGAGGAGAGTGGACGAAGAAGAGCACGTTCCCCCGGACACGATCAGTGGCGACGTTTCGCGCGGTTCGGACCGTACCAAGGCTCCGGCCGGCGTGCGTGGCAGTTAAGCCGTAGAGGAGCACCGTCCCCGGGCACGGGCGGTGCCAAGCGGCCCCTAAGTTTAACCGAATGGAAGCTCCGGAGGAGGAGGGCATGCTCGCGTCACAGTAAGCCGAAGAGGAGCACCTTCCCCAGGCACGGGCGGTTCCAAGCGGCCCCTAAGTTTAACCAAATGGAAGCTCCGGAGGAGGAGGGCATGCTCGCGTCACAGTAAGCCGAAGAGGAGCACCTTTGCCGGGCACGGGCGGTTCCAAGCGGCTCCTAAGTTTAACCGAATGGAAGCTCCGGAGGAGGCGGGCATGCTCGCGTCACAGTAAGCCGAAGAGGAGCACCTTCCCCGGGCACGGGCGGTGCCAAGCGGCCCCTAAGTTTAACCGAATGGAAGCTCCGGGGGAGGAGGGCGGGCGTGTGTCACAGTTAAGCCGAATTGGAACACCTCTTCCGCCCGGACACGAACGGAGCGCGAAGCTGTCAGTTATGAATTAATAAA
This sequence comes from Idiotropiscis lumnitzeri, assembly GCF_059441095.1. Classification (NCBI taxonomy): domain Eukaryota; kingdom Metazoa; phylum Chordata; class Actinopteri; order Syngnathiformes; family Syngnathidae; genus Idiotropiscis; species Idiotropiscis lumnitzeri. The sequence continues at coordinate 274,755 of NW_028283579.1, read as the reverse complement.
TGAATAAATAAATAAATAATTAAAGAATGCCACCTTTCATTTCACAGGGAACACCGGACGGCGTACCAGCAGGTAAAAGTCGGAGTAATTAAATAAATACAAAAAGAATGGCTGGGGAATAAAAAAATAATACGTTTTAATAATAATTTGGTTTTTTTGTTATAACATGAATTTCACTCTCTCTCTCTCTCTCTCTCCCCGTATATATATATATATATATATATATATATATATATATATTTATTATATATATTGTATTTTCTTTTAAGCATTTTTGAAGGTGCGCCGCTACTTCGCGGATTTTCAGTTTCCGCGGGTGGTCTCGGTCCCCATTAACCGCGATAACCGAGGGTTCACTGTACTCCATAAAATTTACAAAAAGCGAGGTGAAACACTCAACCAGGGCTGCTTTTTTGAACATTTCTCGAGGGCCATGGCGAGCCATTTCAAAAAAGCTGCACAACTAACGTATAAAATATTGATAAATTTGCTCTGCCTGATGTGTGTGTCAAGTTTCACGAGTTGTCGTTCATATTTAGAACCTCATAATCAGCGTTGTTTTATTGCCAAACAGTGCAATGCCACTCCCACAACTTTTCACGAAAAAGGATGAATTTCGTATTGTGACATCCTCATGGCCGAAACAGTCCTCCGAGCATATATGAGGGCGACCTTGTTGAGTTGCACGGAGAAAAACATCCAAGAAAATAACTTGTATTAGCTTTTACCAGTTGGTGGCGCTACTACTACGATGAAAAATAAGTTGGTAGATGTCTTCAGGGCTGAAGTATCCTCAAATGTGTACAACTTCGAGAAGATAGGATCATCTGAGTCATGTTGCCGGAGCTTTTGTTGCCACAAAGTACAATCGGAATTTTCAGCACCGTAATAGCCACGCCTTTTGCCAAAACGTCACAAAACTCGGCAGAGAGTAAGATCATTGTCTTGAGTCTTTTCTGACTAATTTTCAGTCGGATTCGTCAAAAGGGCACGGTGCAGTACGTGAAAATTAAAATAAAAACAAATTTTTGATTCCACTTGGCGGCGCTGTGTGTATAACAAAATAATAACATTAAGATGTCTTCAGGTCGGGACATTTTATTTACAGGTGAAGGTTTGGATTTTTAGGAGCATGTGCAGGGGAGTTATTAAGCATTCATTTATTTGTATTAGGTTCATTTTGTCTTCTTATTATTGATATTTGACAGATTCATTAAAAGCAGACAATTATGTTTTCGGTAAATTTTTTACCTGACATGTTTCGCCGAGTCTTTCGCCTTCTTCAGAGTGTCGCATGATGGTGTCTTGAGACCCGTCTTTATCAGCTGATGTTCCATGAGGGTGTGACTTACCTGTCAAAAAAATGAAAAATCAGAGCAGTAAAAGAACAAGCACAACATGAACATTACAAATCAGCAATCACTGACCACTGCAAAAGGGAAAACCACATCATGGACCGGGAGAAGGGCAGGGTCATCCGCACAGAAGAGAACAAACAACAGCGCTGGATCAGAGAGGCCATTGAGATCTGCAAGCAAGGCATAAAAACCATGAACAGAGACAAGGGAGCCTTCATCCTCTCTACCACCTGGACCAGCATCTTGGCGGAGTTAACGGACAGCGGGGGGCGTGACTTGCCTTCATTCTTGTGACAGGTAAGTCACGCCCTCATGGAACATCAGCTGATAAAGACGGGCCACAAGACACCATCATGTGACACTCTGAAGAAGGCGAAAGACTTTCGTATTGTGACATCCTCAAGGCCTAAACACTCATCCGAGCAAATATAAGGTAGATTTTGTTAACCTGCCCGGAGAAAAACATCAACGAAAATAATTTGTATTTGTTTTAACCAGTTGGTGGCGCTACCACTGCGATCAAAAATAAGTTGGCAGCCGTCTTCAGGGCCTGAATATCCTCAAATGTGAAAAATTTCGAGAAGATGGATCATCTGAATCATTTTGCAGGAACTTTTGTTGCCACGGAGAATAATCAGACTCTGCGGCACCGTAATAGCCACGCCCTTCGAAGGAAAGTCACAAAAATAGGGATAGAGTAAGATCAATGTCTTGAGTCTTTTCTAGCCAATTTTCAATCGGATTCGTTAAAAGGGCACCGTGCAGTACGTCAAAATGTAAAAAATGATATTGATTGGCGCAAGGTGTATAACAGAATATAAACATATAGATGTCTTCAGGTACCGACTCTTTATGTACATGTGAAGTTTTGGATTTTTAGCAGCATGTGCAGGAGAGTTATTAAGCATTTTGTCACAAGAAAAAGGACGAATTTCGTATTGTGACATCCTCATGGCCGAAACAGTCATCCGAGCATATATGAGGGCGACCTTGTTGAGTTGCACGGAGAAAAACATCCAAGAAAATAACTTGTATTAGCTTTTACCAGTTGGTGGCGCTACTACTACGATGAAAAATAAGTTGGTAGATGTCTTCAGGGCTGAAGTATCCTCAAATGTGTACAACTTCGAGAAGATAGGATCATCTGAGTCATGTTGCCGGAGCTTTTATTGCCACAGAGTACAATCTGACTTTTCAGCACCGTAATAGCCACGCCTTTTGCCAAAACGTCACAAAATTCGGCAGAGAGTAAGATCATTGTCTTGAGTCTTTTCTGACTAATTTTCAGTCGGATTCGTCAAAAGGGCACCGTGCATAATGTGAAAATTTAAATAAAAACAAATTTTTGATTCCACTTGGCGGCGCTGTGTGTATTTAGGATCAGGGTGCAAAAGAATGACCCCTGTAAACATGCAAAAAAGGGCAAAAGTCGGACTTTCAAAAATTCATAACTCACTTCCTATTCATATTAGACATTAAAATATCAAATTTTTCGCCATGCCCGATGAGACTGCCAAGTTTGGTGAATTTTTGTGCATGTTTCGGGGGTCAAAAATGCAATCGAACAATCGGAAAAATAATAATAATAATAATTTCTACAAAAACAATAGGGACTTCGCAGCGGTCGCTGCTCAGGCCCTAATAATAATAATAATAATAAGAGAAGATAAGATAAGATGTCCTTTATTAGTCCCACAATGGGGAAATTTGAAAGTAATAATATTTTCTACAAAAACAATAGGGACCTCGCAGCCGTCGCAGCTCGGGCCCTAATAACAATTTCTAGAAAAACAATAGGGACCTCGCAGCGGTCACTGCTCGGGCCCTAATAATAATAATAATAATAATTTCCACAAAAACAATGGGGACCTCGTAGCGGTCGCTGCTCGGGCCCTAATAATAATTTCTACATAAACAATAGGGACCTCGCCGCGGTCGCTGCTCGGGCCCCAATAATAATTTCTACACAAAGTCCATTGTGGTGACCCGCCCCCTTTTAATAAATTCAAAATGGCCGACTTCCTGTAAAACCTAGCTCATTGCTCCAAGAGACTTTTTTGTAGGTCTTGGTCTTATACATACAGTGAACCCTCGCTACTTCGCGGTTCACCTTTCGCGGGTTCAGTGCTTCGCGGGTATAAAAAATATTCGGGGGCATTGTAGTTTCGCCGAGCGGCACGACGGGGCGCTGGAGCGGTTAGACGGCCGGCGTGCGCCGAAGAAGAGCGTGGGCGAAGAGGAGAGTGGACGAAGAAGAGCACGTTCCCCCGGACACGATCGGTGGCGACGTTTCGCGCGGTTCGGACCGTACCAGAGCTCCGGCCGGCGTGCGTGGCAGTTAAGCCGTAGAGGAGCACCTTCCCCGGGCACGGGCGGTGCCAAGCGGCCCCTAAGTTTAACCGAATGGAAGCTCCGGAGGAGGAGGGCATGCTCGCGCCACAGTAAGCCGAAGAGGAGCACCTTCCCCGGGCACGGGCGGTTCCAAGCGGCCCCTAAGTTTAACCGAATGGAAGCTCCGGAGGAGGAGGGCATGCTCGCGACACAGTAAGCCGAAGAGGAGCACCTTCCCCGGGCACGGGCGGTGCCAAGCGGCCCCTAAGTTTAACCGAATGGAAGCTCCGGGGGAGGAGGGTGGGCGTGTGTCACAGTTAAGCCGAATTGGAGCACCTCTTCCGCCCGGGCACGAGCGGAGCGCGAAGCTGTCAGTTATGAATGAATAAATGAATAAATAAATAAATAAATAAAGAATGGCACCTTTCATTTCACAGGGAACACCAGACGGCGTACCAGCAGGTAAAAGTCTGAGTAATTAAATAAATACAAAAAGAATGGCTGGGGAATAAAAAAATAATACGTTTTAATAATGATTTGTTTTTTTTGTTATAACATGAATTTCACTCTCTCTCTCCCCGTATATATATATATATATATATATATATATATATATATATATATATATATATTGTATTTTTTTTTTAAGCATTTTTGAAGGTGCGCCGCTACTTCGCGGATTTTCAGTTTTCGCGGGTGGTCTCGGTCCCCATTAACCGCAATAACCGAGGGTTCACTGTACTCCATAAAATTTACAAAAAGCGAGGTGAAACACTCAACCAGGGCTGCTCTGCATGTTGTGCTGGGCCACCTGGAACAACAGCGGAGCTATGCAAGGATGCTCTTTGTGGACTACAGCTCGGCATTCAACACGATCATCCCAGACATCCTCGTCGCCAAACTGGACACTCTCGGCCTCCCTGCCCTCACACGCATCTGGATTAAGGACTTTCTGACCAACAGACCCCAGACTGTGTTGCTCGGCCCCTACACGTCCTCCACCCTCATGCTGAGCACCGGTTCCCCCCAAGGATGCGTGCTGAGCCCTCTCCTGTACGCCCTCTACACCTACGACTGCAGCCCGGCCCACGGCAACAACACCATCGTCAAGTTTGCTGACGACACGACAGTGGTCGGTCTGATCTCGGAAGGTGACGAGACAGCCTACAGAGAGGAGGTAGGGAGACTGACAACTTGGTGCAAGGAGAACAGACTGCACCTTAACTCTGCTAAAACAAAGGAGATTGTCGTCGACTTCATGAGGAACAAGACGCTGCCGCCCCCCCTCTGCATCGAAGGCGTGTGTGTGGAGAGGGTCCACACGTTCAAGTTCCTGGGAGTACAGATCTCCGATGACCTTTCTTGGAGTCACAACACCACAGCAGTGGTAAAGAAGGTCCGCCAACGTCTGCACTTCCTGAGAGTCCTCAGGAAATTCAACCTGGACAGGAAGCTGCTGCTGGCCTTCTACCACTCGTCCATCGAGAGCCTGCTGACGTACTTTGTCTCCACCTGGTACAGCGGCTGCACTGAGGCGGACAGAGTGAGGCTCCAGAGGACAGTCAAAACAGCGCAAAGGATTATTGGCTGCCCTCTCCCCTCGCTGTCGGACATCTACACCGCCCGGTGCCTCAGAAGGGCTCTCAACATCGTCAAAGACAATACCCACCCAAACTCACACCTGTTCGACCGGTTGCCCTCTGGCAGGCGCTACAGATGCATCAAATCAAGGACCAATCGACTGAGAAACAGTTTCTTTCCGAGAGCCATCTCCATACTGAACTCTCACACACACACGAGACCACCCTAACCTTGCAAAACAGCATTGTGATGTGTTTCTATATGCCCTATTCAGTACTGAATTCCATTGCACTGTCTTATTTTCTTATCTAATTTATATATTGTCTGTATTATTGTTGTATTGCACTGGAGAGGGGAGCCCTCTAATCTCGTTGCACACTTGAGTACAATGACAATAAAGGGATTTCTATTTCTATTCTATTCTTTTTTTAACTTTTCTCGAGGGCCATGGCGAGCCATTTCAAAAAAGCTGCGCAACTAACGTATAAAATATTGATAAATTTGCTCTGCCTGATGTGTGTGTCGTTTCACGAGTTGTCGTTCATATTTAGAACCTCATAATCAGCGTTGTTTTATTGCCAAACAGTGCAATGCCACTCCCACAACTTTTCACGAAAAAGGATGAATTTCGTATTGTGACATCCTCATGGTCGAAACAGTCCTCCGAGCATATATGAGGGCGACCTTGTTGAGTTGCACGGAGAAAAACATCCAAGAAAATAACTTGTATTAGCTTTTACCAGTTGGTGGCGCTACTACTACGATGAAAAATAAGTTGGTAGATGTCTTCAGGGCTGAAGTATCCTCAAATGTGTACAACTTCGAGAAGATAGGATCATCTGAGTCATGTTGCCGGAGCTTTTGTTGCCACAAAGTACAATCGGACTTTTCAGCACCGTAATAGCCACGCCTTTTGCCAAAACGTCACAAAACTCGGCAGAGAGTAAGATCATTGTCTTGAGTCTTTTCTGACTAATTTTCAGTCGGATTCGTCAAAAGGGCACGTTGCAGTACGTGAAAATTAAAATAAAAACAAATTTTTGATTCCACTTGGCGGCGCTGTGTGTATAACAAAATAATAACATTAAGATGTCTTCAGGTCGGGACATTTTATTTACAGGTGAAGGTTTGGATTTTTAGGAGCATGTGCAGGGGAGTTATTAAGCATTCATTTATTTGTATTAGGTTCATTTTGTCTTCTTATTATTGATATTTGACAGATTCATTAAAAGCAGACAATTATGTTTTCGGTAAATTTTTTACCTGACATGTTTCGGCGAGTCTTTCGCCTTCTTCAGAGTGTCGCATGATGGTGTCTTGAGACCCGTCTTTATCAGCTGATGTTCCATGAGGGTGTGACTTACCTGTCAAAAAAATGAAAAATCAGAGCAGTAAAAGAACAAGCACAACATGAACATTACAAATCAGCAATCACTGACCACTGCAAAAGGGAAAACCACATCATGGACCGGGAGAAGGGCAGGGTCATCCGCACAGAAGAGAACAAACAACAGCGCTGGATCAGAGAGGCCATTGAGATCTGCAAGCGAAGCATAAAAACCATGAACAGAGACAAGGGAGCCTTCATCCTCTCTACCACCTGGACCAGCATCTTGGCGGAGTGAACGGACAGCGGGGGGCGTGACTTGCCTTCATTCTTGTGACAGGTAAGTCACGCCCTCATGGAACATCAGCTGATAAAGACGGGTCACAAGACACCATCATGTGACACTCTGAAGAAGGCGAAAGACTTTCGTATTGTGACATGCTCAAGGCCTAAACACTCATCCGAGCAAATATAAGGTAGATTTTGTTAACCTGCCCGGAGAAAAACATCAACGAAAATAATTTGTATTTGTTTTAACCAGTTGGTGGCGCTACCACTGCGATCAAAAATAAGTTGGCAGCCGTCTTCAGGGCCTGAATATCCTCAAATGTGAAAAATTTCGAGAAGATGGATCATCTGAATCATTTTGCAGGAACTT